>NC_139220.1:298804232-299296732 GCF_055691185.1 Crinia signifera | reverse complement strand
AATTTCATTAATTACATGAGTCCTTTCTGTATGAAAGGGTCGATCCGGATCTTAAGGCTCCCATATACTGGCCCCGATTTGTCTTAAGGACAAGTTTGACCAGTTTGCCCAGAGCCCCCTGGCAGCTCCACGGGAGGCTCACATGCGATCTGGCACTTGATGTGCCATTTTTACATGCAATATATTGCATGCAGTTCTCCCGGGGAGCTTCTGCGGTGGCAGGGGGAGGGCAGTGGGGACCGGACAGCTTTTGGTGGTGGCGGGGGGCTGGCAGCGGGGTCTGTCAGAGCGGCTGAGTCTCAGCCAAGTCTCAACCAATCAACAGCCAGCCAGTCATTTCAAAATATTCAGCAGTCGCATCCCACCACCCGGCAAAATGCCGCTACAAGCTCCAGCAGCCGCCACCACTTGGACGGACCCCGCAGCCCAGGAAGGAGGTCCCAGGTCGAGTAGTTGGACGGGCAGCAGGTCCGACCACCTGCTCAGGTCCAACGTTCATGGGACCTGAGAGGACATCAAACTAAGCCGATTTGGCCCGATATCATGGCCGGATTCGTCTAAATCAGCTTGGTGTATGGGCACCTTTAAACTCAGGGTCTCCAATCCTGCAAAAGACCAGGGTCGGTAGTGTTTTATCTGAACAAAAACTAAATCTCTTGACCATGGGGATTATTCTGGTTCACTCGGAAAGGCACAATCACTCTCTAATGCACAGGTCTTCAACCTGTGGCCCTCCAGATGTTGTGGAACTACATGTCCCAGCATGCCCTGACAGTTTTGGCATGCTCTTATAGGAAAAAATGTGGCAATGCATGTTGGAACATGTAGTTTCACAACATCTGGAGGGCCATAGGTTGAAGACCCATGCGTCTAATGGACAAAACCATGTGCACTGCAGGTGGGGCTGATGTAACATGTGCAGAGAGAGTTTTTACACTGCAATATAGATATCAGTTTGAAGTACAAACCCCCCACCCAAATCTAACTCTCTCTTAGGGTGACCAACTCATCCCTTTAATCCGGGACACATTAATTACACAGGTTCTGTGGCAGTTTAAAACCAGGTGAAATGGTCTTGAGGTGTGGCAGTTTAAAACCAGGTGAAAGCCAGCCACAGAACCTGTGTAATTAATATGTGTCCTGGATTAAAGGGATGAGTTGGTCACCCTAAGAGAGAGTTAGATTTGGGTGGGGGGTTTGTACTTCAAACTGATATCTATATTGCAGTGTAAAAACTCTCTCTGCACATGTTACATCAGCCCCACCTGCAGTGCACATGGTTTTGTCCATTAGAGATTGATTGTGCCTTTCCGAGTGAACCAGAATAACCCCCCATGTCTGCAGAGATTTGTACATACTATAGTGGTCAATGAGTATATACATATTCTCAGGTTTACATAACTGACACTGTATTCCTACACATATCTTACAGTATAAGGTTGTATCTATCCTCATTTAATAAATTATGTAAATATACAAGTTACCATTGTGTATCAAAATAACACATGCTGCCGTCACAATGACCGCAAATAGCAATGTTCCTTTAAAACAAGTGACTGAGAACTCCACCAATCAGAAGAAATATAGTGAGCCTCACCCCCTGATGCAGCCAATGAGTCTTGTAATAAACACAACTAGGAACAGCTGGAGGACTGGGACCGTCAGTGCTCAGTAGAGTCATCTCACACTTGTCACATGCACAACATAAAACGGTCCCAGATTTGACAGGACAGATGCAGGCAGTATAAGCAACCTGTCTCTCATTGACTGTAGTGGTGTGGAACTACAAGTTCAAGAACACCCAGCCAAACATTGCCTATACCAGCTGCAGGTCATACTGGTCAAATTGTAGTTTGGGGTTGTAAATAATCATTAACACAGTAGATTTGTCCAACCTTTGCTCTCCCAAACTCATACAGAAAGCCTGCAAGCTTGCATAATAAAATACTGTAACACCAGGGAGACTAACCAAGAGCAAAGGTCTGCTTGGTGGTAGGTAACCTGTGCCAGCTGCTTTTCTGAAACTACAAATCCCAGCATGCTCTGCAATACTTTTACTGTGAAAGCATGCTGGGATGGGTAGTACGGCAGCACAGTAAGTCCAATATTTGCTATTATTAAATGTATAGGGAGATGCCACTTTTGCTGTGGCATTCAATTAACACAACAAGACTATACATAGTAGACCGTAGTTAGGAAATACTCATAACAGCTGGTGTTGCTAAATTACATGTCCTGGAAAGGCATGCTGAGACATGTAGTTCCACAACTGTAGGCATACTACCTCTGACACTGCAACCTATACAAGCTGCATGGAGTATACAAGGTGCCTGGTGTGGGTACACAGAGCCTATTATAAACAATAGTGAGAGCCATGCCAGCATCAGTGCCACCCACCCACCATGCTAACAAACACAGCCCTATACAGATCACCCCCCGCAGAACAACTTATATCTCACCTTGCTCAGATCCTCTTTCCCTGCTGCTGCTTATGTAAACGGACAGCAGAGCAAGTGGAGCAGCCTTGCGTCGCTCATTACTGACGTCACTGGCCTGCAAAAGACGCCATATTGAATGTGGCAGACAATGAAAATATATAACTAAAGTATGACATTCACGACATTGCACACTATTATCGGACAGAGAGTTGCATTGAATAGTGACTAGTCTGGTAATCCGATTGCAGTAGTTACTTGTGGGTATTATGCCTCTCCTAAATTATAGTTTCCATGGTGCCACTGGCTCTATACAGGCATAGTCCCTGACTTATCCCTGGATAAAACAGCCACAGGAGTTAAATCCCGAGGCTACCTCCCATTTTCACCAGAGAGGTCATTTACTGCAGGTATTGAATACCCCCCTTAATTTCTGTAACACTATTACATCGATTTAATTATTACTTATTTATATGGTGACAAAAAAAGTTTCAGCAGCACCTCACAAAGTACATACACAAATGAGCAAAGCAAAACAAGAAAATAGCGACTTCCCGTACAACAATGTAGGACAAGAAACCATTGATGACACATATTTTAGCTGTTCTCATGTTTTCCCAACAATTGCTCTACTCTCCAATAGACGTCTATTGGGAAAAGTGGGTGAGTAAAGTGAGTGGGGAGGGTACAAGTTTGTACTGATGGTGGTCACATATAACTAAATATACAAGATTTGATCCCAAAAACACAAAAAACTTGTGTCAACCATGTCATGCCGACCTTTTCACAAAACAGTACTTATCTGTTGATAATCGTGCCCCAACAATGACTCTGGGTGCACCACCAATGCCGAAACTAGACCATACTACTCTAGTAGGTGTCGAAAATTGTGTTCAATTATTGTTTCTGAACTTTAGTGCATCATCTTATAACTACACTAAAACAATACCTCCAGTGCGGACCCAATCTAGTTTCTTTTGTCTACCTTTTCTACTTGTCAACCTTTAGTATATGTCGACCCAATGCATGTCAGCCATACTTGCCTACCTGACCCTCTCCATGCGGGAGAAAATGCTCTGTTCCTGGACTTCCCTGGTAATGTATGATTGCCATCACCTGTGGTGAAACACCTTTACCTAGCTCCCCACAGGTGCTGGCAATCATACATTACCAGGGAAGTCCAGGAACAGAGCATTTTCTCCCGCATGGAGAGGGTCAGGTAGGCAAGTATGATGTCACCCATATGTTGTTGAACCTACTTACTGTCTACCTAGATGTTGTAGAGGGGATGCAGTTAAGATCCCAGCGGTCGGGATCCCGGCGTTCAGAATCCCGACCGCCGAAATGCCGACACTTTCTCCCTCCTGGGGTGTCCACGACACCCCTGGAGGGAGAATAAAATAGCGTGCCGAGCGTAGCGAGGCACCGGGCCCGCTGCGTGGCGAGCGCAGCGAGCCCGCAAGGGGGGGCGATCCACGTCCCCCCCTTGTCGGCATTTCGGCTGTCGGGATTCCGGCGTCGGGATTCTGAACGCCGGGATCCCGACCGCCGGGATTCAATACTGAATCCGTTGTAGAGCTATAATACCACATCCATACTAATCTTAAGGGGTCCATTTATCTAACAGTATTTGTTGCTATTTCGCCCAAAACCAGGGGTTAGTTACGAGTATTAAGTACCCCTGGAGTGTAGGTAGGGGGACGGACCACAGCAGATACTGAATCTTCAAAACCTTCTGCAATCTCACCAATCCCGTTAGCAGCCATATCCCAGCGGCGTATTTATAATGGGTGCAGTGTGCGAGGTGCACAAGGGCCTCTGAGTACCACGGGGGCCCACACCAAACAAGCTGCACCCATTTTTTTAATACTTACCCTCCTAATGTATGATTGCCATCACCTGTGGTGAACTAGTTCATTGATAAGAAACGTGTTTCACCACAGGTGATCATACCTCGCAAATTTCTGGCTTATTCAAGCGGTGCACGCCCAAAATTAGGGGACGTGGCTAACCGGAAAGGGGCATGGCCTATACTTACGTCTTTCTGCGAGGCCATGGCCCCTTTTGGTGCTGTGGGGGCATGGCCTAGAGCACAGGTCTTCAACCTGTGGCCCTCCAGATGTTGTGGAACTACATGTCCCATAATGCACTGACCATTTTGGCATGCTCTGATAGGAAATAATGTGGCAATGCATGTTGGAACATGTAGTTTCACAACATCTGGAGGGCCACAGGTTGAAGACCCATGGCATAGAGCAGGGCTGGGCAACTCCGGCCCTCCAGATGTTAGTGAACTACACATCCCAGGATGCTTTGCATTAGTTTTGCTATGTGGCCATGCTGAAACTAATGCAAGGCATGCTGGGATGTGTAGTTCATCAACATCTGGAGGGCCGGTGTTGCCCAGCCCTGGACTAGAGGCTCTAGCCATGCCCACAGCTCTGGCTGCAGGAATAGATGCTGTGTGAGTGCGCATAGTGTCTATTAAGCACTGCTCAGCAGCTGACAGGAGGACTCCCAACAGCAAACAACCCCCTGCCGCGGGACACTGTCGGCCCCGGGCAGGATGCAGGAACGTCCCTGAAAACCAGGACGTTCCCGTGGGACTGTTGGAAGGTATGGGTGATGGCAATCATACATTACCAGAGCAGTTTCTCGCTGAAGGAGAGGGTCAGGAAGGAAAGTATGCAGTGGCCGGAGCTCTGCCGAAACTGCCAGCAAAATGGAGCCGTGGCCAAGTAGGAATATAAAATTACAATTTTATTGTGGACTGCTATTCCAACTTCAGCCACGAGATGGCAATGCTTCATCATTAATAACGGTACTTGTTTCCTAGCACGGCCACAATCGCGGGCATCGGGTGTCATTTTTAGTGGTCTGCGACCGACGCGATGCCACCGATTTTCCCATTGAAATGCATAGAAAAAAGTCAAAATCGCGTCGTATGCGGCTAAAAATGGCTTAAATGGTCCAGGCGCGATGCCACCGATTTCCCCATAGGGAACAATGTTAAATGCCTCAATTTAGCCGCGATGCCCCCGATTTCCCATAGGAATCAATGTTAAATGGCTCAATTTACCCAAATCATCATAGGGAACAATGGTAAATGGGCCCGAAAACCCAAAAAAGCACCCCTGAACAGTGAAATGTCCCCCCAAAAGTAGTTTACGCCACCCCACGATCAACGCGAACCTGAAGCGTGGCGAGCGGCGGCGGTACGCGTCCTCCGACCTTTTCATACCCCCACTATCCACGTCGGCGTGGAGTTGAGAATAGAATAGTGTGGCGAGCGCAGCGAGCCACCGAGCCCGAAGCGTGGCGAGCGGACGCGGATACCTTCACAGGTAAACGCGTCCCTTTGCGGGCTTCACAGGTATCCGCGTCCCCTCGCTGCGCTCGCCACGCTTCGGGCTCGCTGCGCTCGCCACACTATTCTATTCTCAACTCCACGCCGACGTGGATAGTGGGGGTATGAAAAGGTCGGAGGACGCGTACCGCCGCCCCTTGCGGGTTTGCTTCGCTCGCCACGCTTCGGGTTCGCAGTGATCGTGGGGTGGCGTCAACTACTTTTGGGGGGACATTGGTGTTTTTTTGGGTTTTCTGGCCCATTTACCATTGTTCCCTATGATGATTTGGGTAAATTGAGCCATTTAACATTGATTCCTATGGGAAATCGGGGGCATCGCGGGTAAATTGAGGCATTTAACATTGTTCCCTATGGGGAAATCGCGGGCATCGCGTCGGTACCATCGCACCCGATTTTTTAGTGCATGCGATGGCCGCGATGCCCCCGATTTTTCCTCACGATGCCCCCGATCATGATCGTTGTGGCCGTGCTAGGAAACAAGTACCTTAATAACTATAGTTTTCTGAGCACTTGAAAAAGTTTATTTATTTATTTTTCCTTTTTGCACTAGAGCACTCAGACCCTACTGAGCATGTGCGAATCTACGGAAAAATGGTGCGATCAACATTTTTGCAGTGTTGTGGATTCTGCACCATTTTTCCAAAGATTGCAGAAGCGCTCCTGCTGCCGCTGGACGCAGGAGAGTAATTATTACAAAAATGGGTGCAACGTTTGCGGAGTGGACTCAGGGGCCTGTGTGCACTGTGCATACTGCAACCATTATAGATACGCCACTGCAGTTAATTATCTGATCTGGTTGCACATAATGCAACCAGTCAGATACACAGAGCCTGAAGATAATCTTCTAGCAACCGCCACTCACAGGTGCTAGGTGCCACACAGAGCCTGGGCATGTCTCTCCCCCCCCCCCCCCCCCCGCTGATTTGTTGTAGGCGGGGCTCTTGCGCAGCGAAAAGGGGGCGCGGCCTTACATTATACCACACACCGTAATGGCCATTGCATATTTTACCAAACTTTGTAATACCCATTACACATAAAGCCACATGCCGTAATGCCAATTACACATAAGGCCACACATGATGCATGTAACAAAACGTAATGCCCATTAAACATTTGACACATAAGTGCCACTTACCTACATGCTCATTCCTAGGAACTTCATGCTCGATGCCAGGGGCTTTATGCTCGATATTAAGGGGCTTCATGCTCGATGCCAAGGGGGACTGAAATTGCTTGATGCCAAGGGGGACTGAAATTGCTTGTTGCCAAGGGGGACTGAAATTGCTTGTTGCCAAGGGGGACTGAAATTGCTTGTTGCCAAGGGGGACTGAAATTGCTCATTGTCAAAGGAGACTAAATAGCTCGTTGTCAAGGGGGACTGCAGCCCACCCGCTCCCCGCTGTGCCCGGCTGAGCCTGTCCGCCACAATTTTCAATTAAGTCGCTAGCAGTCCAGCAGCCACCAATGCTGCTTCTGATTGGCTGCTGGACCGCAAGCAACTATTGGCTAATGGTCCATCGGGAGGCTTGAACTGAAAATAGTGGCGTTTAAAAATATTGTGCAATAAAATGCACCCATCAATAATAAAGATGTAATCGTAGAAGCAGTATGCTGGAATATGTTTTCTTAATAATTTATTTAGGCTGGATCAAAGTTACTGCTGTTTATATATAATTAACACCCGACCTGATTCAGAGATGTACACAATACAGCAGCGTTAATACCGGAGACAATGGAAGGTAGGTGCCGTCAGGCATTTGCCCTGAAGCGGGCACACTAACTTCCACCATTGCTCCAGGTTCTTCTTCATGCACACCAGAGCAGGAATAAGCAGGGAGCCGAATGGGACATGGAGAAACAGCCAGGCATAGCGGGGCACGGCTGGACACATCGGGGAGCGACCAGGCACAGCGGGGAGCGGGCGGGAAGCAAGCAGGCAGGTGATCGGGCAGGCAGTGCAGGGGAGCCGGCAGCACAATTTGTGGTGCACGGCTCCAGCGCCCGGAGCTTGTGCTCCACCCTTGCTACGCCCCTGCACTTCCTTGTGAAACAGGCAGAATGAGGAGATAATACCCAGGACTCCGTACTTAGGGGGCGGGCTAAATTATGCAAATTCACACCTTTTGTGGCAATGGGGCATGGGCTTAGGAGTTACAGGCTGACTTTGCCTGCTGAAGTGCCCTACATTGGGGCTTCTCCCAGAGACAAGAGCATACAATTAGTATGACACACCCGACGCATGCATTGGGTCGACATGAGCTTAGGATGATCCCTGAATTTGTGGACATGGGCTTAGGTTGACATGGTCATTAGGTTGACACAAGCATTAGGTTGACATGGGCAACGTCGACAGTCAAAAGGTCTACATGGGGGTTTTCACGTTTTTTTTTTGGAGCCGACCGGTGGTATTTCATGCCCTACCATCCAATAGGGCTTGGTGGGAGAATAAAATAGTGTGCCACGCGTAGTGAGGCACCATGCCTGAAGCATGGCGAGCACAGCGGTGCAACAATACGGTGTCCATGTCGACTGTGTTGACATCTGGGACGAAAAAATTTGAAAAACCCATGTCAACCTAATGCTTGTGTTGACCTAATGACCCTGTCAACCAAAGCCCATGTCAACCTTTTCAGGTGTTAAAAAAAGTGCATGTCCACCTTAGGTGTGTCGACCCTATGACCCATACCCCCCCCCCCCCCCCCAGTGTCTGCTGTGCTGCCAATCATTGCTGATGTTTTGATGATGATCATCTGATGTTTGAAAATATAGTCATTTACATTTATTAAAATAATATATATATGACAGGGGTACAATTACAATACTTCAAGTTGTAAAACCTGGCGCTTCTGATCATGACAATGCCGGGAATGTAAAATGATTTTGCTAGAAGACCCGGCCAGTAAAATCTTTGCCCTTTTCACCTTACTCGCCCTCTCAGTTTTACAGCTATATATATAGCTTGGCTGAATATCATCTAACGCCCACGTGCCTGACACTTGGAGGGGTGTTAATATCTGTAATAAAACCATAAAGTGTTCCGTTCTAAATGGCACGTTTACAGAAGTGACGCAACATTTTTTTTTCCAAAATATGTTTTATTGAGCCTCATGTATCAACATTGTTACAAACATCAGAATTAGATATAGAACAGTAGTTTTATGAGGATCAATTCACAATTTTCAAAATTTTCCAAAAATAATTAACATATAATATAGGTAAGGGAAAAAAATGGTACAAAGAACATGGCATGGCAACTTCGGTAGTGACACAACATTTTAATCTGTAGAGAACATGTCACTGGCCAGTTTGTGTTCCCTGGAACTATGTCATATCTAAAATGACACCTGCGCTGTGTTTTGTGCAAATGTAAGAGAGCATTGTCTTCATATGATAATTATAAATTGGTTAAATTGGGGTGGAGCAGATTGGATATAGTGGGGTATAGTAGACTGGATATAATGGGGTGGAGCAGATTGGATATATAGTGGGGAGGAGTAGACTGGATATAGCTGGGTGGAGCACATTGGCTATAGCGGGGTGGTGCACACTGGCTATAGAGGGGTGGTGCACATTGGCTATAGCAGAGGGTGGTGCACATTGGCTATAGCGAGGCGGTGCACATTGGCTATAGCAGGGTGGGGCACATTGGCTATAGCAGGCAGTGGTGCACACTGGTTATAACAGGGGGTGGTGCACATTGGCTATAGCAGGGGGTGGTGCACATTGGTTATAGCAGGGGGTGGTGCACATTGGCTATAGCAGGGGGTGGTGCACATTGGCTATAGCAGGGGGTGGTGCACATTGGCTATAGCAGGGGGTGGTGCACATTGGCTATAGCAGGGGGTGGTGCACCTTAGCTATAGCGGGGTGGTGAACATTGGCTATAGCAGGGGGTGGTGCACATTGACTATAGTGGGGTGCTGCATATTGGCTATAGCAGGGGGTGCTGCACATTGGATATAGCAGTGGGTGGTGCATATTGGCTATAACGAGGTGGTTCGCATTGGCTATAGCAGGGTGGTGCACATTGGCTATAGCGGGGGGGGGGGGGTGCTGCACATTGGCTATAGCAGGGAGCAGTGCACATTGGCTATAGCAGGGGGTGGTGCACATTGGTAAAGCAGAGGGTGGTGAACATTGGCGATATTGGGGTGCTGCACATTGGCTATAGCGGGGTGCTGCACATTGGCTATAGCAGGGTGGTACACATTGGCTATAGCAGGGGTGCAGCACATTGGCTATAGCAGGCAGTGGTGCACACTGGTTATAGCAGGGGGTGGTGCACATTGGCTATAGCAGGGTGCTGCATATTGGCTATAGCAGGGGGTGCTGCACATTGAATATAGCAGGGGGTGGTGCACATTGGCTATAACGAGGGTGGTGCACGTTGGCTATAGTGGTGTGGTGCATATTGGCTATAGCAGGGTGGTGCACATTGGCTACAGCAGGGTGGTGCACATTGGCTATAGCGGGGTGCTGCACATTGGCTATAATGGGATGCTGCACATTGGCTATAGCGGGGTGCTGCACATAGGGTATAGCAGGGGGTGGTGCAAGTTGGCTATAGTGGGGTGGTGTACATTATCTATAGTGGTGTGGTGCATATTGGCTATAGCAGGGTGGTGCACATTGGCTACAGCGGGGTGCTGCACATTGGCTACAGCGGGGTGCTGCACATAGGCTAGAATTGGGTGCTGCACATTGGCTATAGCAGAGGGTGGTGCACATTGGCTATAGTGCGGTGGTGCACATTGGCTATAGTAGGGTGGTGCACATTGGGTATAGTGGGGGGGGGCTGCACATTGGCTATAGCAGGGGGTGGTGCACATTGGCTATAGTAGGGTGGTGCACATTGGGTATACTGGGGGGGTGCTGCACATTGGCTATAGCAGGGGGCAGTGCACATTGGCTATAGCAGGGGGTGGTGCACATTGGTAAAGCAGAGGGTGGTGTACATTGGCAATATCGGGGTGCTACACATTGGCTATAGCAGGGGGTGGTGCACATTAACTATAGCGGGGTGGTGCACATTGGCTATAGTGGGATGGTGCATATTGGCTATAGCGGGGTGCTGCACATTAGATATAGCAGGGGGTGGTGCACATTGGCTATAGAGAGGTGGTTCACATTGGGTATAGCAGGGGGTGGTGCACCTTGGCTATAGTGGGGTGGTGAACATTATCTATAGTGGTGTGGTGCATATTGGCTACAGCGGGGTGGTGCACATTGCCTATAGCGGGGTTCTGCACATTGGATATAGTAGGGGGAGTGCACATTGGCTATAGCAGGGGGTGGTGCATGTTGGCTATAGTGGGGTGGTGCACATTATCTATAGTGGTGTGGTGCATATTGGCTATAGCAGGGGGTGGTACATATTGGCTACAGCGGGGTGCAGCACATAGGCTACAATGGGGTGGTGCACATTGTCTATAGTGCGGTGGTGCACATTGGGTATAGCGGGGGTTGCTGCCCATTGGCTATAGCAGGGGGCAGTGCACATTGGTATAGCAGAGGGTGGTGCACATTGGCTATGTCGTGGGGGGTGCACATTGGCTATGTCGTGGGGGGTGCACATTGGCTATAGCAGGGGGTGCTGCACATTGGCTATAGCAGGGGGTGGTGCACACTGGTTATCGCAGGGAGTGGTGCACATTGGCTATAGCAGGGGATGGTGCACATTGGCTATAGCAGGGGGTGGTGCACATTGGCTATATCAGGGGGTGGTGCACATTGGCTATAGCAGGGTACTGTACATTGGCTATAGTGGGTGGTGCACATTGGCTATAGCAGGGTACTGTACATTGGCTATATTGGGTGGTGCACATTGGCTATAGCAGGGTACTGTACATTGGCTATAGTGGGTGGTGCACATTGGCTATAGCAGGGTACTGTACATTGGCTATATTGGGTGGTGCACATTGGCTATAGCAGGGGGTGGTGCACATTGGCTATAGCAGGGTACTGTACATTGGCCTTAGTGGGTGGTGCACATTGGCTATAGCAGGGGGTGGTGCACATTGGCTATAGCGAGGTGGTTCACATTGGGTATAGCGGGGGTGCACATTATCTATAGTGGTGTGGTGCATATTGGCTATAGCAGGGGGTGGTGCATATTGGCTATAGCAGGGTGGTGCACATTGGCTACAGAGGGGTGGTGCACATTGGCTAAAGTGGGGTGCTGCACATTGGCTATAGCGGGGTGGAGCACATTGGCTCTAGCAGGGGGTTGTGCACATTAGCTATAGTGCAGTGGTGCACATTGGGTATAGCAGGGGGTGCTGCACATTGGCTATAGCAGGGGGTGATGCACATTGGCTACAGCAGGGGGTGATGCACATAGGCTAAAATGCGGTGGTGCACATTGGCTATAGTAGGGTGGTGCACATTGGGTATAGCGGGGGTGGTGCACGTTGGTTATTGCAGGGGGTGGTGCACATTGGGTATAGCAGAGGGTGGTGCACATTAGCAATTGCAGGGGGTGGTGCACATTGGCTATTGCTGGGTGTTGCATATTGGGTATAGCAGGGGGTGGTGCACATTGGCTATAGTGCGGTGGTGCACATTGGCTATAGTGAGGTGGTGTACATTGGTTATAGCAGGGGGCTGTGCACATTGGTTATAGTGGGGGGTTGTACGGATGGTGTTATGGTTAGCATTACTGCCTCACAGCGCTGAGGTCATGTGTTCAAATCCCACCATGGCCCTAATTGTGTTTGTATAGTCTCCCCGTACTTGTGTGGGTTTCATCTGGGTACTCCGGTTTCCTCACGCAATCCAAAAATATACTGGTAGGTTATTTAGCTCCCAACAAATTAACCATGGAATATCTGTGTGTGCGTGTACTGTATATGTGATAGGGAATATAGATTGTAAGCTTCACTGGGGCAGGGACTGACGTAAAGCCCTGCGGAATATGTGTACGATATATAAGAAACTGTTAATAATGTCAAAACAATTGGCTATAGTGGGGGGCGGGGCACACTGGTTATAGCGAGGTGGTGAAGATTGGGTGTAGCGGGTTGTGCACATTTGGCCTAATTCATCATGGATCGCTAAATAGAAAAAATGCAAATCAAGTGATTATCAAATGAATGCGTACAAGTGCAAGGGGAAAATGCGTATAGATTGTAAAGATAATCCCCTCGCAGTGTGACTGACAGGAACCTGCCATTTAGGGGTGAAAGCCTGCCATTTTCTTGTGGAAAAATGCAGACGTGCCCAGAATTTTGTGGGAGGGTCTGTGACATCAGCGATGACCACTTCCACCACGTCACAGTCGTAGATTAGTGGAAGCCTGGAAGTCAAAGACGCGCTGCCAGCTTCATAAATTGTTTTTATATTGCCATTATCAGCCATCAGCTGTCCTGAAAAGGTGCATTTATGGGAAAGCGCACACAGGATATCGCTGAAGGACTCCAGACGCTGTTTGGTTTAAGCAATCGCATGCGATTTTTAACCCTCCCAATTAGATCGGCGGATGGCAGGAGCCCTGTTGGCGGTCAACGGTGTAGCAGAGCGGGTGGCAGGAGGGCTGGCGTGTGGCGGTAGTCAGCATGGGCGGCAAAATTTGAAAAATCATTTAAAAAGACTGGTCGGCCCTCTGAGAGAGCTCTCTCAGCCAATCAGTGGCCGTCTGAATGTGAGCCCTCTGAGTGGCTGAGACCTCTGATTTGAAGTGAGTGTCTAAAGGAAGTATAACCTATACTTACCTTTAGATAGAATTTGCCTGTGACATTCCTTCCAGTTATTGTTAATGGCTGAGATCTCTCTCAGCCAATAATATCCGCCCAGTGGTTTAAAATGTTGCTGACTACCGCCTCACGCCAGCCGTCCTGCTGCCCACTCCACCAACAGCCCTCTTCTAGTGCCCGGTGTGGCACCTGTCAGGCGACATCAGGTGCTGGAACAAAAGCACTTGGACACCATAAGATGCGATGGGACATGACATTGCGATGTCGCATCGAATCTGATCACACAAGTGTTTTGGGTAATTAAACTCACCCCCAACATGCACACAGTAAAATGGGGTGTGGATACATACAGGTTGGGTATCCCTTATCCGAAATGCTCGGGACCACGAGCATTCTGGATAAGTGATTTTTCCGGATTTTGGAATATTTCTTTTAAACGTACTTACCTGTTCCCTGGTGGTTCCCCGATGGTCCCTCGGCGTCCACGGCAGGCCCCTGGCACCGTCTCCGGCATCTCCAGCGGTCCCAGGATCCTCCTATATCATTAACCGTGTGCACTTCTGTGGCTCCTTAGCGATGTCCTCTATGTACATGCAGGACAATGGTGGATCACTAACAAGCAGGACCTGATTAAGGGTTCCACGTACCCATGGCTACTACAAGTGGTACAAGAGACTAATTTTTTGTGTATTTTCCAAATAAACCCCTTATTGTTCGATTTATGTTGAACTTTTAGACTGCAAACCTGGGTCCAACCCTGTATTTTGAACAGGGGTCCATCCCTGCTGCGACCTGGGTCAGGCTCCTTTTTGACACCTTTCACACTGCACTTCAACCCAGGTTATTCTCTGGTTGGCTGCTTTCACACTGGACCCAGGTCAGCACAGCATAACCTATTGGTGTCATTAAAAGTGGACTTTTTTCAGTCCCACAAACATGACGTCACAAAGGAAACAAAGCTGAGGGGCTGGGAGGAATACTGAGCGACGCCAGGGCCGGGTCGCTCCGTGGGGGGGGGGATTGGGCTGCCGCGCCACTCCATGGGGTCGGGGAGAGTTGCTCACATCCATCCTGCTCCCTCCGCCGCATCACCCCAGTGGGGGGGGGGGGGGGAGAGATAGAAACATAGAATTTGCCGGCAGATAAGAACCACTTGGCCCATCTAGTCTGCCCCTTTTTTAAACATGTTACCTCAAACCATATTTGATCCTTATTTTTTTTGTAAGGATATCAATATGCCTATCCCAAGCATGTTCAAATTGTTCTACTGTATTTGCCTCTACCACCTCTGATGGGAGACTATTCCACTTATCTACTACTCTTTCTGTGAAGTAATTCTTCCTCACATTTCCCCTGAATCTTCCTCCCTCTAGTTTCAGTGCATGTCCTCGTGTTCTGCTGCTCCTCTTCCTGTGTAGAATGTCTCCCACCTGTACCTTGTTAAAACCCTTGATATATTTGAAAGTTTCTATCATGTCCCCCCTTTCCCTTCTCTGCACTAAACTATACATATTAAGATCTTTTAGTCTTTCCTGGTACGTTTTGTGATGTAGGCCATGCACCATTTTAGTTGCCCTTCTTTGTACAGTCTCTAATGTATTTATATCCTTCTGGCGATATGGCCTCCAGATGTGGCAGCCGAGTGGCTCCACAGAGGGGATGAGTTGCTCACCTTCATACACCCTGCTCCCTCCTGCCGCTCTCCAGTGGCCGGCGCCCCAGGCAGATGCCTAAAGTGACTCCTATATTTGTGTTTTTGTAAACCACAGCATCTTTTACTGTTTCTGTCATATCTGCGCATTTCTTTGTCTCCCCTTATATTCAGCAACTAGGTGATTCATCGTGCCCTACGGGCGCTCTTCACCGTCGTGAGGGGCTGCGCCCCCTTAATTTGTGAACGTTTGTATTGTGAGACATATGGTTAGAATTGTATGTAAGATGCCCTGTATTGCAGTTATAGGTGAAATGTGTTAAATAGAGAGCATATGATTTGGAAGGGGGTGTGGATTGTTTTGTTTAATTAAAAAGCGGTTACAGAGTAAGATGTACATTGATAGTGTACAGTGACATTTGTGGGTGTGTGGGGGGGGGGGGTGCATGTTGCTGAGGTGTGTGTGTTCAATAGTATAGTAGGGTATTTTTGAGTCAGCGGCTCGGGCAGTGCGATGTGTAGCCATAGGCTACAATGGGCTATTGCCATCCCAGAATGGCGATAGCCCAGGGGTGCGAAGCCGAGCTGCCCGATGTTGATACATCGGCCAGCTTCGCATCCCCCATAGAAACCTATGGGGGATGCAGCCGGCGGCGCTGAAGGGGGGATCGCAGCAGATTTCGATTTCACAATGTAGGCACAATGTACTCATTCGATTTACTGGATCAAATTCGAGATTTCCTTGGCTGCACAGTAGATTTTTCGGTACTTGTGTATTTTCACAGCGCCCCCTATTTCCATCGCAGGGCATTGTACAACCACAAAATCGCGTTGCATCGCATGCCATATGATCGCATGCGATGCGACGCGATTATACCCGATTTTTAATTGTACAGGCACCCAGATGCCTGATTCCTATGTTAAATGCCCCCCCCCCCAGACCCGATTTTAGATTGTACACCCACCCTGATGGGTAATGACTATGTTCAAATGCCCCCCATTGTTAACGCCACACCACTATCAACGCTTCCTCCGACCTTTTCATACCCCCACTATCCACGTTGGCGCGGAGTTGATTTTATATAGTGTGGCGAGCGCAGCGAGCCACTGAGCCCAAAGCGCGCGGAATACTTGGGAAGTAATGCGCGTCCCCTCGCTGCGCTCGCCACACTATATAAGTTCAACTCCACGCCGACGTGGATAGTGGGGGTATGAAAAGGTCAGAGGACGCGTACCGCCGCCGCTCGCCACGCTTCGGGGTGGCGTTGATAGTGGGGTGGCGTTAACAATGGAGGGGCATTTAACATTGTCATTACCCATCAGGGCAGGGCCGTCTTAACAATCTACTGGGCCCCTGGGCAAAATAATTTTTAGGGCCCCCCTCCACCCACCTATGTGCAGCAGCAGAGGAGGGCTGGGAGTTGTGTGGCGGGGATCCGGGCAGCAGCTGTCAGCGTTGTCCGTCCAGGCAGCTCGCTCAGAACTTGATGTAGCGCTATTTGCTGCCGGGCAGGAAGCGCTGCAGATTTTGAAAAGAATGGCCGGACACTGATTGGCTGAGCGTCAGGCCAATCAACGTCCGGCCAGAATTTTCAGAATCAGCAGCGCTTCCCGCCCACCGGCAAATAGCGCTACAGCAAGGTCTGAGTCGCCACTGCCTGTATGGACAACGCTGACAGCTGCTGCCCGGAGCATCCCCGACATATGCCGCCCAGATTGCTACATCAAGATCCCAGCCCCCCGCTGCCTGGATCACCGCCGCCACCGCTGAGTCGCCGCTGACAGCCGCTGACCGCATCCCAGCCGCCCACCGCCATTCCCCAGAGCAGTGCCGTCTTCCCCAGTGGGCTGGGCCCCTACAATCCTTGGGCCCCTGGGCAACTGCCCATTCAGCCCAATGGGAAAGACGGCCCTGCATCAGGGTGGGGATACAATTAAAAATGGGGTCTGGGTGGGCATTTAACATTGAAATCGCGTCGCATTGCATCGCATGCCATTATAATGGCATGCGATGCGACGCGATATTAAAATTGTACACTCATCCTGGGGAAAGGCTCAAATTGGGTCCCTCGCATACCTTAATTAGTGGTATGCGATGCGACACGACGGGCGCCGTGATAATACACAAGTACCGATTTTTCTATTCGATTTTAAGAAAACGGGAGCGCGCATCGAATCGAATGCAGATCGAAAGTGTCCTAAAAACCATTCGATGTGGATTCGATTTTGGTTCTATAAGCAAAATCGAATCGAAAACAGGGAAAAATCTAAGCATGTGTACACAGCTTAACAGAGATCTGTCCAATATATTTCTGGACAGCAGTTGTGCCCTCCCTTTCACCCATTAACTGAGACCTAAGAGACTCGCTCACTTGTAGCTGCCATTACAAGAAGCAGTTGTCCTGGAATCAGTAGGTTAATTTCTCAGTCATTCATCACTCTATTAAACCCCCATTCCCTCTTTTCTATATACTGTACCGTATCCAGGCGAGTCTCAAGAGAGACACATACTTGTGAGCCAGCTTTATATTGCACACCTTAATTGTCAACTCGATAATTATATATCCAGGGGATATAAGAATTATATATTTCATTTATTAAGGTTTGCCTGCAGCACAGTAGTGAAACCTAGTATATTGGTTTTCTACTAACAAACCATCTTTTCATTAAATTGAACAGCAGTGAGACACTTCCTAATTGTTTAAAAAAAATATATTATTATCAGAACCTGTGAAATTATACAATTAATTTGAATTGACCTTAGAATTGTCTGATTGCTGAATAATCCTAATTGACTCAAATTGTTTATATCGGGACCTGTGAAATTTATACCCCTTTCACATCGCACTTTTAAAACGGTATATTGCCGTTTTTTCCCATTTTAAAACGTTTAAGGCTGCAATGTGAAAGTGCCAAAGTTGATTTACCGGTTAAAGTTAACTGGTATTTCAACACGGTTAAAAAGCAGAGTCCTACATGTTTTCAAGCCGTTTTTTAGGCAGTGTGAATGGCTCTATTTCAATGGCTTGAAACGTGTCCCTTGGGGGTTAAACGGGTTGAATGTTTGAATGGTATTTTTTAAAACGGTTTTCACCTGCAATGTGAAAGGTCTCAAGGCTCAGACCCGTTTTAAAGTCCCATTTAAGAATACCGTGTCATTACCCATTTCTGCAATGTGAAAGCAGTATTATGCTGCTTAATTGACCCAAATAGTTAATATCAGAACCTGGTAAACTGCTTTCATACTAACCATTATTTGTGTTACAGTTCTTGATTGACCTAATTGTGCACTTGATTGATTTACTGTCATTACAAGGTGCAAGGCTAATCTTCCTAGCCAGACGTTCATCGTCTGCAAAGCTACTCTGTCAGTCACTTCATTGGTTACCTGTATTCTACCGTATTCAATACAAAATTATTTTACTTACACACAAAGCCATAAACCAAACTACACCAACATACATATCTTCTCTTATCTCAAAATATCATCCAACCCGACCTCTACGCTCCTCACAAGATCTGCGTCTCTCATCCACACTCATTACTCGCTCCCATTCCCGACTGCAGGACTTTCTTCGTGCTGCACCCACTCTGTGGAATGCCCTCCCAAGCACAATAAGACTCTCCTCCAGTCTCCAAACCTATAAGCGTTTCCTGAAGACTCATCTCTTCAGGCAAGCTTATCAAATTCCAGAACCAGTCATAGAACCTTGCGTTCTGGTGGAATCGATGCAATAAAGAATACAGTATCTATCCTTATGTATCAATGCCTATTTCCCTATAGATTGTAAGCTTGCGAGCAGGGCCCTCCTACATTGACTGTCTGTAAATTTTGACTGTCTGTAAATAACCTGTTTTGTTGTATCACTGTCTGCTATTGTAAAGCGCAACGGAATATGTTGCGCTATATAAGAAACTGTTAATAAATAAATAAAATAAAGAAAGAAATAAATTACACCTATTATCCACTGTTTATCTACCAATTGTTAAGAGCACCACCTGACATATTAGTGAACACGTACAGTAATAACCTATTCATTTCTGGAAATATGACTGCTCAATCTACTGTGCATAATTGAGAAATATTTTGCAATGCACCATTAGAGATATCTCAGGATATCCATCAATTAGTGCCTCCTCACCTATCAGAATCATATAAAATTTTGATTGTACATATTGAATTGTTATGCACAACATATAAGAAATTGCCATATCTATGAAGGTGTATTTTGGGTAGAGCACTTCCTTAGTGTTATCTACTCCCTTTACGTGTTTTTTTGTGTTGTTAGCGTCATTGTGTGTCGATTTTATTCTTTATATGTGATAAAATGAAAAAGTTAAGTTTTAAAAATACTTTTGTCAAAGCAGTGCCCCCCAAAAAAGAGAGTACTTTCTTTGTTCCTCGTGTACTTATCTATACTCTCAGGGGAGCACCTCTACCAGCCATTGCATATACTAAAGCACCCTATTGTATATATTGTGGATATTCTATTGCTACATACATTATTATCTCTACTTGTGTTAAGTGACTTGTTCCCCAATTCCCGCAAATGTTTCTACACGGATGAAAGACTGACAGCCATTAGGTTAGTAGATAAGGCAATGGTACCGATTGAACCGGGCTGGAACCAGATAGGCTGTGCCGGGTGGAAAAATGGTTCATCAACTCCAGCCATTTTCAACCCGGCGCAGCCTTGTCAGGCTGGAAACAGAACGGTTATGCTGGGCTGGAACTAGTAGGAGTTTCTGGACCTTACTGGAACCGGAGAGTTTATGCCAGGCCGGGACCACCAGAATCGGACTGGAACTAGATAGTCTACACTGGGCTGGAGTTGCTGAACCAGGCTGGAACCGTTACAACTGGGATGGAAGCAGATAGTCTCTTATGGCCTGGTGCTAGACTGCGCCAGGCTGGAACCTGCAGAACCAGGATAGAACCAGAGAGATTGTGCTGGGCTAGAACCGGCCTAACCGGGCTAGAACTGGAGAGGCATCACTGGGATGGAACCGGCAGTACCAGGTTGGAACCGGGCAGGCATTGCTTTGTTGGAACCAGCAGAACTGGGCTGGAAACAGATAGGCATCGTCTAGCTGAAATTGGCAGAATCATGATGGAACCAGATAGGTGAAACTGGGCTGAAACTGGTAGAACCAGTCTGGAACTAGATAGACTGTGCTAGGCCGGAAATGGTAGAACTGGGCTGGAACCTGAGATGCTGCACTGGAGTGGAACCAGCTGATACTGCTGTTCTTACCTGATTACAAATCAATAGACATTTGGTATACAACGTTCTGGGAAGCACAGGAACACACCGAGTCTGAATGATCTGGTCCTTTTAAACATGGTGGACAGCTACGATTGGGGGGTGCAGTCAGCTGACTTGCAGACTTTCTAAAATTGGGGGATAGTGATCAGCTGATGCCAGTCAAGATAGAACCAAGACCACCTGCGTCTGTAGCAGACTGGGCCTAAGTGAACCGCTGCAGGAATTCCAAAGCCCAGAGGTGGAACTACCATTGATGCAGCAGATGCAGTGAACTGGGGCCCTGAGGACTAACGCCCACTGCTGCCCATTTCACCTCCTGTTTTTCCCTGTCATGCTCTGACTTCCCCTGCCATCCTCTCCCTGTAACCCACTGCCGTGTTGCATATTGTGAGCTTGGGATGGGGTGGAGGAGGGTGGGCAAAATTATATTTTTGCATCTGGGCCCACAAGTTCCATTACTGCCACAAACGTATTCCTAGACACTGTTTTGATTGAAGAAACGCATCTTCAAAAGCTCAGGAAGCTGCCTCGGGGAACAACCAGCAGACAGACGTGTAAACAGCGGGGCCAAACTTTAAGGTCTCGAATCGAGACCATGACATACAGTAAGCACAATATCTGGACCCACAGAATAACCCGTCATGCCCAAAATGTTATTTAAAAATGTGAAAATGTATTATTTTTAATTCGGTATTCATCTAGATCTCTCGGGTGCTTTTAACACTGTTGACCATTCTCTTCTCATACAACCTCTACAATCCCCAGGTCCTCAGAACACAGCCCTTTCTTGGTTCTCATTGTACCTATCTAATTGATCTTTCAGTGTTTGCTTCTCTGATTCTACCTCCTCTTCTATACCTCTATCAGTTGGAGAACCTCAAGGCTGAGTTCCTCTGCTTCTCTCAATCAATACCACATCTCTTGGCAAACTAACCAGCTCTTTTGGATTTCAGTATTATCTGTATGCGGATGATACTCAAAACTACCTATCTACCTATCCTCCAAACACCTGTCACCATCTGTATTGGTCCGTGTCATTGATTGTCTTTCTGCCCTTTCATTGTGGTTGTTATCTCACCACCTAAAAATATTTCAATACCAAAATTAATTATATTTCCACCGACCAATAGTAGTTTCCACCCCAATAGCTCTATAACTGTTGAGAACACGACAAACTATAAACTTGCTGCCTAGGGGATATCTTAGACTGTGTTCCCCATGTCATGATCCAGTGACTAAGAAACACTTACCTACCATCCAGGTATTTCTCCAGGCTTGCTCAGAGACTCTCTTCTGCAGTAATGCTGCAGGTGTCCCAGGTCCGGCCGGCGCCGGCTGCGTATGATTGGCGGCTTCTGAATCATCATCCTGGTGGTTACCACTGACACGGCCTGTGGCCTTTCTGACAGCACTTGTCGGCATGTTTACCATCAGAATCAGGTTTATTGGCCAGGTATACTTGCGTATACTAGGAATTTGTTTTCGGTTTGCTGTGCAGCAGCCAGGTTGGGTAACAAGTAAACAATATACAGTATAAACAATATAAACAGGGGGGGGGGGGGGGCATGTACAGTCATACAGAAAGTTATTCCGAGGGGACATCATGTTAGATTATGTGCAAAGGGTTATGGCGCGACTAGACAGTGAGGAGTTTATGAGTTCACGCGTCAACAGGTGAACTGCTTGAGGGAAGAAAGTTTTTAGGCTTCTGGTGGGAATAGCGCTCTAGCGTCTGCCTGATGGCAGCAGGTTAAACAAACCATGACCAGGATGTAGTTTGTCCTTGACTATCTTCGTAGCCTGCTTTATTGCTCTGGACAGGTACTGGTCCTGGACATATGGAAGGTCCATCCCGATGATCTTCCCCGCAGTTCTGACAACCTTTTAGAGTTTGCATTTGTCTCTCTTGCTGGCGGAGCCGCACCAGACCAGTATCGAGGAACACAGAACAGACTCCACAATCGCGGATTAGAAGCTTCTGTTGGATGTTGACCTTCCTCAGTTGCCTAAGGAAGAATAGCCTCTGCTGCGTTTTCCAACAATAGTATCAGTGTTGGGCCCCCATTCAAGGTCCCGGGAGATTGTGGTTCCTAGGAACTTGAAGAAGTCCACTAACGACACCACACTGTCAGCAATAGTTTGCGGAGTAACATCAACAGCCTTCTTCCTAAAGTCCACTACCATCTCAATGTTTTGAGTGGGTTGAGCTCTAGATGGTTGCTGCTGCACCACCGGGCCAATCGGTCCACTTCTTGTCTGTAGGCCGATTCGTCCCCGTCCTTGATAAGGCCAATGATGGTAGTGTCATCAGAAAATTTGATTATCTTTACTGATGCACCTCTGAGGTGCAGTCGTTGGTGTACAGGGAGAAGAGCAGGGGTGAGAGTACACAGTTCTGGGGGGCTCTTGTGCTGATGGACCGCACTTGAGAGGTGAATTCCCAGCTTTCACAACTTGTTTTCTATCAGTCAGAAAGTCCACAATCCAAGAACACATAGCATCAGGGACTCCTAGGTGGAGTAGTTTGGGGGAGGAGGATGTTGGGGATGATTGTGTTGAAAGCCGAGCTGAAGTCGACAAACAGGACTCTTGCATTGGTACCAGGCATACCCAGGTGCTGCAGAATGCAGTGCAGGCCCAGGTTGACTGCATCCTCAACTCATCGATTCGATCAGTAGGCAAACTGGAGGGGATCTAGCTGGTGGCCAGTCACAGATTTCAGGAGGTTCAGTACCAGGCACTCGAATGCTTTCATGATTACAGATGTCAGAGCTATCAGCTGGTAGTCGTTCAGATTTGTAATAGTGGATTTCTTGGGGACCGGAACCATAGTGGAGCTTTTGAGGCAGGAGGGAACTTTGCATAGCTCCAGTGATTTGTTGAAGATCCTGGTGAATATGGGGGCAAGTTGACCCGTGCATACTCTCTGGGCAGATAGTGACACCCCATCAGGACCTGGTGCTTTCCTTGGCTTGGCCCTCTTGAACATCTCCTCCACCTCTACTTGGGTGACCTGAAGTGACTGGAGTTGGCTGTCGACATTTGGGGCAGCACAGAGGGTATGGTTTGGTTCACAGTGGACTACAAACCTGCAATAGAAGCTGTTCTGCTCATCATCTAGGTCTTGGTACATGGCGGTGGGTTTGGGTGATTTGTTCTAGCTGGTTATAGATTGCATTCCTTTCCACACAGATACAGGGTCGTTAGTGGACAGGTTATTTGTCAGCTTGTCAGAGAACCGCTTTTTTGCTAGCCTGATTTCTTTTCTTAGGGAGTTCCTGGCTTGGTTGTATTGTGCTCTGTCACTGCTGCTGTAAGCCTTCTCTTTGGCTTGGTGGAGTTGTCTGAGCTGGGTGTTGAACCAAGGCATGTTGTTATTGAAGATGGAATAGGTCTTGGTGGGTATACACATGTCCACACAGTAGCTTATGTAGGATGTGACGGTGTCAGTCAGGTCATTCAGGTCAGTTGCCGAGGCTTCAAAGACCCTCCAGTCCGTGCAGTCGAGACAGAACTGGAGTTTCAGCTTAGCCTCCTTAGTCCATTTCTTAACTGTCTTGACGACAGCTCCTCACACTTTTTGCATATAGGTAGGGAGTAGGTGGACAAGGCAGTGGTCAGATAACCAGAGAGCAGCATGGGGGATTGACCGGAAGGCAGACTTACGGGTGGATGTGCAGTGGTCAAGGGTACGCCCTTCTCTGGTGGGGCATGTGACTTGCTGTTTGAACTTGGGTAGCTCTTGGCTTAGGTTAGTTCTGTTGAAGTCACCCAGCACTATGAACAGAGAGTAAAAGTGTTTTTGTCAGATATGCTGGTGGTCAGGTGGTGCAGGGCTTCCTTTGCGCAGCCAAGGGTGGGGGGGGGGGGCGGGGTGGGGGGTTGTACACTCCCACTAGGACAATCGAGCCAAATTTCCAGGGGGAATAGAAGGGTTTGCAGTTGATACATGGCATCTCCAGGTGAGGGCTACATGATTTGCCTAGGATTGTGACATTGGTGCACCATCTATCTTGTTTTCCCTGAGAGAACCTTGGAGCAGTCAGCTCTGTAGAGACCATATCCTGGCAGGGACACCGGGTGGTCAACAATGTGGTCATCCAGCCACGGTACTCTGTGAAACATAGGACAGATGATCCTGCAATGCTTGACCTTGTGCTTCCCATGAGGAGGGACAGCTCATTAAACTTGTTTGTCAGGGAGCCCACTTTTGAGAGCAGGATTGCGGGGAGTGCAGACCAGTGCCCTCTCCACTTACACCTCACTAAGGCACCGACACAATAGCCTCTCCTCCATGACCAGGGCAGGTACACACTGTGGCTTAATCCAGGTTGGCCTCTGCTGGCAGTGCTGGGGAGCTGATGGGCTGCGGTTCCGTCCGGGACCACCGCCACACGACCCTGAGGGTTTACTTTTCTGCCACCTCTGTCAGGGCAGCCACGGCTGGGCGCTTGTAGCGCTATTGCAAGGAAGCAGGGCGGTAAGCACGGCTAGATTTGAAAACACTGGCTGGACGCTGATTGGCTGAGAGCGTCTGGCCAGTCTTTTCAAATCCAGCAGCACTTCCCACCCTGCTGCCCATCTAATAGCGCTGCAAGTGCCCAGCTGCCGCTGCCTGGATCCCTGCAGTCTGGACCCCCTGCCGGAATAGAAGCAAGCCGGAAGTACCTTTCACACAAGCCTGTATCCCGGGCTGGTTCTGGGAGCAACCCTGCTATATGGTAAATTTTCCCCTGAATTCAGGCTGGTGTGAAAGGGGTATAACACTCTCCTCCAGTCTCCAAACCTTCAAGTGATCCCCGAAAACTCACCTCTTCAACCAGCTTATCAAATTCCAGATCCGCCCACATAATCTTCATAAACTTTCCCTATAGATTGTAAGCTTGCAAGCAGGGCCCTCTAGACTGTAACGATCTTGTTTGGTTTTTTTCAATTCTTCCAATTGTAAAGTGCAACGGAATTAGCTGCGCTATATAATAAACTGTTAATAAATAAATAATAAACCTTTCCTATCCAAGTACATCCCCGCTGCACAGTCCACACATAACCTTACTTATTTTCTCTCTCACTGGGGGTTATTCAGACCTGATTGCAAAGCTGCTTTTATCTCAAGTGGACAAAACCATGTGCACTGCAAATGGGGGCAGATGTAACATGTACAGAGAGGATCAGATTTGGATGGGGTGTGTTGAAACTGAAAACTAAATTGCAGTGTAAAGATAAAGCAAACAAAATAACTCACCCAAATCTAACTCTCTCTCTGCACATGTCACATCTACCCCACCTGCAGTGCAAAATAGTTTTGTTCATTTGAGAAAAAAGCAGCATTGCGATCTGGTCTGAATAACCCCAAATTTCCCATCCTACCGTTATGATTGTCTGTAACTACCCAGTTTGTTTTATCACTGCTTCCATTTGCAAAGCGCAAAGGAGTTCGCTGCACTGATAATACATGATGTTACTTTTTATTAAATAATGTCTGGTTCATGTAGCCCTGATGTTATGGCATACTGAATACACACGTACTATTTATGAACTGGAAAAAAGTAGCGTGCAGTGTTAGGGGAATATAGAAAAAGGAACTTGCACGCATTTCTCAACTTTCTCTTAGTATTGCCCATTGCAAGGATCTGATTGGCTACCAGCTCGTGGCCAGGGACCTGTAATGTAATCTACCCTGTACTGATTGCTGCTGATGAGGAATAGAGGAACGTGCAAAACACGGGCCTCCGCGTGAACTTCCCCTAAACTACTCACCCCAAGCCCTCTGACTTATTAACCTTTCTCACTAAAAACAACTAGAAGAAACCACACTTACACGTGTACGTTACACATAACCACATAATTGTATAACTTGTATTAGTTTATATAACGCACCAGTGGTCGAAGTGGAATTCTGAAGAAGGAATATGGAAAAATTAAAGGCTGTACTTATGGGAAAAGGGGTGTGGTCACTCAAAAAGGGGTGTGGTCTTAAGTGCAGTGTACCGCACAGTAGTACCCTTTAAATAGGGGTGTATTTATAATGGGTACAGTGTGCACGATGCACACGGGCCCCTGAGGCATAGGGGGCCCACACAGCACTCGCAGCACCCATTTTTTAATACTTACCCTGCAGAATCCAATGACGACGGCGGTGGTGCTGAGGATATTCCTAGAAAAACGGCTGCCATTTTTTTTCTGGAGATCTGCACATGTGCAGTGGAGTCTCAGCCTTCTAGTTCTCAAATTCCACAATGCTGCGATGTGGAAATCACCAGAAAAATGGCCACCATAGGAATTGTTGGAACTCACGGACTGGCAGCCAATCAGGAGTGGCTTCTCCTTACACAGTATGGTGCTATGTGTTACTTACCAGTCCTGACAACTTTGCGCATGTTGCACAATTGATCCGGTAAGAGGTCTTGCAGGTTTCAGGAGATCTCACACATGCACGGCTGATGTCATGACATCAGCCGCCCGCCCCAAGCACACTCTCCGTCATGGCTGCATTTACATGGAAACGCCCAGCATTTGCATGGCTGATGCCCATGAAACGCTGGGCATTCCCATGACCCGCTGCTGCCACCGCCCCTGCCCCCCCACACACACAAGCACCACGGCGATTGTGCAGGACAGCGTGGTGCTCGCCCAAAACTGGTCAAGGGGCGCATATGAGAATATGTGCATGCACAGGGCAGAACCATCGGTCCCCAACACTTAAATTGCTCGGTCAATCGCCAAATACCGGCTTCCTGTGCACTACACATTTGAATTCCCCCCATAGAGGTGAGGAGCAGTGTTAGCCTGTTATTATATAGGATTATATATCACAATTCCTGGTATAAGCAGATACCGTGAGGATTCTCCATGGTATATATAAATAATAAGGTAGCACTTGTTACACTGTACTGTATGACCCACAGCTAAATTACTTGCTTCAATATGCTTGAAGTATTTAAAAAAAAAAAAAAAAGAAAAGCCCAATAGCCTCTGCCCATCTCCCCTGTGTGATGTTAGTCAGTGTTATCTGTATCTGTGTACTGCATGTGTTTACTGTATAATGTACAAGATAACAGCACTGAGCCCCTTATCTCGCTCCCCCTTAAATCTCTCCACCAGGCACAGGGGGAGCAATGTGCTGAATATGTGATGTGTGGCAGGAGAACAAGGCAGATGAATAGCACACATGTATGGAGATATAATGTAATATATCATAGACAGTGTATGGGCTCTGTACGCTGTGAGTGATTGGTCACATAAGAATGTTGATCCCTATAGTAAAAGAATCTTCCATATATACCAATAGTTATTCAAATGGATGATAAAACAGTGGCAGCACTACTGCTGTAATAAGTGATACGGCCACTACTATAACCCAGAGGTAATGCCAAACCCTACCAACTCCGAGCATGGCATAGATTGGCACAGCTACTCCCCCAGCATTACATGATTGCTGTGTCACATGAACAAAGCACCAATTTTCGGGAGCACAAGGGGGGTGGGAAACTCCCAGGTGTCACCCTTCAAGGGGTTTACACCAAAGTGATGACTCTTCCTTAGTGATAGGAGCCAGGTGCTGTGTGTGGCATTAACCTGCAGCACTTGGCTCCTGTTACTGAGAAGGAGCCAGAGGTGCTGCAGCCTGCACACCCTTGGAGCAAGGTAGTTAGGGCGCTTTCCCATCAAAGCCACACCCCCTTTATTGACAGTGGGGGTCCAGAGAGGCCACACCCTCTCTACACAAATTGATGCCACCTTTTTGGGCCGCACCAGGTGTCATTAACCCTTGTGCCGCCCCCATTGACAAAATTAAAGGAAATATTTGAAATAACTGATCAGCATTGTCCCACTTCTCATTCATTCCATGTATCAGTGAGCTCCTCTTATCACCCCAGCCACACAACATAATGCACTGTCATCAGTGTGAAACTGCTGACACAGCCACTATGGGAAGGAGGGGAGATGAAAGGAAGGGGGAGGATGGGGATGTGTTACACCTTCCAGCCAATCAGAAGAGGCACCGAACTTCTTGAAATTAACAAGAAAAAAGTATTTTGTGTGAGTCGTCCCCTTCTGAGCTGACAGAATACAGGAGCTTATAATATACAACACTGATATATTTATACAGCACTAATTATGGCATTAGCTTCCTGCAAATACCAAAGTCACACACTGCATGAAAATATTCAGGTAAGTGCCTTCCTCAGGTGCTCCCAGTCTGTATGTATGCATGCTCCCACCCTGTATGGTAATATTCAGGTAAGTGCCTTCCCCAGGTGCTCCCAGTCTGTATGTATGCCTGCTCCCATGCTGTATGGTAATGTTCAGACAAGTGCTTTCCCCAGATGCTCCCAGTCTGTATGTATGCACACTCTCGCACTGTATGGTAATATTCAGGTAAGTGCCTTCCTCAGGTGCTCCCAGTCTGTATGTATGCATGCTCCAGCGCTGTATGGTAATATTCAGGTAAGTGCCTTCCTCCGGTGCTCCCAGTCTGTATGTATGCATGCTCCCACACTGTATGGTAATATTCAGGCAAGTGCCTTCCCCAGGTGCTCCCAGTCTGTATGTATGCCCGCTCCCATGCTGTATGGTAATATCCATGCAAGTGCCTTCCCCAGGTGCTCCCAGTCTGTATGTATGCATGCTCCCACCCTGTATGGCAGTGTTTTTCAACCACTGTGCCGTGGCACACTAGTGTGCCTTGAGCTGTTCTCAAGTGTGCCCCCAGATCTAGAGTTCTCAAACCCATTTACAGCCACCACCAGTTCAAATGTTATTTACTGATCTCTTCTTTTCATGTAAAGGGCCAATGTATTTTATTTTTGTTACCTGTGGGGATCAGTGTGAATGTTTTTTTAATGTGGGGGCCAATAGGTTTGTTTTTTTCCTGTGGTGGCCAATGTGTTTTTCCCTGTGGGGATCTCATGGTGTGCCTTGGCAATTTTAAAGTCCTATTTAGTGTGCCATAAGGTAAAAAGGTTGAAAATCACTGCTGTATGGTAATATTCAGGTAAGTGCCTTCCCCAGGTGCTCCCAGTCTGTATGTATGCCCGCTTCCGCGATGTTTGGTAATATTCAGGTAAGTGCCTTTCCCAGGTGCTCCCAATCTGTGTATGCATGCTCCCATGCTGTATGGTAATATTCAGGCAAGTGCCTTTCTCAGGTGCTCCCAGTCTGTATGTATGCATGCTCCCGCACTGTATGGTAATATTCAGGCAAGTGCCTTCCCCAGGTGCTCCCAGTCTGTATGTATGCCCGCTCCCATGCTGTATGGTAATATCCATGCAAGTGCCTTCCCCAGGTGCTCCCAGTCTGTATGTATGCATGCTCACACCCTGTATGGTAATATTCAGGTAAGTGACTTCCCCAGGTGCTCCCAGTCTGTATGTATGCATGCTCCCACCCTGTATGGTAATATTCAGGTAAGTGCCTTCCCCAGGTGCTCCCAGTCTGTATGTATGCCCGCTCCCGCGATGTTTGGTAATATTCAGGTAAGTGCCTTTCCCAGGTGCTCCCAGTCTGTATGTATGCCCGCTCCCATGCTGTATGGTAATATTCAGGCAAGTGCCTTTCTCAGGTGCTCCCAGTCTGTATGTATGCATGTTCACACCCTGTATGGTTATATTCAGGAAAGTTGTTTCCCCAGGTTCTCCCAATCTGTATGTATGCATGCTCCCACAATGTATGGTAATATTCAGGCAAGTGCCTTCCCCAGGTGCTCCCAGTCTGTATGTATGTATGCACGCTCCCGCGCTGTATGGTAATATTCAGATAAGTGCCTACCCCATGGGCTCCCAGTCTGTATGTATGTATGCTCCCGCTCTGTATGGTAATATTCAGGTAAATGCTTTCCTCGGGTGCTCCCAGTCTGTATGTATGTATGCACGCTCCCACGCTGTATGGTAATGTTCAGATAAGTGCCTACCCCCTGGGCTCCCAGTCTGTATGTATGTATGTATGTAAGCTCCCGCTCTGTATGGTAATATTCAGGTAAGTGCCTCCTCAGGTGCTCCCAGTCTGTATGTATGTATGGTAATATTATTTATTTATTAACAGTTTCTTATATAGCGTATTCCGTTGCGCTTTACAAAAGGAGACAGTGATACAACAAACAGGGTATTTACAGACAGTCAAAAGGTAGGAGGGCCCTGCTCGCAAGCTTACAATCTATAGGGGAAATAAGCATTGATACATAAGGATAGATACTGTATTCTTTATTGCATCGATTCCACCAGAATGCCAGGTTCTGTGACTGGTGCTGGAATTTGATAAGCTGCCTGAAGAGATGGGTTTTCAGGTAACGTTTATAGGTTTGGAGAGTCTAATTGTGCTTGGGAGGGCATTCCACAGAGTGGGTGCATCCCGAAGAAAGTCTTGCAATCGAGAATGGGAGTGAGTAATGAGTGTGGATGAGAGACACAGATCTTGGGAGGAGCGTAGAGGTCGGTTTGGAAGATACTTTGAGATAAGAGAAGATATGTATGTTGGTGTAGTTTGGGTTATGGCTTTGTGTGTAAGTAAAAGAATTTTGTATTGAATACGGTAGAATACAGGTAACCAATGAAGTGACTGACAGAGTAGCTTTGCAGACGATGAACGTCTGGCTAGGAAGATTAGCCTCGCAGCTGCATTCATAATGGACTGTAGTGGTGAGATTCTGTATTATGGAAGGCCAATAAGGAGACTATTGCAATAATCAATGCGTGAGATGATGAGAGCATGGATTAGAGTTTTTGCAGTGTCTTGTGTAAGGTAAGGGCGATTTTGAATATGTTTTTTAGGTGCATGTGGCATGATTTTGAGACAGATTGAATGTGGGGTACAAAGGAAAGTTCAGAGTCAATGATAACACCTAGGCAGCGAGCTTTAGAGGTAGGAGTGATTGTCATATTGTCAACAGCAATAGAGATATCTGGTTGGTAACTACTATTTAATGGCGGAAATATAATTAATTCTGTTTTTGAAATATTAAGTTTGAGGTGGCGAGATGACATCCAGGATGAAACAGCAGAAAGGCATTCAGAGACACGGCTTAATATAGATGGCGACAGGTCAGGGGAGGATAGGCAGAGCTGAGTATCATCCACATACATATGATACTGAAATCCAAAAGAGCTGATTAGTTTGCAAGAGATGAGGTATAGATGGAGAAAAGCAGAGGACCTAAAACTGAACCCTGAGGTACTCCCACTGATAGAGGTAGAATCAGAGAAACAAACACTAAAGGAGAGGTTAGATAGGTAGGATGAGAACCAAGAGAGGGCTTAGTCTTTAAGACCTAGGGATTGTAGTGTTTGTATGAGAAGTGTGTGGTCAACAGTGTCAAAAGCAGCAGAGAGGTCTAGAAGAATTAGTAGTGAATAGTGGCCATTAGACTTAGCAGTGACCAGATCATTCACAACTTTAGTCAGTGTTGTCTTTGTGGAGTGTTGGGCACGAAAGCCTGACTGAAGCGGGTCCAGTAAGTTGTGCGAGTTAAGAAAGTGTGTGAGGCGAGTGTAGGAAAGTCTTTCAAGTAGTTTGGAAGTGCATGGAAGTTGAGAGATGGGACGGTAGTTTGAGAGAGAGCTTGGGTCAGAATTTTAAGGCAAGTTCCTTCCTCAGGTGCTCTCTGTATGTATGTATGTATGTATGTATGTATGTATGTACGCTCTCGCACTGTATGATTACTGTAACTTGTGCAACAGCTTTTCTAGGTTTGTAGAAAAAATTATGTAATTATGGGGCAGATGTATTAAGCCTCAACAAGAGATAAATTCAAGTGTGATAAGGAGAGATAAACGTCCAGCCAATCAGCTCCTTACTGCCTTTTTTTAAAACACAGCCTGTAACATGGCAGTTGACAAGTGTTTGGCTGGACTTTTATCTCTCCTTATCACACTTGCATTTATCTCTGGTTAAGTCTCAATACATCTGCCCCTTTATTACTCATTTAGGTTATATTCTCAGGGCTAATACTGGGACAGGACATGTTGGGATGTGTAGTTCCAAAGCATCTGGAAGGGCACATGCTGAAAGACCCTGCTCTATACCTGCCAATGAGCTCAGGGAGGTATTGTCTTAGGGGAATTGTTATTCAGCAGTGAGTACCGGAGCAGTGCAGGAGAAATGGGAGAGTGGGCAGCACAGGAACAGTAGCGGAGTATAGGAAGTGTGGGGAGTATTATTATTATTATCGTTTATTTATATGGTGCCACAAGGTGCGGAACCCTTGTGGCGCCATATAAAGAAATTATAATAATAATAACAAACAACAATACATAAATGAGCAAAAAACATAACAAATAACAGTACAAGACAATTTAGGACAAGTACATGGTAAATAAGGATAGTTACATCAGGGAACAGGACACTGACACAATTATCAGGGTGGCAGAGATGTATATATTTTATGAAAAGTGCATGAGGAGAGAGGGCCCTGCTCGTAAGAGCTTACATTCTGAAGGGGAGGGGCAGACAGACAGGAGAGATACAGAAGGGGTAGCAGTGAGCATAAACAGAAGGTTAGAATGAGAGATGGTTGGGTTTTATGCGGGAGGGTGGGAAGATAATCAGTTCATAGACATTTTAAGTCTTAAGTGCTGGATCATCCAAGAATAGATAGCAGAGAGACATTGGGGGGGTTGAGGGAGAGATCAGGAAAGGAGATGTAGAGTTGAGTATTATCAGCATAAAAGTGATATCTGAAGTCGAGTGAGCTCACCCAGGGCGGGATGTATTAAAAGACATCGCCGCCCTTCGCGCCCCCCCCCGCGCCGCGATGCCGCCGCATATGTACTAACCTATGCGTCTGGCATCGCGATGCGGTGACGGAGGCCCCCCGCGATACCTGTACTGTGGTCTGCGGGGGGTCTCCGTCACCTCCCAGCCGGCTTCTGCTGCTTTCACGCCGGGGACAGCTAAGCAAGCTGTCCCCGGCGCTTCCTCCTCCCCCCTGCAGCCGGAAGGACGTCCGGCTGCGTTGCTAGGGGGAGGAAGGGCTTACCTTCCGGGGTCCAGGAGGACCTGCAAGAAGGTAAGCCCAAGGGAGGGGAGAAAGGGGGGGGGGGTCGGCGAGGCGGCGGGGTTGCGGCGGGCGGCGAAAAGAAGCCCATAGGCTTCTATAGGGTATCGCCACCCAAAGGTGGCGATACCCTGCCCTGCGATATCGCTGCGAACGGGTTTTAGTACATAGGAAAATGCGGTAAAACAGGGGTTTTACCGCATTTTCCCTTTAGTACATCTCGCCCCCAGAGAGGGCATATAGAGAGAGAGGAGAAGAAGAGGACCAAGAACAGAACCTTGTACAGGAATAGTAGGGGAGGGTGCAGCCAGTGGGGAGTACAGGAACAGTAGGGGAGGGTGCAGCCATTGAGGAATACAGGAACAGTAGAGGAGGGTGCAGCCAGTGGGGAGTACAGGAACAGTAGGGGAGGGTGCAGCCAGTGAGGAATACAGGAACAGTAGAGGAGGGTGCAGCCAGTGGGGAGTACAGGAACAGTAGGGGAGGGTGCAGCCAGTGAGGAATACAGGAACAGTAGAGGAGGGTGCAGCCAGTGAGGAATACAGGAACAGTAGAGGAGGGTACAGCCAGTGGGGAGTACAGGAAGAGTAGGACAGGAGCCGCAGGATGGGTGTTTGCTGATATTTGTCAGTGGTGCTGAGGGGGGGGGGGGGGGGGTGTCATTAATTACCTGGGCCAAGTCTGAAGGAGGGGCCCTCATTACCTGGCAGTAGCTTCTCATCCCAGCACATGCTGCTGTGTGCTGGGCTGCAGTGTGGCCAGGGAGGTGCTTAAAATGCAATTTTTTCTGTATTTTATTCTAAGGGTGCACACCTCCCACAATTAGACCACACCCCTAGAAAAGTACCTGGACCCAGCACGGCTCTCTACTGCCCTGATATTTGTCATACTCTGATGCAGGATAAGAAAAGTTTCAAGTGTGTAAACTCCTCAAAAGAAACCAAATGTATAAGACATATCCTCAGGGCAGTTGCAAGTGGGCCCTTTGTTGGTGGTACTGGATCAGTTCAACTTATTTATATGGTCAATGAAAAAGAAGACCCAGTGCTTGTGGCTTCCAATCATAAACTATGTGAACATACAGAAGCAAATACGGTCACCCATAACATACTGTATCTGAACCAAACTATGAGATTTAAACACAATTTCATTTATTATTTTCCTGAATTTCTCACATTTCGCCTAGTCGGGGACATGAAAATAATTCTGATACTCTAGGGCAGGGCTGGGCAACACCGGCCCTCCAGATGTTAGTGAACTACACATCCCAGGATGCTTAGCATTAGTTTGCTATGTGGCCATGCTGAAACTGATGCAAGGCATGCTGGGATGTGTAGTTCACTAACATCTGGAGGGCCAGTGTTGCCCAGCACTGCTCTAGGGCATGGGTCTTCAAACTGCGGCCCTCCAGATGTTGTGGAACTACAAATCCCAGCATGCCTTGCCACAGTTTTGCTATAAGGGAGTGTTAAAACTGTGGCAAGGCATGCTGGGATTTGTAGTTTCACAACATCTGGAGGGCCGCAGTTTGAAGACCCATGCTTTAGGGCAGGGTTCGCCAACCCGTCGCTCGCGAGCGACGGGTAGCTCGCCGGGACTTTTCCAGTAGCTCGGGGCTGTTTCAGTGACCTCCTGCCGCGTAGCGGTTCCTTGCTTGACGGCAGGAGGTCAGAAAGTGATTTAATGCCGCTTTTGTGGTCCTGACGTGGCGGAAGTGACCTCCTGCCGCGTAGCATTTCCATCATCACTTGGTGGCAGGAGGTCTGAAAGTGACTTCATGCTGCGTGACCTCCTGACGTCCCCAGCGCACTTTCTTATCGACTCCACAGCCTCTGCTCAGCGTGATTGATGTTGCAGCCTCTGTGTGCGCACAGTGTGTGGGGCATATGTATAATGGAGCATCACAGTGGGGCATATGTATAATGGAGCATCACAGTGGGGCATATGTATAATGGAGCATCACAGTGGGGCATATGTATAATGGAGCATCACAGTGGGGCATATGTATAATGGAGCATCACGGTGGGGCATATGTATAATGGAGCATCACGGTGGGGCATATGTATAATGGGCATCACGGTGGGGCATATGTATAATGGAGCATCACAGTGGGGCATATGTATAATGGAGCATCACAGTGGGGCATATGTATAATGGAGCATCACGGTGGGGCATATGTATAATGGAGCATCACGGTGGGGCATATGTATAATGGAGCATCACGGTGGGGCATATGTATAATGGGCATCACGGTGGGGCATATGTATTATGGAGCATCACGGTGGGGCATATGTATAATGGGCATCACAGTGGGGCATATGTATAATGGGCATCACAGTGTGTGGCATATGTATAATGGAGCGTCACAGTGGGGCATATGTATAATGGGCATCACAGTGGGGCATATGTATAATGGGCATCACAGTGGGGCATATGTATAATGGAGCATCACATTGTGTGGCATATGTATAATGGTGCATCTCTGTGTGGGGCATATGTATTATGGAGCTTAATGTGGGGCATATGTATAATGGAGCATCACGATGTGGGGCATATGTATAATGGGCATCATGTGTGTGGTATATTTTTAATTCAGCGTCACGCTGCGGGACGTTTGCATAATGGAGCGTCACGTTGTGGGGCATATGTACTGTATAATGTGCATATGTATAATGGGCATCATGTGTGTGGCATATGTATAATGAGCATCCAGGTGTGGGGCATATGTATAATGGGCATCACAGTATGCGGCATAGGTATAATGGGCATCACAGACTGCACTATTGGGGTCATGTGTATCTGGCACTGTACTATTGGGGACATATGTGTATCACATCTCCATTTTCCATGGCCCCACCACATGTGGCTACAGCTCTTCGAGAGCTGACCATGCCCTCATATTGGAAAAAATGGAGGATGTAGCCTCGCAGGAGTTCCACGGTAGTAGGTGAACCCTCTAATTTTGGGCGCGCGCAGATGTCTCCTCTGCCTCGTGTTGGGAGGTATGTTTGTGACATATTGGACATTGCAGTGTGTGGCATAAGGTGTCAGGGGCATTAGGGTGTGTGGCATAATGTGTAAAGGGCATTTTTTTGGATACTATGCAGATTTTAATTTATTTTAAATTTAGTAGCTCTTCGGGCGGTTTATTTTGTCGCGAGTAGCTCCCGCCCCGAAAAAGGTTAAAGACCCATGCTCTAGGGCATTATAATTAAAAACTGGGAACCACTGGTATAAGATGCAGCTAGAGGTGTGTGTGTGGGGGGGGGGGGGGAGGGAGCATAGGGATCTCTAGGGTTGTATGTCTGTACCTGGCTGTATATGGAATAACAGCAGATACAATGGCGTGGAGTTATTATGACAAGTCCTGTTTGTCCCAACCTGGCAGGTCTGGAATCCTACAGCCCCACTGACGGCCACAGGGACCATCACGGAACCTCCTGACAGATTTCCTTCCTGCTCTGCTTCCCTGGACTGTACTGTATCTCACAGCAAAGAGGACGACTCCTACTGGGACCTGGACTTTCTGAAAACTAACTTTCCCGAGTCCTCTGTAAGTGCCAGTGATTCTGCACAGGCTCCCGCCACCCGATGTAATTTACAGGCCTTCACACCTATGTGCCAGTCTGACATGTTCCATCCACCATTTCTTCAGCCTGAAGACAATCAAGCAGATCCTTTGTCTTTTGTTCCTCCTACGCCGACAGAGACGTATACCAGTCCAGAAGACAGCATAGTGGCGGTAACTGGAGAATTAACAAATCCTGGCCAATCAAATCACTGCACAGAAGATGCTGCTTACAACATACAAGAGTCTATGGGGTATACTTACCCCCTGATGACTGGGCCAGAGCTACAGCCACCCGTGTTTCCCAGTGACCTCTTCTCCTTGTTCCCTGTGCCAATTTTACCAAGGACTTTCTCTGAGGACATGTACTCACAATACACCACCCTGTCTGCCCCATTGGCAGTACCAGTCAAGAGGAGGAAGAGCAACCGAAGGAAGAGAAGCATTACATACCATAGCTGTACTTACTATGGATGTGTAAAAACTTACACCAAGAGCTCACACCTGAAAGCACATTTCCGAACTCACACTGGTAAGAGCAGAGTATAGTGGTACACTCAGGGGCCGCGTTACTGTAATTACTGAGAATAGTACATTAGTCAGGATTTTATTACCCCTGTAACATCTTATTACAGTAACCCGGCTCCTGAGCGTCTTATTACCCCTGTAACATCTTATTACAGTAACCCGGCTCCTGAGCGTCTTATTACCCCTGTAACATCTTATTACAGTAACCCGGCTCCTGAGCGTCTTATTACCCCTGTAACATCTTATTACAGTAACCCGGCTCCTGAGCGTCTTATTACCCCTGTAACATCTTATTACAGTAACCCAGCTCCTGAGCGTCTTATTACCCCTGTAACATCTTATTACAGTAACCCGGCTCCTGAGCGTCTTATTACCCCTGTAACATCTTATTACAGTAACCCAGCTCCTGAGCGTCTTATTACCCCTGTAACATCTTATTACAGTAACCCGGCTCCTGAGCATCTTATTACCCTGTAACATCTTATTACAGTAACCCGGCTCCTGAGCGTCTTATTACCCCTGTAACATCTTATTACAGTAATCAGCTCCTGAGCGTCTTATTACCCCTGTAACATCTTATTACAGTAACCCAGCTCCTGAGCCTCTTATTACCCCTGTAACATCTTATTACAGTAACCCGGCTCCTGAGCGTCTTATTACCCCTGTAACATCTTATTACAGTAATCAGCTCCTGAGCGTCTTATTACCCCTGTAACATCTTATTACAGTAACCCAGCTCCTGAGCGTCTTATTACCCCTGTAACATCTTATTACAGTAACCCGGCTCCTGAGCGTCTTATTACCCCTGTAACATCTTATTACAGTAACCCGGCTCCTGAGCGTCTTATTACCCCAGTAACATCATATTACAGTAACCCAGCTCCTGAGCGTCTTATTACCCCTGTAACATCGTATTACAGTGACCCGGCTCCTGAGCGTCTTATTACCCCAGTAACATCTTATTACAGTAACCCGGCTCCTGAGCGTCTTATTACCCCTGTAACATCTTTTACAGTAACCCAGCTCCTGAGCGTCTTATTACCCCTGTAACATCTTATTACAGTCACCCGGCTCCTGAGCGTCTTATTACCCCTGTAACATCTTATTACAGTAACCCAGCTCCTGAGCATCTTATTACCCCTGTAACATCTTATTACAGTCACCCGGCTCCTGAGCGTCTTATTACCCCTGTAACATCTTATTACAGTAACCCGGCTCCTGAGTGTCTTATTACCCCTGTAACATCTTATTACAGTAACCCAGCTCCTGAGCGTCTTATTACCCCTGTAACATCTTATTACAGTAACCCGGCTCCTGAGCGTCTTATTACCCCTGTAACATCTTATTACAGTAACCCAGCTCCTGAGCGTCTTATTACCCCTGTAACATATTATTACAGTAACCCAGCTCCTGAGCATCTTATTACCTCTGTAACATCTTATTACAGTTACCCGGCTCCTGAGCGTCTTATTACAGTAACCCAGCTCCTGAGCGCCTTATTACCCCTGTAACCTCTTATTACAGTAACCCAGCTCCTGAGCGTCTTATTACCCCTGTAACATTTTATTACAATAACCCTGCTCCTGAGCATCTTATTACCCCTGTAACATCTTATTACAGTCACCCGGCTCCTGAGCGTCTTATTACCCCTGTAACATCTTATTACAGTAACCCAGCTCCTGAGCGCCTTATTACCCCTGTAACCTCTTATTACAGTAACCCAGCACCTGAGCGTCTTATTACCCCTATAACATCTTATTACAGTAACCCGGCTCCTGAGCGTCTTATTACCCCTGTAACATATTATTACAGTAACCCAGCTCCTGAGCATCTTATTACCCCTGTAACATCTTATTACAGTCACCCGGCTCCTGAGCGTCTTATTACCCCTGTAACATCTTATTACAGTAACCCAGCTCCTGAGCGCCTTATTACCCCTATAACATCTTATTACAGTAACCCGGCTCCTGAGCGTCTTATTACCCCTGTAGCATCTTATTACAGTAACCCAGGTCCTGAGCGTCTGATTACCCCTGTAACATGACATATGAGATATAAAAGATAACATTGTCACCCTGTTTTTCAGGAGAGAAACCTTTTGCCTGTGAATGGATAGGGTGTGGCTGGAAGTTCGCCCGCTCAGATGAGCTAATTCGACATATACGTAAGCACACGGGAGTGCGCCCCTTCCAGTGCCAACTCTGTCAGCGAAGCTTTGCCCGCTCTGACCATCTGGCTTTACATATGAAAAGACATGACTAAAGAAATGTGCAGCATCAATGAGTGTCCTGGAGGTGGCTGGTGGCTGTTGAAATAGAAAGATTTACGAAAACGCTATATTTTATTTGTATATAAATTATCCATCTCAGGGGAATATTGGCCATTTTTTTGGTCACTGTTACTGATACTTACTACTCTGTTTGCTTACAATGGGACTAGGACCTTATTCTTGTCCATGCACACCTGTGCGAATTCCCACGGGTGCACAATGTTTCTGAGCATGCGCATGTGAGTGGCCATGGTGGGCGGGGGGCATGGGGAGGCGGCGGGTAGTCGCGCCCATGGGAACACCCTGTGTTTCATGGGCGTTCCCATGAAAACGCTGGGCTTTCCCATGCTAATGGGCGGATAACACGGGTGCGGGTGGCAGGCAGCTGCCCGCCATGTTCCTCTCCATGACACCCAAGCCTAAGAAACCTGAGATTGTCTTAGATTTGTGTGTGCCCTCCAAATCATTCCATGGTCGCCGACCATTGAATGATGTGGGTGCCACCCCATAGGCGGCGAATGGATGTTTATGCAACACATCCATTCACAGCCGTGAGGGCGAATTTACCCTGCGAAGGGGGGCGGCGGCGGCGGCATGTGCAAGCGGCGGGCCGGCTAAAAATTACACAAAGCGATGCAAACTTGCGTTTCATCCACAATCACCCCCCCTAAATTCAGCAAAACCATGTGCACTGCAGGTGGGGCAGATGTAACATGTGCAGAGAGAGTAATGGGCCACACACACAGCACAATTTTCAGGCATTTTCTGAGCGATTTTAACAAATCACTCAGAAAATCCCTGAAAATCCATGTAAATCACTGTGTGTATAGCTCACACAGCGATTTGCATGCGCGCCCCCGCCGTTCTGAATCTGCCCAAGATTCAGAACGGACCTGCCTGTCAATCTAGAGCAGTCGCTCAGAAGCTCCTGCTCATATGTGGCCTCGGATGTGAGCAGGGCCTTCTGAGCGACGCTGGACGCCGCCCTGATGTCCCCTGCTCGCCGCCCCCTTGACACGCCGGACGCTGCCTCCCCCTGCTCACCGCACGAAGACGCTGCAAAGACCCGCCGCCCCCTGCTCCCTCCCCCTGCTCGCCGCACGGGGACGGAGCAGGGGGGAAAAAGCCACTCACCCACTCGCCCGCAAATCTGCTGCCTACCCGCAGCAGCTCCCGGTCCCCCTGTCACCTGTCCTCTGGCGGCGAAGTGATTTATGCCGCCCGCCCGCTCACACGTCCCCCTGCTGCCGCAGCTCCACTGCCACCAATGACAAGGCTTCCCTAATAAATATATATATATATATTACATTACAAGAAAGAGTACCCCTTCAATGCGCTGTAATAGTATTTGATGGGCAGCAACTAAGTTATTCCTCCCTGTTAGCAAGGGGGGTAAGGAAGAAAGAATAGATAGTAAGAAACAAAGTGCGCCCCTAGACTGACTTCCCCCACCAAATCCAATATGAAGAACCGAATTTACAATGTTTAAGTCACTGCTTAACAGTTTTAATACACTTTTTCATAAAAATACAATATAAAAACACTTTTTCATCTGTAAGTATTCGAGAAATTCGGTTCAACAAATGCAAGGAAAAGACCCAACGCGTTTCGTCGTAAACGACTTCCTCAGGGGTAACATTCCAAAGGCATATGGAACACAAATATAGATGAAGTGTAATGACTCAAAAGATGGATCCTTTGAAGATCCTGGTAAGGGGATGCACACCTGCATCAATTTCCATAGGTGTCCTTATTTAAAATCACCAATTCTGAGGGAAATCGAACACAATCCTCAGAGACGTCTCAGCAGGTAAAGGTTACAAACCAAACTGCAGACCTGCATGCGACTGTAGAATCAGATGATTGGTGTCTGTCCACTGAGATACGTATAAAGTTGCAGTAAAAAAAAAGTAAAAGTAGTTTTGTTTGAGTAAATGGAAGGAAAGGATCACTGTACCTGATCCTGTTTGAATTGATTTCTGGATAAATAAACTTGTCTCTGTTTTTCTACAAAGTTCAACTCCCAAATCCTTCTCTATGGGGTTTATTTAATAAAATTATATTTACTGAAATAATATTAAATCTGGTGTTTTCGCACCCTTTCTGCATTTTTTTTTTAGTATCACCTGCATGCATTAAAGCAGTGGTAGCCCACTCCAGTCCTTGAGAGCTACCAACAGTTCTCATTTTCCAGACAACCCAGCTACTGCACAGGTGCACTCATTACTGACTAACACATTTTAAAAGATCCATAGGTTAACTGTTGGTAGTTCTCGAGGACTGGAGTTGGCTACCCCAGCATTAAAGGGTGTCTTGGAGCAGATGAACACAAAACATTTTATATATATATATATATATATATATATATATATATATATATATATATATATATATATATATATATATATATACACACAGTGGTCGAAGTGGGGCGGTATACGGGGGTATGCCATACCGCCACTTTAATCTGAAGATAAAAAAAAAAAAACTTTTTTTCCCCCTCAGGATGCTCTCTGATCACTCAGCAGCGCATATTGTGCTTTTGTAATACCCCTGTACAACGGGGCAGTCTGGCAGGGGACGTTGATGGACAGGGGGGTGTCCGAAGGTGCGCACTATATTCACTCTTTACTTTTCCATACCCCCACTTCAAAATTTCCATACCCCCACTTCAAAATTTCCACTTCGACCACTGTATATATATATATATATATATATATATATACACACACACACAGGTTGAGTATCCCGTATCCGAGTATCCGTTATCCGAATTATTCCGAAAACCATACATTCCAGAAAGTGAATAAAAAATATTTTTTTTGCTAAAAACTCACTGGGGACATTTGTAACAGCACTACTGAGGACATGATATGTAACTGGCACTATATATGTGCAAGAAAATGATTGCTTGGCATTCAAATTCAATATCTGAGATAGTACACAAATTTTGTTTCATGTTTTGAAACCTTGTTTTTTGAACAAATAAAATATATTTGTGTGTATTTTATGTGGTAACAAAATATATTTGTGTGTATTTTATGTGTTTATACAGCATACATGCAAGATACTTCAAAATACGTCATTGAAATATTAAAGTATTCCGAAATACGGAATAATCCGTTATCCAAAATTCTCCTGGTCCCGAGCATTTTGGATACGGGATACTCAACCTGTGTATATATATATATATATATATATATATATATATATATATATATATATATATATATATATATATACACACACACACACACACACACACACACACACACACACACATATACATACACACACATATACATATATATATATACACACACACACACACTCAAGGACTGTAGATAGCAGTGAAGAAATAGACCAAGTTTATTCCATATTGGTCGTCAACGTTTCGGGGTCAATCCCCCGTCGTCAGGCCATATAATATAGTATACTTCCCTCTTAATTGATAATTGCAGTCACCTGTGTTGAACTAGTTCAATGATGATGCCGGTGTTCCCGCAATGGTGAAGGCAATCCTAAATGAAGGAAGAATTCCAGAAGCAGAGCATTTTGTACCTAATGGAATGGGTCATGTTGGAGGGTATGCTATTGCTATATTGAAGGTTTTGTTCACAGAACCTCCAGTGGTTGGGCGGATCGGCACTCACCCTATTGAGACATGGGTGCTCAGGTACCAGCTGTGGTGAAGATAGGTATCTGGCTGGTGGGTAGCGCCACTCAGAGACTGTTCATAGTTCAAAAGTGCAAATGACGAGGCTGAAGTTAGCTTCTTATTCACTTAATGAGTATTGGGACAAAAATTTGACACCTGAAATCAACAGAGGGGTGTCACTTACATATGACCCAAGTGTATTTTTCCTGGCCCAACGCTAGTTGGGGCATGAAATACATGGGCAAATTGGGCACATGGACCATTTTATTATTTTGAATAGGCTGCAGTTTTGCAAGGGTTAACAAGTCTTGGGCCACAAAATTTACACCTGAAATCAACAGAGGGGTGTCCCTTACAGATGACCCAAGTGTATTTGTCCTGTCCCAACGCTGATTTGGGCATGAAATACATGGACAAAATGGGCACATACACATGATAATAGTATAGGGTTAGCAAGTCTTGGGCCACAAATTTGACACCTGAAATCAGAGGTGTTGTCTGCTTCCCCCTTGCAGTGTATGGTCCCTTTGGTTGCTACTATTTTTACATGAGGAGGGAGTGGCCACACCCTCCTGCATTGGCCACTCCCCCTCTAATTAACGGGGCCCAGAAGAGCTGTCGGCTGTCCTGACTCCACCTCTCATTACCGCGGCCCGGCAGAGCTGTCGGCGCTCCTGGAGGTAGGAAGCATGTAAAACCAAAAAACTCTTTTCACAACATTAGATACAGTAGGTTTGTAAAAAGAATGATATTACTCAAAAAATTACGACTACCGCTTTTATGCCAATATCCCATGTTGAGATGTGTCTCGAATTAGACAGTCAATAGGTCTACCCCAAAAGGTTGACAGGGTCAAAAGGTAGACACATGAAAAGGTCGACATAAGTTTTTATTTTTGCTACTTGTGTACTTACACGGTGGCAGTTGGCCGCCCGCTCCTTCCGGGTCCGTGTCCACTCGCCCATGCTCCGGGCTCGGTGGCTTGCTGCGCTTGCCACACTTTATAATACAACTCCACGCCGACGTGGATAGTGGGGGTATGAACTATCCATGTCGGCATGGAGTTGATTTTATAAAGTGTGACGAGCACGAGGGGACGTGGACCCGGAAGGAGTGGGCGGTCAATTTCGACAACTGTTGACATGGGTCTCAATTAGTGTAACGTGTACCCTCACTTCCCTCGCCAAGCTTCGGGCTCGGTGCCTCATTACACTTGGCATGATATTATATTATCCCTCTATGCCGACATGGGTGGTGAACTTAGAACAAGCCCGTTTTTTTTTTTTTAAAAATCATGAAAAAACTATGCCACCCTTGTCATGTATCTACCTTTTGACACTGTTGACCAATTGAATGTCCACATTTTTTATGTCGACCTTTTCATCCTGTCGACCATGGCTATGGCTAGCGCAAGGCTTCTCAGCACCCTAGGCAAATCTTTAGCAACCCCCCCCCCCTCCCCCCTCTAAAAAAAAATCTGCCCTCTCAGGTAAAAAGGTACAGATCTGGCCTTAGCAAATTTAATGCCCTGTGCAAAATATTAGTTGTTGCCCCCTAGCAGATAATTTCACAACCAAGCTCAGTGTTATTATTCTGCCATCCACTGTGGGCCCCTTCTTTGCATTGGGTGCCAGTTTAATGCATCAGCTGCACCACCACTTGTTCTACCTCTGACCCAGCAACACCCCCACAGCATAGCACCCACCACCCAGATCACAGCATCAGCCACTAGTACAAGGGTGGCCAATTCTGGGATTTATTTGGCCCCAAAATTGCCGGGATTGCAATCTCAGGATTGGAGTTTCCAACCCCGAGATCACACACGCAGCCAAATGCCAAGCAGTGTCTGAGCACCGCAGGTGCTTCAGGAGCATTTGACCAAAGTTGTGGCGCTGTTTCAGATCTGGGGGCCTGCTTGGATTCGGTTCGTCAGAGGGTTTTCCTGCCGGAGGACAGATGCAGGAACATTCAGTCCTGGATCCGGGACCTGGTCTCTTACAGGAGGGTACCGGTGCATTCATGCATGAAGGCCTTGGGGACGATGGTCTTGCCGTTCGACATGATGAAGTATGCACATTTCCACTCTCGTCCTCTCCAGAGGTAGATTTTAGTGAAATGGACGGGGTTTCACAACGGAATTTGTTCCCAGTTCATCATTCTGTCCACAGCGGTTCGCCTTTCTCTCTTGCTGTGGCTCCTGGATCAGAACCTACGGGACGGGCCTTGTGGATACTTCTCAACACGGATGCCAGCTTGCGCAGGTGGGAAGCGGTTACATGTCATCAGTCCTTTCAGGGTCTTTGGTCTCTGCAGGAGAGCCGACTTCCAATCAATCTGTTGGAATTGATACTGGTATACAATGCCCTATGTCAGGTGAGTCCGTTGCTGCAGGGCCATCCTGTTCAGGTCCAGTCAGACAATGTGACCACAGTGGGCAGAAAAGAACATTCCAGCCTTATCTGCAATCTTTATCCTGGGTGTTCTTAATTGAGAGGTGGACTTCCTAAGCAGCAGAACAGTGGTCCCTTCATCCAGAAGTATTCCAGATGCTGACTTATCGGTGGGGCATGCCAGAAGTGGCCTGATGATGTCTCGCCACAATTTCAAGGTCCCTATTCATGGGTCCAAAACCAGGGATCCCAGAGCATGCATGGTGGATGCTTGATTGGTTCCGTGGCCCTTTCGGCTGATGTAAGTGTTCCCTCCAATCTCTCTGCTTCCACGCGTGATATGCAAGCTAAAAGCAGAGGGTGGAACAGTAATTCTGGTGGCCCCGGACTGGCAAAGGTGAGTCTGGTATGCCGATCTCCTGCATCTCTCCATGGAACCTCACATCAGGCTCCCACTGTGACCAGATCTCCTCAGTCAGGGCCCAGGTCTGCCCCATCTTGCTTTGATGGGGTGGCTATTGAGACGTCACTCTTGAGAGCTAGGGGCTTCCCTTGCAGGGTCATTTGTACTATGCTCCAGGCCCGTAAGCCTTCCTCGGCGAGTGCGTATTACAGAATTTGCAGGGCGTATTTTTACTTGTGTCCTCCAAAGCTTTCAATCCCAGAATATACAGACTTTCTTAATTGTTGTCTTTTCTGCAGAGGGGGTTGGACACAGGCTTGCATCTTTTCTCTCAGATTTAGGCCCTGTCAATCTTTTTTCATAGGAAGTTGGCTTTAATCAAAGATATTTGGATTTTCATTCAGGGGTTTATACATATTCAACCACCCTTTGCACCTCCGGTAGCTCCATAGAATTTGTCTTTGGTTCTATGGGCTTTGGAAGCTCCCCCTTTCAAGCTTTTGCATTCTGTTGATCTGCCTTGGAGGAGATGGTGAAAGGGAGGGAGAGAGGTAGAAAGACAGAGCGAGAGGGTAAGAGGAAGAGAGGAAAAGAGCGGTAGAGGGAGAGATTGAGGGTGAGAGGAGAGGGTGCTTCTACATCTCATAGGCCCTTATTCTGATCGGTGCGGCCCGATCAGAATATGCGGCCACGACCGTGCAGGCGAATCCCCGCCTTCCATACGGATCGCCACCTCCGTCCGTACACGGATATGTGGCGATCCGCATGAAAGTGGACGGGGATACGCCTCCTCCGTCTTGGGAGCAGCCCCTGCATTCGATGGTCGCCGAACATCGAATGCAGGGCCGCACGCTCCACTAGGTCCCGCCACCCAAGACCACACGGACACTTGTCCGTGTGAAATCATGTATGGGGGCGGGCAGCTGACATCCGGCGATGTCAGATGACCGCCCCCTACACACGCGTCACGGCTTCATTACCATGCATACGCCCCGCGTTTGCATGGGAACGCCCATGAAACGCGGGGCGTATGCATAGGGTAATGAGGCTAGGTAGCCCCTCACGCCCCCTGTGCGGCGTGTAAAGAATACGTGCGGCGAAATCGCCTGCACATGCGCAGAGTGACCTCTGCACATGCGCAGACGATAACCATCGGCGGGACGACCGCATGCGGAGAAATCTGCACCGATCAGAATAAGGCCCATAGTGAGCACAGAGTGGGCACCTCATATCCCTCACACTGGGCACAGCACACATCCTATCAAAGGCTTCATTTTTTGTTGTTGCACTAGAACCGCCCTTTAAGTTTTGCCGCCCCTAGACAACTGCCTAAGGCTTCCTAGTGGTGGCACCAGCCCTGGGGTAATCCTATTGACTGTATATCTAGACACTGTAGATCTAGCAACCGGAACCACCATATTGGAACTGAAAATTTGAAGATGGGATAACCTCGGGTTGACCCAGATTCAGAACCCATTTACCCTGCTCTGATGACAGTGTGTCACTGCGCTCGGCCCCGCACCCTCCACATCATGGCCCCCCACCTTGCACACACAGTCCCAAATCTTTTTCAGGCGCAGGGTGAGGTAAGTCCCGCATCCACTAATTCAAAATTTGGGAGGTATGTGAACACTGACGCTACAAAAAAACAACTTAGAAGAGCATATTGCGCCAAACATAACATTACTCTCTACCCAAAGAGTAACACACAATGAGCCTGATTCTGGTTGACTTGGTAAGCTGCGAGTCCAAGAGTGCCCCCCCACCCCCACACTAAAATAAAAACCAGTGTTGGGCCAGGCAAAATACACTTGGGTCATATGTAAGTGACACCCCTCTGTTGATTTCAGGTGTCAAACTTGTGGTCCAAGACTCGTTAACCCTTGTAAAACTACAGCTACTTATTCAAAATGATACATGATAAAATGGTGAATGTGCCAACTTTGCCCACATTTTTGATGCCCAAACCAGCGTGGGGCCAGGCAAAATACACTTTGGACATACGCTAGTTAAAAACCCCTCTGTTGATTTCTGGTGTCAAATTTGTGGCCCAAGACTCGTTAACCCTTGCAAAACTACAGCTACTTTGCCAGCGTATTCATGCCCAAATTAATGTTGGGCAAGGCAAAATACACTTAGGTCACATGTAAGTGACCCCGCTCTGTTGATTTGAGGTGTCAAATTTGTGTCCTAATACTCATTAACCCTTGTAAAAGTGAATTTTCTGACTAAGAAGCTGGCCGAATAAGAAGCTAACTTCAGCCTCGTATAAAACATGTGCAAAATAAATCCCAACGTTTCGGGGTACTGTGACCCCTTTGTCAAGGTGCACTGCAGGTATATATATGCAGGTATATGATACTCACCTCCCCAGGGTCTGGTGATTGCTGCTCAGGTGAGGCCGGGCTGACAGTCATCTTGGCTCCCTGCTTATCCTGTGACCCCCAAGGGCTGTAGTACTGCTGCTCTCTGCTCATCCAAACTGTAGCAGACTTTATAATCAATCTAAAATCCTCACACCAAAACACTGGTTGCAATGATGAGGATATTAGATTGATTATAAAGTCTGCCACAGTCTGAATGAGGTGAATGTTGAACAAAGCACATAAGGCGGGAGAGGGCGACTTACCGGCACCCCGCTCTGGTCAACGAAATAATGGAAACATGACGACATAGTTTGTGGCAATTAAAATTGGTCACAGCTTTATTTCACAAATCCATAATCATAACCAAACACTTTTGCAGGGCAAGGGATAGAAAGGGGAGCGGTGCGCTCTGTTCCTGCTAATGTGGTACCCCTGGGACGCATCCGTTCCACCGCCGTGGGTACGCGACCACGCCCCCTACCAAGTTGGTACCGCCTGGGCCGTGCCAGTCACCACCATGTGACTCACGTGAACACGCCCCCTACACGCTATGGGCCGTGCCAGCCACCGTCATGTGACTCACGTGAACACGCCCCTTACCATTATGGGATCAGCTACCATCCGCACCTCACCCTACCTGGCACGCAACCCGTATGGCCCCTGCCGTATTAATGCTGGAACCAGGCGTGCGGCCGCCTAATGGTGAGTATGCGAGGCATTCTGTAACTCCCCTACATTTCCTGCCTTGTGCACCGCTCCCTCCCCGCCACACAAGGTTCCCGGCGCGCCGGGTACCGAAGCCCCCACCCTGCCCTAGCAACACCACCTTCCTCCGCAACTTATGCCCTTTGCGGCTCCCCGCCTGCGCTGCATGGGACTGCTCCACCGGACTGTGACCGTTCCCCACTGGTTGCCCCCCAGTAACCTCATGCCACCCGGATCGTGCAAATGCATCTAAAAACATAAACACCATATGGCCCTTGCCATACATTTAAATGCTGCTGCTATGCTGATCTTCCCAGGAAGACACTCATTTGCCTGCAGCTCCACTCTGCCACTCCACATTGGTTGCCTGCATTTACCGTATTCAACCTAAAACACTTCTACTCGCATATAGAGCCATTAACCCTACTGCACAGCATATATCTCCTCATTTTCCACCAAATATCTCCCCTCCATTTTGTCCAGACTGCCCTGAGAACTCCCTCTCAGGCAAGCCTGCCATATTTTGTCTGCTGTTACCAGTTTGTTTAATCACTGTCTACCAGTGTCAGGTGCCACAGACACAGCTGCACTATCTCTGAAACCGTAAATAAACAAATAATTACTTAACTTGCCTGCATGTTTTTCCTGCCCAGCTGTTTGCTTTCAATAAACCAGCTGTCCCAGCCTTGTGAACCATGTGTACTACTCCGCCCCCCCCCCCCCCCCCTGGAGTGAATCTGCTATCAGCGTTTGGCCTCTCCTTTCAAAGACCACAAGCTGTGTGCCTTCCTGCCCTAAAACCAACGGGGGTGGGGGAGCCGGAAGTGTCCTCAATTATATCACTCTAGCATCAAAGTATTTCCTCACCCTATCTGGGAAGGTGGGGGCTGCCCCTGGGCGCTTGTGGAACTATCTCTCCCAGCATATCTGCTGCCTGGGACACCTTCTAAACAAAACAAGGGGACAACATGCAATACCTTTGCAGTTTGACCCAGGGAAATTTAACATGCCTCTGCTCGCACTGTATATACAGTGTAAGCCTGTCCAGTGTGCCCATGTCTTTACCTTAAACCCACCTTCCCCTAATCATTGCATATACCATGTAACCCGCGCTGGGCCAGACGGGCTTCCTTATAAGGACCCTAAAACCCTCCAGGAAGCCCTCCTGCAACCGCTTGGCCTCTGCCTTCCTAGGGTATCTGGATGGCCACCCCCAGATCCCCCCTAGCCTCCCTGGGCTAGGTGCTTTTTTCCGCGACTGTCGCTCCGGGTGCCTTGTCCCTGTGCTGACCTGTCTGCTTATCGCAATCCTTCGCTGGGTGATTCCCGCTACAGATTGTACATGCGTGTTTAAACTTACAGGACTGCCTGGTGCACTCTGCATCGTTAAACAAGTAGCATTTAAGCTTGTCCTGTTTGTGCGTGCTGGGCCCCCCTGCTGACCTCTGCATCACCCCACTCTTCTCTGCCAGGGCCTCTGTTTGTGTCTTAAACCATAGCTCCATGTCCCTGGTGCCGTACTTGATGGGCTTATGTCCCTGTGACCTAAGCCTAAATGCCTCATCATATCTGCGCCAAGCCTGGCCGCCACAATCGTTGTGCATGCTATATATCAGGTTGACATATTTTACCATGTTCATTAGCATGTTGGGGTACGCTTGCACGTAACAGCCTGCGTACGCCAACATTCCCGATACCCAATGCTGTATAGTTTTGTAGGATTCCTTCTGCCAACTCCCTTTCTCACTGAATTTGTCTTTCTCCCTCCAGCCGTTTTCCGTAAGGGAGCATATATCTATGAAATCGCCCCTCACGATCTCCTTTCTAAGTTTCGCGGGTAGATGCGCTTCTAGTGCGCCGAGTGTGTGATCTGGCTCGCCTCCCTGGTGCAAAAACTCGGACTTCCCGGCCTCGGATTGCCCCATTTTACTTAGCAGTGCATCCGCCCCTGGCGCTGCTAACTTCTTCTTTTTAATGTTCTCCCGGGCCAAACGTAACCGTTCTTTCAACTTCTTGCACTTCTCATCGTCATCTGTCTCTGAGTCGCTATCTTCTGCAACGCTCTGGTTGGCACCACTGAGCGCCACCTCCCCTGTGCCTATACTATCGACTACGATGTTATGCTTGCTGCTGCTGCTTGGCAATGCCCCCGCACCTCCCGCTATGCTCTGGCTGCTACCCCCGGCAACATCAGATACAGCAACATATTTCACCTTGCTACCCTGCAATACTGCATCAATACCTGCATATACATTACACACATTGCTTATCTCACCAATTCCGTGCATTGCTGATCCGCTGCTTCCTTGAACCGCGCTTGTCTGGGCGACGGCCTCCGACCCCGCCGATTGTGCTGGCACCCTGCTGGCCGAGGCATGGGTCGAACCACTTCCCCCTGGATGTGTTGCCGCCCTGCTGGTCGAGGCATGGGCCAGTGCGTCCCCAATTGTTCCGTGGCAAGATCCCCCCAACCCCCCTCTGGCTTGTGTCAACAATGCCTGTATCTGCTCCTCCTCAGCAAGATGTTCTGGCCCCTGCGCCCTTGGGGTATCGAAAATCTGTGGCCGCTGCCCATTGGTAGGGGCAGTGGGACTGCAATACCCCCTCCGTGGGGGGGAAACAAAATGGGGGGAGTGGGCGAAATGACCGTGGCTCCCGCCCCCCGCCGCTGGCTCCTGGAAATCCTCCCGTCCCCCCCTACGACTTGGGGTGAAATTGGGCTGCCGAGCCGGGCTATTGTAGCTCTGGGTTTCCGCCAGGAAGATCCACTTTCCCCGCACCCCTGGAGACCCTGATATGCTCTGCCTGCTGCCTCCCCCCTCCCCCCCGTGTCCCGGCATACCCCCCTGCACCCCTCCCGGCGTGTCCGATTGGGCCTGGCGTATAAAGTTGCTGCTGTGGCCCTCTTCCCCTGAATCATGCCCCTCTGATCCCGTGGCCTCAGGCATTCCCTCCCCCCTCGCACGCTTGCTCTCACCCTGCAGTGATGCCCCTCCTGCACTGGTCGGTATTCCCCTTCTGCGTCCACGTGCTGCTGCTGGCCGGATGCTTGATAAACCTTGTTGAACTGGCTTGCTATGCAATTCTTTCCTCCGACCGCCAGATGGCGACCGTGCGCTTCTTTTCGTCTGCATGTGCTGCCTTCCTCTCGGACCGGAAGCTCCCCTCTGACCTGCATCCATCTCTCTGAACCTTGCTGGCCTGCTGCTGCTTCTCTCAGGACGATATTGGGGCTTTTTACCTCCCTCCATGCTGCTCCTTGATGCTGTCGCTGCCTGATTGATCTCCATGGCCCTTGACCTTCTTTGTTATGGAAGGACTCGCTGGGCTGACTGCGAGTGCGGCTGGGTGTGCTGCTGGAAAAACTCTGTGCAATGTGCACTCAGCTGGGACTGCTACAGGCCTTCTTGGAATGCAGTAACTGCTCCCTGCTGATTCCTTTGTTCTGCTGGATATAAGTGTTGGAGCTGCTGAAGATGTGTCTCTGTCCTAGCTGGGTGATGAGTGAACTCAGACCCCTTGCTCTCTGCTTTTGTTCCTGCTGCTGCTCACTCCCCCCTCAATTAAACCTGTCCTTTCTCACTGGCCCTCCTCGTGGCTAGGTGACAAGAAGGGGACCGGCTACCCTGGCTGCTGCCTCCCCCCCCATCCCCCCGAACCCAGGTTTCCCGCCGTTGACCTGCAGGGTGCCTAGCGCCCCACCCCCTTATCCTGCTCCAGGGGCCATTTTGGCCCCCTGCGCTCCCTTAAGCATCCCTGCTAAGACCCACCCAGCCCCTCCCCAGCTGCTGCCTACTGGTCATCTGCAGGGGCAGAGGGGTACTATAAGCAGGGTTGCCTACCTGACCCTCTCCTTCAGGGAGAAAATGCTCTGTTCCTGGGCTTCCCTGGTAATGTCTGATTGCCAGCACCTGCGGGGAGCTGGGTAATTGATAAGAAAAGTGTTTCCACACAGGTGATGGCAATTATACATTACCAGGGAAGTCCAGGAACAGAGCATGTTCTCCTCGAAGGAGAGGGTCAGGTAGGCAACCCTGACTATAAGCACATCAGTCTCTACTCATGTGTCAGATGAGGCACTCCTCCACCAGGCTGTGGGCCAGGTGCACTAAGCTTCAAAGTGATCAAATGGAGAGTGATAAACAGCCAATCAGCTCCTACCTGTCATTTTTCAAACACAGGGGCAGATGTATGATCCGTCGTTATGGGGGAGAAGGGTATCAGCGCACGTTATGTGCACTGATACCGCTTCTCCCCCATGTATGAAGCAGCCAGCGTGCTATGCGCCCCTGTCCATATCGGCGCTGCTATCAAAATGATAGCAGGCCGAATGTATGAACGGTGAGCATCGCTGACCGTTCCGCACAAAGCCGGTTTTGGCTTCGCCAGCATCAGGCTGGCGAAGCCCTATCTAAACAGCAGGGACAGCGCTGGGCTGCGCTGGGGATCTCGCGTGAACAGCGAGATCCCGCGCATGCCCAGTGCGGCCGGCCGGGGGACAGGAGATAGCGCATCAGTATTAACTGATGCGCTATCTCCAGAAAGGGACATCGACGGAGGGGGGAGTTAACGCTCCCCCGCTTCGGCAGACAAGATGTTAATACATCTTGTCGATGTCCCTTCCTGCTTCGCCTCGCTATTGAGGCGAAGCAGGAAGTATCATAGCGGCGCGATAAGCGCTGCTATGATACATCTGCCCCACAGTCTGGAACATGTCAGGTAGGAGCTGATTGGTTGGTTGTTTATCACTCTCCATTTTAACACTTTTGAAGCTTAGTGCATCTGGCCCTATTTGTGTGATGGGGGATGTGTGTGATTTGGGCATAGGAGGGATTTGAGGGATGGGTGTGATGGGGCACAGGAGGGTTGTGAGGGATGGGTGTACTGGAGGCATAGGAGGGATGAGTGTGATAGGGGCATTAGAGGGCCACCCGGCCTAACTCCAGTTGTGGACCAAGACTCCCTCACTTTGGATGACATCCAATGCTCAGCTTCTAAAACCTTTGGGAGGTTCATGGATCCCCTGGCCCATTAAGGTGGACGGTAATTACAATTTCCATTGACTTTATTTACCTGAGGCATATATAGGAACGGACGGTCCCACTGTTGCCTTTCCCTGTGTGAGGCTCCATTTTATTTATAATATTTTATTGTGTGCAGTTTTATATACCAGGAATTTGATCCGATTACCTTTATTCGAATGTGACATATTAAATTGTATTTTATTGTAAAATCAGTCCAATCTTCCATTTTTAATTTAATTGTTGATCAATTTTCAAATAAGTGAAGGAATTTCCTTTTCCCTGATTTAAAGTAGACAGCGCTGCTATCCCCACTATTACTTCTGTTGACCTAGACACCTGTCGACCTTGCTGTATGTCGACCATCATTAGGTTGACCAACCCATCCACACCCTTTGTGTGCTGGGTGGGTTAAAGTGAGCCGCAACAGGGCGGAACTGCATTCCATTAGTTCCATTTTAGAGGCAGAACGGTTCACTCACCTTGCTCCGCTGTCTGTCCCACTATCTGTCCCTTGCCCGGCATGCATCGCTATAATGGCGACAGCTGGACAGAGCATTGGGAAACCCGGCTGTCCCCCTAACAGCAGGTCCATTTGTACGCAGCGCGGCTACTTCAAATGATGCACCAGACCCAGATTGCTACATGTGAGCCAATCAGAGCTCACGGCCCAGTAGCCAATCTGGAGCCACCACTTGCTCATTGGCTGCCGGGCCACAAGCTCCGATTGGCTCGCGAGTCCCGAGCCCGGAGAGTCGTTTGAAATAGCCATGCCGCAGACGGACGGACCTGCTCTGAGAGAGACAGCTGGGTTTCCCATCACTCTGGCAACTGGGCATGTAATGTAACCCCTGACACCATGCATGTAACCCCTGGCACTGAGCATGTAAACCCTGGCAATTTGTATGAAAGCCCTGGCAAAGAGCATGAAATCCCTGGCACTGAGCATTTAACCCCTGGCATCGAGCAAGAAGACCATTGCAATGAGCATGTAGGTAAGCGCCACTTGTGGCATAATATGTAATGGGCATTATGGTGTGTGGCATATTGTGAAATGGGCATTACAGTGTGTGGCATATTGTGTAATGGACCTTATAATGTGCATAATCCACTGACCCGCAATGCCATGCCCTACATTTTTGTGGACCACTTTAAGCACTGGTGGGCACAGGAGGAATGTGAGGGATATGTGTGATGGGGCACAGTAGGGATATGCGTGACAGGCATTACAGTGTGTGGTATAATGTGCAATGAGCATTACAGTGTGTGGCACGCCTTTTGCCATGCTAGGCTATGCCTCTTTTAATTAGACCAAACACTTTTTTTGGTCTGGGGCAGATAGCAGTGCTAGGGGTGGTAGTAGGTCTGGGGCAGATAGCAGTGATACGGAAGATAGCAGGTCTCGGGCAGATAGCAGGTGTGGGGCAGATAGCAGTGATACGGCAGGTAACAGGTCTAATGGTGCGTACACACGGAAAGATTTGGCAAAAGATCTGGGCGTGATCAGTCATTAGCGATGTGTACCATTCATTTCATGTGTATGCACGATGAACAATTTGGTAAGTCTGATTGACTGGCTCCCACTCCCTTCACCATCGTTAAAGATCAATCGTTCATGTGTAATCGTTTGCTCAATCGTTCATCATCTGACACCAAATCGCTTGTGCATGAGTTCAGAGGAAATTGTTAAGGCATTGAATCGTTGCCCAAATCTATCCGTGTGTACGCACATTAAGGCAGATAGCAGGACTAGGGCAGGTAGCAGGTCTGGGGCAGGTAGCAGGTCTAGGGCAGGTAGCAGGTCTGGGGCAGATAGCAGGACTAGGGCAGGTAGCAGGTCTGGGGCAGATAGCAGGACTAGGGCAGGTAGCAGGTCTGGGGCAGATAGCAGGACTAGGGCAGGTAGCAGGTCTGGGGCAGATAGCAGGACTAGGGCAGGTAGCAGGTCTGGGGCAGATAGCAGGACTAGGGCAGGAAGCAGGTCTGGGGCAGATAGCAGGACTAGGGCAGGAAGCAGGTCTGGGGCAGATAGCAGGACTAGGGCAGGTAGCAGGTCTGGGGCAGATAGCAGGACTGGGGCAGGTAGCAGGTCTGGGGCAGATAGCAGGACTGGGGCAGGTAGCAGGTCTGGGGCAGATAGCAGGACTGGGGCAGGTAGCAGGTCTGGGGCAGATAGCAGGACTAGGGCAGGTAGCAGGTCTGGGGCAGATAGCAGGACTAGGGCAGGAAGCAGGTCTGGGGCAGATAGCAGGTCTGGGGCAGATAGCAGGACTGGGGCAGATAGCAGGACTAGGGCAGGTAGCAGGACTAGGGCAGGTAGCAGGTCTGGGGCAGATAGCAGGTCTGGGGCAGATAGCAGGTCTGGGGCAGATAGCAGGACTAGGGCAGGTAGCAGGACTAGGGCAGGTAGCAGGTCTGGGGCAGGTAGCAGGTCTGGGGCAGGTAGCAGGTCTGGGGCAGATAGCAGGACTAGGGCAGATAGCAGGACTAGGGCAGATAGCAGGACTAGGGCAGGTAGCAGGTCTGGGGCAGATAGCAGGTCTGGGGCAGATAGCAGGACTAGGGCAGGTAGCAGGACTAGGGCAGGTAGCAGGTCTGGGGCAGGTAGCAGGTCTGGGGCAGGTAGCAGGTCTGGGGCAGGTAGCAGGTCTGGGGCAGGTAGCAAGTCTGGGGCAGGTAGCAGGTCTGGGGCAGGTAGCAGGTCTGGGGCAGGTAGCAGGTCTGGGGCAGGTAGGAGGTCTGGGGCAGGTAGCAGGACTGGGGCAAGTAGCAGGTCTGGGGCAGGTAGCAGGACTGGGGCAAGTAGCAGGTCTGGGGCAGGTAGCAGGTCTGGGGCAGGTAGCAGGACTAGGGCAGGTAGCAGGTCTAGGGCAGGTAGCAGGACTAGGGCAGGTAGCAGGACTAGGGCAGGTAGCAGGTCTGGGGCAGATAGCAGGTCTGGGGCAGGTAGCAGGACTAGGGCAGGTAGCAGGTCTGGGGCAGGTAGCAGGTCTGGGGCAGATAGCAGGACTAGGGCAGGTAGCAGGTCTGGGGCAGGTAGCAAGTCTGGGACAGGTAGCAGGTCTGGGGCAGGTAGCAGGTCTGGGGCAGATAGCAGGTCTGGGGCAGGTAGCAGGTCTGGGGCAGGTAGGAGGTCTGGGGCAGGTAGCAGGACTGGGGCAGATAGCAGGTCTGGGGCAGATAGCAGGTCTGGGGCAGGTAGGAGGTCTGGGGCAGGTAGCAGGTCTGGGGCAGGTAGCAGGTCTGGGGCAGGTAGCAGGTCTGGGGCAGGTAGCAGGACTGGGGCAGGTAGCAGGACTGGGGCAGATAGCAGGTCTGGGGCAGATAGCAGGTCTGGGGCAGATAGCAGGGCTTCCCATGCTGGGCACAGCTTTATTTTCACAATAATGTTTCCCACCAGAATGTTTTCCTTTAAAACTAGTTAATGATCAGCTCCACATCGCTGTATTGTCATTACTTCATCTGTTATTATGTAGCCACGGGCAGGTATGTTTCCTGGAAGTAGGGAATTGGAAAGTTCCAAGTCAGTAACACATGACTGGGAATAAATGGTTCATGGCCAGATTATCTGTCCCGAGGTCAGAGGGCAGCCACCTGTCACAATGGGCCTTATTCTGATCGGTGCGGATTTCTCCGCATGCGGTCGTCCCGCCGATGGTTATCGTCTGCGCATGAGCAGAGGTCACTCTGCGCATGTGCAGGCGATTTCGCCGCACGTATTCTTTACACGCCGCACAGGGGGCGTAGAGGGGCGTGAGGGGCTACCTAGCCTCATCACCCTATGCATACGCCCCGCGTTTCATGGGCGTTCCCATGCAAACGCGGGGCGTATGCATGGTAATGAAGCCGTGACGCGTGTGTAGAGGGCGGGCATCTGACATCGCCGGATGTCAGCTGCCCGCCCCCATACATGATTTCACACGGACAAGTGTCCGTGTGGTCTTGGGTGGCGGGACCTAGTGGAGCGTGCGGCCCTGCATTCGATGTTCGGCGACCATCGAATGCAGGGGCTGCTCCCAAGACGGAGGAGGCGTATCCCCATCCACTTTCATGCGGATCCCCACATATCCGCGTACGGACGGAGGTGGCGATCCGTATGGAAGGCGGGGATTCGCCTGCACGGTCGTGGCCGCATATTCTGATCGGGCCGCACCGATCAGAATAAGGCCCAATGTCAGTATCTATAAACACAAAATAGTGGTTGTGGCCTTGCGGACTTGCACTCTATGGGATATGGTCGGTTGGTCGACTTAAAGATAGTTGACAGTCATTAGGTCAACACCACTCGGTCGACATACTGCAATGTTGACATGGGACACGGTCAACAGGTCGTTAGGTCAACAAAGCTTTAGGTTGACATGGTTTAGGTTGACAGTCAAAAGATCAACATGGGACGGCAGCCTTTCGGAACATGGCCAGTCTCCCGCGATCCTCCCTCAGCATGGGGGTCCGTGGGACCAAATTACGGGACCTGCGCCTTTGTAGCCCTGCCCCCGCTGTGCATTGCCTGAAATACCGGCATTGCACAGTGGGGGGCATGGCCACGAGGGCGCAATTGTGCTGACCACACCCCCACTCCGGGTGAGTCACTGGCTGCTCCTCCCCCATCCCGCCCCATCAGAGGCCCCGCCCCCTGCCTCACTGAATTGGCCCGGCCTCTCCCGGAGGGGGCAGTCAGAAAGTAGGCAACTATGATGAATGTTCTGCTTTGCCTGTAAATGCTAAAACTTGCGCAGTGCAAAAAATAGCAAGGCCCATCCGTCACAAACCGACAACTGTGAGATGCGACTGCAGTAACGTACACAAACAGTGTGATTCAGAAATGTATCTTTATTCACAGGGTATTAAATGTACAATTGTGGCTCATTGCCAATATCTCATCATAGATACAAAGTGATAAAACCAAAAATGTAGATTTACAACAGGGGTCTTCAACCTTTACGACAGTGTGGGCCACATTAAAAAATTCAATGAAGCCTGAGGGCCACTAATCTCTACTGTGGTAATTAGCACAGTCCTTCATAGATAGACATCGCAGCCCCCATAAAGCACAGCCCTTTATAGATAGCACAGCCCCTGCATACATAGTTGGCACAGCTGCCCATACACATAAACCCCATCCCCAATATATAGTCAGCACCAGGACTATTTCTAGACAATTAGGGTCCCAGTGCGAACAGAAAAAAAATGCAGCTCCCCATACATAATATTATATTGATGAAATTGCACGCTGTGTAGACGCGCTCCCAAAAATGGGTGTGGCCTAATTCTAAGGGGCGTGGTCTAATTACAAGAGTGTGAACTAGCAGGAAAACCATTACCTGACATCTCACTTTTGCAACCTGCATGACCAGACATTGGTTACAGCAGGAATAGTTGTTGTCCTTCCACGCTTAAGTTGGCTGGCTAAAGGCCACACAGTGACATATAAACATTAAGGTCCACACAGTGACCTAGCTCGCCTCACAAATCAAGCCCAAACAATGACAGGCTACTTAAATTAATATACACAGTTTATCTGTAATGCCACACACCATAATGCCCATTACACATTATGCCACACACCATGATGCCCATTGCACCTTGCACTATAATGCCCCCAATACTCCTGCTTATACATTTTATGCCCCCAGCAGTGCCTCTTATAAAATGCCACCAGTAGTGTCCCTCACAAAATGCCACCAGTAGTGTCCCTCACAAAATGCCACCAGTAGTGTCCCTTACAAAATGCCACCAGTAGTGTCCCTCACAAAGTGCCCCAGTATTGCCCCCCATAGTCAGCACCACATTGCACAGCCTGCCAGCCCTCCCATAGTCAACACCACACAGCCAGGTAGCCCCCCCTCATAGTCAGCACCGCATTCCAGCCCATTCACCCCCCCCCCATGTTCAGCACAACATTGCAGCCAGCTCACGCCCCCCCCCCCCCCATAGTCAGCAAAGCATTGCAGCTAGCCCACCCCCCATACTCAGCACCGCGTTGCAGCCAGCCCCCCGAAGTTAGCACTGCATTTAGCCAGCTTCCCCCTTCCCTAAGAAACCTGCCTGAATCTTCTGCAATGTCACAAGATGCTCCATGTCCCTGGCAGAGGTCTCAGGAAACAACAGCTTCATGAGAGGACTGGCGGCGGCTGTCACTGCGCACTGAAAGGGCGCAGGGAGGGGGACAGGTGCGCGGTATCAGGAAATACACAATGCGCATGTCCGCGCACAGTCCCGACCACCCGAGCCACTGCACATCCACCTCTGCCGCGTCCCACATGCAAAGGGGACTAGCGTGGAAAGTTTTTTTTTTTTTTTTACACAGCAATGAGAGGCGGCAGGTGGAGGGCCACTCAAAACTACTTAGTGGGCCACTTGTGGCCCGCGGGCCATGGGTTGAAGACCCCTGATTTACAATATTAGTAGACAGTACAGAGATAAATTATACAAAATATTGGAATAGAAACTCAGCATAATCCCTACAAGATGCAAGCAGCCTGCAGCTGTAAGGTCTGTGTATTGGGTCTATGCCTGGAGGGCTCTGATTGGGCAGACTGAGAGGACACAATGACACTATTTGTGATGAATTTTATAGCTATTGTAGCTCCACCCCTGCTGTACAATGTCTGTTTTCTTGGCACTGTAGAACAGGGGGTGGAGTCACAATGATGCAATCTCACCACCCCACCCCTGAACAGCCCACCCATGTGGTGGCCACGCCCCAGAGGAGAGGGAAAACAAGTCAGCTGCCTTTGCTGGCCTATTCTCTAGGCTGAAAGGGTATGCAGCCTAGCAAACAAGTCTGAATTAGGCCCTTAATTGGTAGGCAACTTTTCTAGATGTATGAGAGTATTATAAAGACATTTAGGGCCTGATTCAGTGGTGGGAGCTGCCACGTCTGCATTAGAACCTGTTGGCAGATTTGTGGGTGTGATATATGCAAATTCTAGCTTCAGCTACAGTGTGGCAGGGGGTGCCCGCCCGGAGACACCTGCTTTCTGTGCCCGGGAAGCAGTAGCACCACCAGTGGTTTTAGGCAGCCCACCATCACGACTGCCACTGACAAAATATATATATATCCCCAAGGTATAGCAGTTCCGCTGGCCCCCAGCTGGGTGTAACTCTCCTCTGTTTTCAGTCAGCAAGAGACCTGCATATCGCACTTGTTCTGTGTTGGAAACACACCCCCAATGGGATGCGGTCATTTGGTCTACAGCATGATGGTAGACAGTCATATGGTCGACACCATTAGGTCGACATGGGAAAAGGTCGACATGGGTCTAGGTCAACCTAGGAAAAGCTCGACATGAGTCTAGATCGAAAGGTCGTTAGTTCGACAGGTCGTTAGTTCGACAATGTTTAGGTTGACAGTCAAAAGGTCGACATGAGGATTTTCACTGTTTTTTGAGCCGGCATGTGCTGACAGGCGGTATTTCATGCCCTACCATCCACTAGGGCGTGGTGGGAGAAAAAAATAGTGTGCCAAGCGCAGCGAGCGATACGAGGGGGATACGGTGCACTTGAAACGGTGTCCATGTCGACTGTGTTGACATTCAGGTAAAAAAACCTCCATGTTGACCTTTTGACTGTCGACATAGACATTGTCGAACTAATGACCTGTAGACCTAGAACCATGTCGACCTTTTCCCATGTTGACCTAGACCCATGTCGACCTTTTCCCATGTCGACTGAATGGTGTCGACCTAATGATCCCTAATGGTGTCAACCTAATGATTGTCGACCAAATGATCCCAACCCCCTCCAACAGGTATTTTAAAACTGTTTTGATCTTGTATGAGTTTGCAGCCCATTATCGGTTAAAGGTTTTGTATCACGTCAGACTGCTGTTAGACATACCCACTTGTTGGCATTATGGCGTGCCCAGAGTCCCCAGGGCATCACTTAGCTGCAAAACAGCTCTCAGCTATTACCTTGCTAGTTCCCCAGGGAATACAGAATCCAACCTGCATTCTGTATATGGCAAGGACAATACGTACTGGAAGTGTTTACAGTGTGTGTCACTGTCACAGCAGAGGGCTGTGGGCACTCAGGGGGTTATTCTGGTTCATTCACTCGAATGCAAATTTGTATCCTTGTCTGTGACCCAGATCCTGCCTTGCGAATGATGGTACGCCCTCCCACCACAGGGTAACACAGACAGGAGGGAGCTATGTGACATGGGGTCTGTCCCTCCCACCACAGGGTGACACAGGCAGGAGGGAGCTATGTGACAGGGGGTCTGTCCCTCCCACCACAGGGTGACACAGACAGGAGGGAGCTATGTGACGTGGGGTCTGTCCATCCCACCACAGGGTGACACAGACAGGAGGGAGCTATGTGACGTGGGGTCTGTCCCTCCCACCACAGGGTGACACAGACAGGAGGGAGCTATGTGACGTGGGGTCTGTCCCTCCCACCACAGGGTGACACAGACAGGAGGGAGCTATGTGACGTGGGGTCTGTCCCTCCCACCGCAGGGTGACACAGACAGGAGGGAGCTATGTGACAGGGGGTCTGTCCCTCCCACCACAGGGTGACACAGACAGGAGGGAGCTATGTGACGTGGGGTCTGTCCCTCCCACCGCAGGGTGACACAGACAGGAGAGGGATATGTGACACGGGGTCTGTCCCTCCCACCGCAGGGTGACACAGACAGGAGGGAGCTTTGTGACATGGGGTCTGTCCCTCCCACCACAGAGTGACACAGACAGGAGGGAGCTATGAGACATGGGGTCTGTCCCTCCCGCCCATTAATAGGGAGGTGTAGGATGTGTAGCGGTGTAGGGGTGTAGGATGTGTAGAGGTGTAGGATGTGTAGCGGTGTAGGATGTGTAGCAGTGTAGGATGTGTAGCGGTGTAGGATGGTTAGCGGTGTAGGATGTGTAGGATGTGTAGGGGTGTAGGATGGTTAGCGGTGTAGGATGTGTAGCAGTGTAGGATGTGTAGCGGTATACGATGTGTAGCGGTGTAGGATGTGTAGCGGTGTAGGATGTGTAGCGGTATACGATGTGTAGCGGTGTAGGATGTGTAGCGGTGTAGGATGTGTAGCGGTGTAGTGGTGTACGATGTGTAGCGGTGTACGATGTGTAGCGGTGTAGGATGTGTAGCGGTGTAGTGGTGTACGATGTGTAGCGGTGTACGATGTGTAGCGGTGTACGATGTGTAGCGATGTAGCGGTGTAGGATGTGTAGCGGTGTAGGATGTGTTGCGGTGTAGGATGTGTTGCAGTGTAGGATGTGTAGCAGTGTAGGATGGTTAGCGGTGTAGGATGTGTAGCAGTGTAGGATGTGTAGCGGTATACGATGTGTAGCGGTGTAGGATGTGTAGCGGTGTAGGATGTGTAGCGGTGTAGGATGTGTAGCGGTGTAGGATGTGTAGCGGTGTACGAAGTGTAGCGGTGTACGATGTGTAGCGGTGTACGATGTGTAGCGATGTAGCGTGTAGGATGTGTAGCGGTGTAGGATGTGTAGCGGTGTAGGATGTGTAGCGGTGTAGCGGTGTACGATGTGTAGCGGTGTACGATGTGTAGCGGTGTACGATGTGTAGCGATGTAGAGGTGTAGGATGTGTAGCGGTGTAGGATGTGTTGCAGTGTAGGATGTGTAGCAGTGTAGGATGTGTAGCGGTGTAGGATGTGTAGCGGTGTAGGATGGTTAGCGGTGTAGGATGTGTAGCGGTGTAGGATGTGTAGCGGTGTAGCGGTGTAGGATGTGTAGCGGTGTACGATGGTTAGTAGTGTAGAATGTGTAGCGGTGTAGGATGGTAAGTAGTGTAGGATGTGTAGCGGTGTAGGATGTGTAGCAGTGTACGATGGTTAGTAGTGTAGGATGTGTAGCGGTGTAGGATGTGCAGCGGTGTAGGATGTGTAGCGGTGTAGGATGGTTAGTAGCGTACGATGTGTAGTAGTGTAGGATGTGTAGCGGTGTAGGATGTGTAGTAGTGTAGGATGTGTAGCAGTGTAGGATGTGTAGTAGTGTACGATGTGTACCTATTAGTAATGTATGTATACTTTATTTACAAATAATATAGTCTCTGCCACGGTACAGTAGGAAGCATTGCTGTTATTGCTGCTTTGTTACACATTGCATCTCCGAGTTATAAAGTGCAAAAATCATCAGATTTATTATAATCAATGAGGAAATAGAAGCAAAAGTGTGTAAAACCCCAGGACAGCGAACATGCGGCATTGTAGGGCGGTGGTGAGTAGTGCCGGCATGCACCACTGATGATGCCAGGTCCCCGATCCACCATGTCCAGGGCAGGGACATGACAGGTACTAACAGGAGAATTTAGTATGTTCATTGTTATCCACACAGATCCTTTATCCTGAGCAACTCCTGTAGTCATACTCACTACCACTATCAAACCCTACATGTTCAGGAGCGGGGACCCACGTATACTGTTATTTGTTACCAATTTGGCAGAATAACACAAGAGCGACGATCATGGCTGCCAGCTGGAAGGTAGAGAGAGAGAACATGTTATGAACATGCCTGAGACACGCAACTAATCACATACTGTATGGGCATCTCTTGTCTGGGAAAGTGGAAACGCTAACCATTGGCTAGTACAGATGGAGCGCAGGTCTTTCAGCCGGGGGCTGGCGATTCCATTGTCAGCCGTCGCCAGGAGGCGTGCGCACACGAGACGCTTGCGCGCCCGAAGCGACGGAGCTCCTCCGCCGTCATCCGCCACCTCCCCCGCCGCCATCACCGGTCCCCACCGCCTCCCCGACCCCCCCTAACCCTGCCCGTCTCCCCAGCCGCCAAAAGACTGGGACGCACGTGAGACGCACACGCGTCCCAGTCTGATGGAGTCCCGATCCGCCGGCTTGCCAGCGGGGACGTTCTGGCGAGAGGCGAGCAAGCATGAGAGGGGCTCCATCTGTATATTCTACCATATACCTTCCTCCTAGTTGTCTTGTCTCGGTATAGATTTCAGGAGTATTGCTTGTTACATATTTGAGGACTATTGGGTCTGATTCAGACCTGATGGTTGGGCTGCGAATCTTCGGAGCCATCAGGTAAATGCTGGCCCGCCAGAGTGGCTCCCGGCCCTTGTGCACGGCTGTGAATGTGTTCGCAGCTGTCCGAACAGGGGGAAATCCATTCAGAAACACTCCCCATCCAATGTAGGCGCTGCGATGAACGCGGGGAGATCGCAGCCACTGATGGGGTCAGCGGCATTACCAAATGGCCAGGCACCACCTATGTTTTCCTAAAGGTTTTGCCACGAACGACGAGGCCCGCCTGTCAATCCACTTGCAACGACAAGCCATCGCTGACATTGTTCGCAGGAGGACCGCGCAGACCAAGCAGGCCGCATCACGCCTGCGTCTGCAGGGGTACACCCAGCGGTTTTATGGGCATGCCGATAAAACGCTGGTCCCCTGCCTCTGCCTCATGTCCTCCCCCTTCCCGCCCACCATTGAGCGGACTCCCCGGTGAGTGTGCAATATATATAATGAGCAATACTGTTATAATCTATACTACACAATTCTCCTGGAATCTTTTATTAAATATACTCCTGGAATCTATACCAAGTAATACTCCCGTAGTGTATACTGGGCAATACCCCTGTAACTTATCAGCAATCTATACTATGCATTACTACCATCTAATCTATGTTACAATCGGTGCCATGAATAACTGGGATCAATAACTCACCTCCAGGCCGCAGATTCCAAGGGCGACACCTCCAACTATTTTTCCATTTTGATCAAGGAAATGTTCAAAGGATTTAAGGCAGCCCTGGAGAGCAGAAATAAAAGGGGAGAAATCTGAGTACTTAGCACTTAATGGGCGGGATGTACTATGATGAAAATGCGGTAACCCCCCTTTTTACCGCATTTTCAAATTTACTAAAACCCAACCGCACCGTCTTCAGCGATTGGGTGGCGATACCTATAGAAGCCTATAAGCTTCTATCGCTGCCCGCCGTTCGCACCCCCCTACCCTGTCCTCCGTGCTGCTCCTCCTCCCCCACCAGCATGTCACAGCCGGGGATGTCCTTCCAGGTGGTGGTGGTTGTGGTGGTGGCAGTTACGATGGTGTGAGAAGTGATTTTCCTGCATGCAATATCTGTGAGATGTAATGAATTATCGCATTGCGAATTGGGTCTATATTTATTTATGTATTAACAGTTTCTTATATAGGACAGGAAATTTCGTTGCGCTTTCCAAAATTATATGCAGATAAAACAAAACTGGTAAATTTTATTTATTTGTTACCAGTGATTTATATATTTATGGAGTGAGTGTGCATGAGAGAAGTAGATCTTGAGAAGAGGGGAGAGGTCAGATAGGGAGATATTTTTAAATAAGTGAAGAGATTTAAATGGGTGGAATCTATCCGCAGCCAATGAACGTCTAGCACGGAAGATTAGCCTCGCAGCTGCATACAGAATAGATTGTAACGGTGATAGTCTCTTTTTGGTAAGACCAGTATGGAGGAGACTATTGCACTAATCAATGCAGGAGATAATGGGCGCGTGGATTAGAGTTTTTGTAGTATTGGGTTAAGTATGGTTGTATTTTGGATATGTTTTTTAGATGCAAGTAACATGATTAAAACAGATTGAATGTGGGGAGCAAAGGACAGTTCAGAGTTGAGGATAACACCTAGGCCACGAGCTTGGATTGATTGTTGTGTTCTAAACGATGATAGTGATATCAGGTTGGCCGGTGGAAATATAATTAACTCTGTTTTGGAAATATTCATTTTAAGTTGGCAAGGTGACATCCAAGATGAGACAACAGAAAGACATTCAGTGACACTGACCAATACAGAATGTGATAAATCTGGGGAAGATAGGTAGATTTGAGTATCATCTGCATATCATCTGCATACAGATGATACTGAAATCCAAAAGAGCTGATTAGTTTACCAAGAGATGAGGTATAGATTGAGAAAATCAGAGGACCCAAGATTGAGTCCTGATGTACTCCAACTGACAGAGGTAGTGAAGAGGAGGTAGAATCAGGGAAGTGGACACTGAAGGAGTGTTTATATAGGAAGGATAGGAACCAATAGAGGGCTGTGTTCTGAAGACCTAGTGATTGTAGTGTTTGTAGAGAATGTGTTTGTAGAATAGAGAACGACCAACAGTGTCAAAAGCAGCCAAGAGATCAAGAAAATGAAGTGGTAAATCGGTCAGGTGGCTGGAGGAACAATTGTAGTGTAATCTGCAGAGCGGCTAAGATCACAGTTGCCACACTCTGCACGCCGGCTTTGTCGATTTGGATGTCATTCCAAAATGACAATGCCGCCCTGACTGCGGCTAAACGCGTCTTTGTAGGAGCAGCATCCATCACCCCAGCCGGCGTGCAGAGTGTGGCAACTGTGATCTTAGCCGCTCTGCAGATTACGCTACAATTGTGCCTCCAGCCACCTGACAGATTGACAGCTGAGCGGTCCCGGCCTCATTTGGCTCCCAGCACCTTCATAGACCCGTTCATACAGTGCACTGCTGTTGGTGGAGCTAACAATCCAGGAGCCTTCTAAAGTACCTAGCTGCTTTCAAAGAACTGACAGCAAGGAGGGCTTTTGTGGACACTGATACCCACACCTGCATGCCTCTGGTGCCCCGTGGTCACCAGATTGGATGTCTTCTGTATACACCAGTCACCAGATTGCATGTGCCCTGTGTACATTAGTCACCAGATTGCATGTGCCCTGTGTACATTAGTCACCAGATTTCATGTGCCCTGTGTACATTAGTCACCAGATTGCATGTGCCCTGTGTACATTAGTCACCAGATTGCATGTGCCCTGTGTACATTAGTCACCAGATTGCACATGCCCTGTGTACACTAGTCACCAGATTGCACGTGCCCTGTGTACACTAGTCACCAGATTGCACGTGCCCTGTGTACACTAGTCACCAGATTGCATGTGCCCTATGTACATTAGTCACCAGATTGCACGTGCCCTGTGTACACTAGTCACCAGATTGCACGTGCCCTGTGTACACTAGTCACCAGATTGCATGTGCCCTGTGTACACTAGTCACCAGATTGCACGTGCCCTGTATACACTAGTCACCAGATTGCACATGCCCTGTGTACACTAGTCACCAGATTGCATGTGCCCTATGTACATTAGTCACCAGATTGCACGTGCCCTGTGTACATTAGTCACCAGATTGCATGTGCCCTGTGTACATTAGTCACCAGATTGCACGTGCCCTGTGTACACTAGTCACCAGATTGCATGTGCCCTATGTACATTAGTCACCAGATTGCACGTGCCCTGTGTACATTAGTCACCAGATTGCATGTGCCCTGTGTACATTAGTCACCAGATTGCACATGCCCTGTGTACACTAGTCACCAGATTGCACGTGCCCTGTGTACACTAGTCACCAGATTGCACGTGCCCTGTGTACACTAGTCACCAGATTGCACGTGCCCTGTGTACACTAGTCACCAGATTGCATGTGCCCTATGTACATTAGTCACCAGATTGCACGTGCCCTGTGTACACTAGTCACCAGATTGCACGTGCCCTGTGTACACTAGTCACCAGATTGCACGTGCCCTGTGTACACTAGTCACCAGATTGCATGTGCCCTGTGTACACTAGTCACCAGATTGCACGTGCCCTGTATACACTAGTCACCAGATTGCACATGCCCTGTGTACACTAGTCACCAGATTGCACGTGCCCTGTGTACACTAGTCACCAGATTGCATGTGCCCTATGTACATTAGTCACCAGATTGCACATGCCCTGTGTACACTAGTCACCAGATTGCACGTGCCCTGTGTACACTAGTCACCAGATTGCATGTGCCCTGTGTACACTAGTCACCAGATTGCACGTGCCCTGTATACACTAGTCACCAGATTGCACATGCCCTGTATACACTAGTCACCAGATTGCACATGCCCTGTGTACACTAGTCACCAGATTGCACGTGCCCTGTGTACATTAGTCACCAGATTGCACGTGCCCTGTGTACACTAGTCACCAGATTGCACGTGCCCTGTATACACTAGTCACCAGATTGCACGTGCCCTGTGTACACTAGTCACCAGATTGCACGTGCCCTGTGTACACTAGTCACCTGATTGCACGTGCCCTGATTACACTACTCACCAGATTGCACGTGCCCTGTGTACACTAGTCACCAGATTGCACGTGCCCTGATTACACTAGTCACCAGATTGCACGTGCCCTGATTACACTACTCACCAGATTGCACGTGCCCTGTATACACTAGTCACCAGATTGCACGTGCCCTGATTACACTAGTCACCAGATTGCACGTGCCCTGTATACACTAGTCACCAGATTGCACGTGCCCTGTATACACTAGTCACCAGATTGCATGTGCCCTGTATACACTAGTCACCAGATTGCACGTGCCCTGTATACACTAGTCACCAGATTGCACGTGCCCTGTATACACTAGTCACCAGATTGCACGTGCCCTGTATACACTAGTCACCAGATTGCACGTGCCCTGTATACACTAGTCACCAGATTGCACGTGCCCTGTGTACATTAGTCACCAGATTGCACGTGCCCTGTATACACTAGTCACCAGATTGCACGTGCCCTGTGTACACTAGTCACCAGATTGCACGTGCCCTGTGTACACTAGTCACCAGATTGCACGTGCCCTGTGTACACTAGTCACCAGATTGCATGTGCCCTGTGTACACTAGTCACCAGATTGCACGTGCCCTGTATACACTAGTCACCAGATTGCACATGCCCTGTGTACACTAGTCACCAGATTGCACGTGCCCTGTGTACATTAGTCACCAGATTGCATGTGCCCTGTGTACATTAGTCACCAGATTGCACGTGCCCTGTGTACACTAGTCACCAGATTGCATGTGCCCTATGTACATTAGTCACCAGATTGCACGTGCCCTGTGTACATTAGTCACCAGATTGCATGTGCCCTGTGTACACTAGTCACCAGATTGCACGTGCCCTGTGTACACTAGTCACCAGATTGCACGTGCCCTGTGTACACTAGTCACCAGATTGCACGTGCCCTGTGTACACTAGTCACCAGATTGCATGTGCCCTATGTACATTAGTCACCAGATTGCACGTGCCCTGTGTACACTAGTCACCAGATTGCACGTGCCCTGTGTACACTAGTCACCAGATTGCACGTGCCCTGTGTACACTAGTCACCAGATTGCATGTGCCCTGTGTACACTAGTCACCAGATTGCACGTGCCCTGTATACACTAGTCACCAGATTGCACGTGCCCTGTATACACTAGTCACCAGATTGCACATGCCCTGTGTACACTAGTCACCAGATTGCACGTGCCCTGTGTACACTAGTCACCAGATTGCATGTGCCCTATGTACATTAGTCACCAGATTGCACGTGCCCTGTGTACACTAGTCACCAGATTGCACGTGCCCTGTGTACACTAGTCACCAGATTGCATGTGCCCTGTGTACACTAGTCACCAGATTGCACGTGCCCTGTATACACTAGTCACCAGATTGCACATGCCCTGTATACACTAGTCACCAGATTGCACATGCCCTGTGTACACTAGTCACCAGATTGCACGTGCCCTGTGTACATTAGTCACCAGATTGCACGTGCCCTGTGTACACTAGTCACCAGATTGCACGTGCCCTGTATACACTAGTCACCAGATTGCACGTGCCCTGTGTACACTAGTCACCAGATTGCACGTGCCCTGTGTACACTAGTCACCTGATTGCACGTGCCCTGATTACACTACTCACCAGATTGCACGTGCCCTGTGTACACTAGTCACCAGATTGCACGTGCCCTGATTACACTAGTCACCAGATTGCACGTGCCCTGATTACACTACTCACCAGATTGCACGTGCCCTGTATACACTAGTCACCAGATTGCACGTGCCCTGATTACACTAGTCACCAGATTGCACGTGCCCTGTATACACTAGTCACCAGATTGCACGTGCCCTGTATACACTAGTCACCAGATTGCATGTGCCCTGTATACACTAGTCACCAGATTGCACGTGCCCTGTATACACTAGTCACCAGATTGCACGTGCCCTGTATACACTAGTCACCAGATTGCACGTGCCCTGTATACACTAGTCACCAGATTGCACGTGCCCTGTATACACTAGTCACCAGATTGCACGTGCCCTGTATATACCCGTCACCAGAAGGGAGATCACTGAACACTACCGAGCAAAACTATCTCCTTGGCCGGAGTCTCAATAGTAACACATTTCTGATGTTGATCAGTAGCTAGCCCCAATGCCAGCACTTATCGGGGATTTTGTTCCACAAAAATATCAACAATATATTTAATGGTCACAGAAGATCTACAGTAGTATTTCTCATTTCTAGAGCTTTGAATTAATGTAAAATTCAGCACAAGAATGAGGAGATATATAATGAAACCCTCATAGGGTCACCTTAGTTTTGATGTCATCTGCATTGCAGGGCCTGGTGTCCGAGCAGCACACCGGGGGGTACTCCTGGTTATTCCGATAATAGAGGGAGTTGTTGAAATCCTGAAACCCATTAAATCCACAGCATTTAAACTGAGAAAAGAGCAAAAGACAGGGAGACGTTAGTTCTCATTCTTATATATAATGGTCTACCACAGTGACACAGATTGGCTGCTATGTCATGTGACGTTTTAATTATTTAAGAATGCTATATTTTATATTTTATCATTTATTTATTTTTATTTTTTAGCCCTCAGGTTATTCTCTGAATTCCCCATTCTGGACAAACCCTCGCCGGGAGGCTTATCGGGATCGAATCGGGACTAAATCGCATGGCAAGAAAAACGCATTTGATTCGCAGCTTACTGAGTCCATTAGAATGAGGCCCATAGACTATATACTATATACTACGCCTGCCTATTTTTCTCTTAGATTTCCAGTAAATGGGAGCACACATCGGGGTGAAATTAGCATCTAATGCAGCTGAAACCCGTTTAATTTTTATGTGATTTCTATTCAAATCAAATAAAAAGTTAAGGCCTATACACTTGTCCGATTTGGATTTCCCCTGACGAATCAGGACTGAAAAATTGGCCCAAATCGGATGTGTTTGACATCCCCTCCGACCCGATGCTCAGTCCCGTGGGCATTGGGTCAAAATGGGGAGGTCGGACGGGCTGCACAATAAAAATATTGGATCAAACCCATCAGTGGCACATCGCGGGTGCTTTTTTTAGATGTGTCGGTCTGATCTGTAGGTGTGTGCCAGCGGTGAAGCATTTCTGTGTGCAGCAGCAGGGTCCGGGGGGTGGGCAGCGGGGTCCATGCTGCTCAGAGACCTCCCCATAGACAGCCCTACTGCTCAGAGACTTTCTTCCTCAGTCATACTTCTCAGACATGCAATGGGTTGGGGATAAGGGAGGGGGAGTTAGGAGTCCGCACACACTTTTCTTTAGAGTATCCCCTATATTTAGTTGGGGGGAGGTTGCCTTCAATTTCTGGTTATTTGGGCAGCGGGTGCTATCCAGGCAATATGGTTAGAGTATAGGTTCAAAAGAGAGAAGAATTGCACTGTGGATGCACACCTAAAGGGAGGAATATTTCAAACAGATGGAAATATTCTGGTCTTTTTTAATATAAAAATTGTACTTTATTATTTTAATTCGATCTAAAAAAGGGAGATGAGCAACCTGTCAGGATTTTTTAACATATAGAATCCGTGTGGTGATCTCCCTTCGTTGCTTGTGAAATTTCAAGAGAAGTTAAAATGAACATACATACATACAACACATAATGTGGTGTGCCATTGCACGGAAAGAAAAACGTAGTGAGTAAAGGGAATAAAAGTGTTCCCCTTATGCTGGTTTACAAAGAGACGTTGTGTCCTAGTTAGGTTCCTTTTCTGAGAGGTTCAGATGTTTTAAGAATCACCCTTTCAATAGGGTCAGTACCTCCTAGATTTACTAGCCCCCTCTCACAGGGTTTTGCAAATACTGGGAGTAATTATCATTTTGGATTTAGTGTCACCTTAATGTGAAAGGAGTGCAATTTACCAGACAGTTATGTTTATTACTGTATTCCTGGTCTCCTTTTCTTTTATAGATTCAGGTGATTAACCACCATCTGGCTGTGTATTGCTTGATATACTCTTAAGTTTCCAGAGAGATTTGTCTCTGTCTTGAAACTATGCAGACAAATACCACTTAATCATATTCGTCACACCAAATTTCTTCTTTTAATCATACGGTATTTTCTTATGTGCAGGTTTGGGTGCACTATAGCTCTCTCTCACTGAGCTATGTGCTATATTTTTCATACATCTAGGCTAAATACCCTTTGGGCAGTTTTTTTGTGTGTAGATTGTGGTGACTCAAAGATAAAGGTATTGTGATGCCACTCACTCTCACTGAGTTGCATCCACTGATATTGTAATACTAGGGTTGAATTCCCTTAGTCAGAGCTTTAGTATTACTGCTCTTTCTCACCGGTGCTACTCACTCTCACTGAGTTGCATCTATCACTGTTGTAATACAGTTATAATATTAGGGCTGAATTCCCTTGGTTAGAGCTCTTACGTTATAGCTCTGTTTTGTAGAGATATCACTGTAGTGTATTTTTATTAATCACACATCAGCCCAATTTGAGCCGTATATCAGGGTTGAATTCCCTTGATTGGAGCTTTGATATTTTAGCTCTCTCTCATTGAGTCACTATTGTGGTATACTTCTATTGAGTTAATCACACAACTGCCTAGTTTAAACTGTATGACTTTTTTTTGCAAGTTTTGGGTGCAATACAGCTCTCTCTCACTGAGCTATTTGCTACTCAAATACATGCACCGTCTGGGCTCTTAGCCCTTTAAATCATACCTGCTATTTATTATGATATTAGGATGTTAATTCTTCTAGTTTCAATATTCGCAGTGTGACTCTCTCTCACAGAGCCACTACCGCACTATATAGAAGAAATTCCGTATGTATTTTATCACATTGAAATCCAATATTATAGCACTGTTTTGTGTGCAAATATAAGTGCAATATAGCTCTCTCTCGCTGAGCCGTCCTGCTGCTGATATTTAGTATGATTTCGATATCCGACACTTTTTATTGTGCAAATATAAGTGCAGTATAGCTCTCTCTCACTGGGCTATCCTGCTACTCATATTAATATATAATCTGGGCTATTTGCCCTATGGATATCCAGTTATATGTGGGTGACGGTGATAAACAGTATTTGGTGAAGCAGTATGACTCTCTCTCACTGAGTCATAATTGCTGTGATTTGTATTTTGATGATTCAATTGAATGCTTTTACTGTGATTTTTGATATTGCAGTGTAACTCTCTCTCACTGAGCTATAACTGCTAATATTTAAATTCAGTAATGGGATTGGATAATTCTGAAAATCCCCAGTTAATAAATAGCTTTACAATTGCTCTGGGATTAAAGTGTGCAGTTAAACTGATTCACATTAGTATTTCAGTTTACTTGATAATGGTTATTGGTCGCCATCTAGTGGTGGTTTTCCTGTATTGAGAGAGACCAGAATGGTCTTTTACTCTCAATATACTGTGACTGTCTCTCTTGGAACTATGTATCTAACATCAAACACATTAAGTCATGAATACATTATTGATACATTTTATATGTTTTATGGTTATTATGTAACCAGCATATAGGCTAACACGCGGTTTCACAAGTCTGCTTCCTCAGAGCCAAGGAAGCAGACTTGTGAAACCGCGTGTTAGCCTATATGCTGGTTACATAATAACCATAAAACATATAAAATGTATCAATAATGTATTCATGACTTAATGTGTTTGATGTTAGATACATAGTTCCAAGAGAGACAGTCACAGTATATTGAGAGTAAAAGACCATTCTGGTCTCTCTCAATACAGGAAAACCACCACTAGATGGCGACCAATAACCATTATCAAGTAAACTGAAATACTAATGTGAATCAGTTTAACTGCACACTTTAATCCCAGAGCAATTGTAAAGCTATTTATTAACTGGGGATTTTCAGAATTATCCAATCCCATTACTGAATTTAAATATTAGCAGTTATAGCTCAGTGAGAGAGAGTTACACTGCAATATCAAAAATCACAGTAAAAGCATTCAATTGAATCATCAAAATACAAATCACAGCAATTATGACTCAGTGAGAGAGAGTCATACTGCTTCACCAAATACTGTTTATCACCGTCACCCACATATAACTGGATATCCATAGGGCAAATAGCCCAGATTATATATTAATATGAGTAGCAGGATAGCCCAGTGAGAGAGAGCTATACTGCACTTATATTTGCACAATAAAAAGTGTCGGATATCGAAATCATACTAAATATCAGCAGCAGGACGGCTCAGCGAGAGAGAGCTATATTGCACTTATATTTGCACACAAAACAGTGCTATAATATTGGATTTCAATGTGATAAAATACATACGGAATTTCTTCTATATAGTGCGGTAGTGGCTCTGTGAGAGAGAGTCACACTGCGAATATTGAAACTAGAAGAATTAACATCCTAATATCATAATAAATAGCAGGTATGATTTAAAGGGCTAAGAGCCCAGACGGTGCATGTATTTGAGTAGCAAATAGCTCAGTGAGAGAGAGCTGTATTGCACCCAAAACTTGCAAAAAAAAGTCATACAGTTTAAACTAGGCAGTTGTGTGATTAACTCAATAGAAGTATACCACAATAGTGACTCAATGAGAGAGAGCTAAAATATCAAAGCTCCAATCAAGGGAATTCAACCCTGATATACGGCTCAAATTGGGCTGATGTGTGATTAATAAAAATACACTACAGTGATATCTCTACAAAACAGAGCTATAACGTAAGAGCTCTAACCAAGGGAATTCAGCCCTAATATTATAACTGTATTACAACAGTGATAGATGCAACTCAGTGAGAGTGAGTAGCACCGGTGAGAAAGAGCAGTAATACTAAAGCTCTGACTAAGGGAATTCAACCCTAGTATTACAATATCAGTGGATGCAACTCAGTGAGAGTGAGTGGCATCACAATACCTTTATCTTTGAGTCACCACAATCTACACACAAAAAAACTGCCCAAAGGGTATTTAGCCTAGATGTATGAAAAATATAGCACATAGCTCAGTGAGAGAGAGCTATAGTGCACCCAAACCTGCACATAAGAAAATACCGTATGATTAAAAGAAGAAATTTGGTGTGACGAATATGATTAAGTGGTATTTGTCTGCATAGTTTCTAAACAGAGACAAATCTCTCTGGAAACTTAAGAGTATATCAAGCAATACACAGCCAGATGGTGGTTAATCACCTGAATCTATAAAAGAAAAGGAGACCAGGAATACAGTAATAAACATAACTGTCTGGTAAATTGCACTCCTTTCACATTAAGGTGACACTAAATCCAAAATGATAATTACTCCCAGTATTTGCAAAACCCTGTGAGAGGGGGCTAGTAAATCTAGGAGGTACTGACCCTATTGAAAGGGTGATTCTTAAAACATCTGAACCTCTCAGAAAAGGAACCTAACTAGGACACAACGTCTCTTTGTAAACCAGCATAAGGGGAACACTTTTATTCCCTTTACTCACTACGTTTTTCTTTCCGTGCAATGGCACACCACATTATGTGTTGTATGTATGTATGTTCATTTTAACTTCTCTTGAAATTTCACAAGCAACGAAGGGAGATCACCACACGGATTCTATATGTTAAAAAATCCTGACAGGTTGCTCATCTCCCTTTTTTAGATCGAATTAAAATAATAAAGTACAATTTTTATATTAAAAAAGACCAGAATATTTCCATCTGTTTGAAATATTCCTCCCTTTAGGTGTGCATCCACAGTGCAATTCTTCTCTCTTTTGAACCTATACTTCTCAGACAGCCTGTGGTCCAGCCACAGAGGCACATATACCGGCAAATGTATACATTTCATTCCATGCAAGCAATGTGGAAATAATTATGGCCAGATTGGGTCACTCCTGGATCAGCCCCAGCTTAATATAATATATCTGTACTCTTATCATTTGTTATTACTGTGCCCAGGTAGCCACAGGTGGCTCTGGTGTTATTACTGTGGTTTGTGCCCAGGTAGCCACACGTGGCTCTGGTGTTATTACTGTGGTTTGTGCCCAGGTAGCCACACGTGGCTCTGGTGTTATTACTGGGGTTTGTGACCAGGTAGCCACACGTGGCTCTAGTGTTATTACTGTAGTTTGTGCCCAGGTAGCCACACGTGGCTCTGGTGTTATTACTGTGGTTTGTGCCCAGGTAGCCACATGTGGCTCTGGTGTTATTACTGTGGTTTGTGCCCAGGTAGCCACACGTGGCTCTGGTGTTATTACTGTGGTTTGTGCCCAGGTAGCCACACGTGGCTCTGGTGTTATTACTGTGGTTTGTGCCCAGGTAGCCACACGTGGTTCTTGTGTTATTGCTGGGTTTTGTGCCCAGGTAGCCACAGGTGGCTCTGGTGTTATTACTGTGGTTTGTGCCCAGGTAGCCACATGTGGCTCTGGTTTTATTACTGGGGTTTGTGACCAGGTAGCCACACGTGGCTCTGGTGTTATTACTGTGGTTTGTGCCCAGGTAGCCACACGTGGCTCTGGTGTTATTACTGGGGTTTGTGACCAGGTAGCCACACGTGGCTCTGGTGTTATTACTGTGGTTTGTGCCCAGGTAGCCACACGTGGCTCTGGTGTTATTACTGGGGTTTGTGCCCAGGTAGCCACACGTGGTTCTGGTGTTATTACTGGGGTTTGTGACTAGGTAGCCACACGTGGCTCTGGTGTTATTACTGGGGTTTGTGCCCAGGTAGCCACACGTGGCTCTGGTGTTATTACTGGGGTTTGTGCCCAGGTAACCACACGTGGCTCTGGTGTTATTACCTCTTTCATTGTTGCATTCCATACTGTAGTCAGCTCATTCTTAGTCTTGTCACTACTCCCGTAATCCTCTCGGAGGAATTTCACAGCCACGTTACCAATGTACTCTATAAAGATATTAGACTGACAAAGGAACACAATTTGACATTTGTTTCGGCATTGTATCAGAGTTCTCTCTCTTTATATATATATATATATATATATATATCTTATATATTTGGCTACATCTGTCACTCAAAGTGTGTGAGTGTGTGTATAACGCTGGGTGGAGTGACTGACTCACATGACAGAGAACCAGCCCAGTGAGCCCACAGACAGTGCCAGACACCCTCTGCCTCCCCATGTTGCCCAGCACTGCTACTCCACAGCCACCAGGTGAGCGCCCCCCCCCCCGCACCCCCTCCCGCGATTTGCGGCAAAAACACCCCCGCGACCCCCCCTCCTGCGATTCGCGGCAAACACCCCCCGCGACCCCCCCTCCCGCGATTCGCGGCAAAACACCCCCCCCCCCGCTCCCGCGGCAAAAACACCTCTCCCGCGACCCCCCTCCCGCGATTCGGAGCAAAAAGAACCCCCCCCGCGACCCCCCTCCCGCGATTCGCGGCACCCCCCCTCCCCCCAATTCGCCGCAGCCCCAGGATTAAAAGGCACATGCAAAACACTGACATGGCTATGGTCGATGAAAAGGTTGACATGAGTTTTTGAAGATTCATGTTTTCATATTCATTGTCATGTGTTGACATGGACACCAATGAAGTGCCACACTTATGTCAACATTTACATATGTTGACCTTTCTGTGTTGATTTTTTCTTGTGGCGATTCGCGTCACACCCCCCTGCAACCCCCACTCCCGCGATTCATGGCACACACCACCCCCCTCCGCGACCCCTCGCCCGCAATTCTCGGCACCCCACCCCGTGACACCCCCCCCCTCCCACGATTCGCCGCAACCCCTGCCCCCGCAACCCCCCCTCCCGCGATTTGCGGCAACCCACCCCACCGCCACCCCCCCTCCTGCGATTCTCTGCAACCCCTCCCTCGATTCGCAGCAACCACCCCCCGCAACCCCCCTCCCGCAATTCGCGGCACCCCCGCGACGCCCCCTCCAGCAATTCGCGGCACCCCCCGCAACCCCCCCTCCCGTGATTCGCGGACACCCAAGTTGCAATACAGGGCATCTTTCATACAATTCTAACCATATTTCTCATATACAAACGTTCACAAATTAAGGGGGCGCAGCCCCTTACGACAGTGCGAAGAGCGCCCGTAGGGCGCGATGAATCACCTAGAGTATATATATATATATATATATATATATATATATCAATGTCCGTTCCACAGGATAATATATCCCAGTGTTCCATGACTTGCCTTTATTATATCTGTATACTCTGGAATCAGAGTAGGCTGGGTCAGGAGACTTCTACCACTGGGCTAATGCAATTGTGGAACCTGCTTACCTACAGTGGCACCATCATGTCTGCGTACAAATATGAATTAGGTCCTTTATCTTTCAACCAAGACTTAGGGGGTCATTCAGACCTGACCACTGGGCTGCAAGGTTTCGGGTGCTCAGCGACCAGGTAAACCTGGCGCCGCACGACTGCGTTCCCTCAAGCATACACTGTATGCTCAATAATCGACCAGGGCTGCGAACAGGGCCGGTGCTAGGGTGTCCGGCGCCCTCCTGCAAACCATACATTTTGCGCCCTTTCACATTGCCATTGCAACAAGCTGAAGCCCGATTGTGGGAACGTATGCAACATGCGATCCTATGGAGGATCTCGGGTGCATGTACATGTATGCATACACCATCTCAGTGCTGTGTCCGCAAAATGTTGCAGGCACTAAAGGTGCCCATACACGCTGCGAGAATCGCATACGTTATGGGCTAGATCGCAACGCACAGCATGCATGCAATGTGTGTGCGATGCGATCCAAAAGCAGTACAAAACGTATGTGCAGCACTCGGGACTGAGGGGGAAAGGACGGGAGAGAAGGAGGAGATGGAAGAAGAGGGGAGGAGATAGAGGGGGCGGAGTGTTGAGGACTGGCAGCGGCACTGGCACAGCACACTGAGAAGAGGGAAGGAAGGGGAGGCGGCGCTGCTGCCTGTTCGTCATTTGATTTGACAGGCGCAGGGAGCAATGGGTAGGGGGCGGATCCAGACATGACATGTCATCCAGGCATTCACAGACAGCACTACATACCTCAGCGCAAGTGTCCGTGAGGAAGAGGGGGCAGGTCGCAGGAGGAGGACAGTGTGTGCGCGGTGCAGGGAGCTGCTCAGCCTCTCCATACTGCCGTCCGCTGTCAGACAGGCACTGCGGGCGGCGTGCAGGAGGCAGTGACAGTGAGGGCTGAGGCAGCTTTAGCAGAGCAGGGAGGGAGACAGCGCCTTTTCAGCATGGCGCCTCCCTGCTTTGCAGGAGCTGCTGAGTGGGTAGCGCCGGCCCTGGCTGCGAATTTGCTAGTTCTAATCTGAATCGGGCCCATAGTAAATATACCCATTCATTTGTCCTATAAAATCACCCTGCACTGGACAAACCATGGCCATTTGTTTTACATTACACCCGTGTGTTCTCAGGGCCTCAGAGAGTGGCCATGGGCTCGGGTACTGAGAGAGGGGGCGTGGCCAAATCCAGTGAGGTGTAGCCGCACCCCCTAAAAAATATGCAAAAATGCGGCCTGGAAGTGGTCAAGGAGCTGGCGCATGGGAACGGCCAGCATTTACGGGCATCTCCATGAAAACACTGGGCGTTCCCATGGGTACGTGTGTGGGGCGATGCTTGCCAGGACGGACGGCTGACATCCCAAAACTTCAGCTGCCAGCCCCGTTCTCAGAGCCGCATGTCTCAAATAGGGTTCAGTCAAGACCGACCTCTATTTGCAAGCAGAGGAAAACTCATTCGATGGTTGATGACCATCAAATGATTTTTTGGCCCGTACGCTCCCGTACGAATGGCGGTTTGTGCTAAACATCCATTCGCATTGCAGCGGGGGCCAGGCATTCGCTCGCCCCGGCAGAGGGCTCGCTTAGCAAATCAATGTGAATCACCCCCTTTTCTCCCTCTGTGGTACTTTACAGTAATTACAGATGTGAACAAGGGTGGGGGACCCGCACCATATATCTTTGGTGACGGTTTGCAGATTGTGAATGGTACAAAAATCAGTCAGAAGGGAATTTTAGCATATATGTTCCCCTTCTGGCTTAGGGTGCTGTCTACTGATTTAAATATAGTATACAATAAGAAGGAAGAAAATAAATCAGTTTACTGGGACGCACTCCTCATTCACATAGTCTTGAATGACTAAAAACAAATTTGTGTTGTACCTTGAGGTGTCATTTTTTACAAATAACTCTATAGCTAACAGGCCATTATTTTTATTTTATTTTATATTCCATAATTGTATTAATTATACATGACCTGATAGTCTAATTCCCTGTGACTGGGATTGATGTGGCAAACAATGTTTAAAAAAAGAACGATAGATATAGAGAAAAAGAATTTGAAAGATTAAAATTTGTCTCTGTAATCCGTTTACAGTTATATTCAAAAGGGCTTTAGTGATGCCTTTATTATATAGGCGCTGTATTGCCTTGCCCAGTTTTTTCAAGGTCTCTCAGTGAGTATAATTATACTGCTTTCACATTGCAGAAATGGGTAATGACACGGTATTCTTAAATGGGACTTTAAAACGGGTCTGAGCCTTGAGACCTTTCACATTGCAGGTGAAAACCGTTTTAAAAATCATTTAATACCATTCAAACATTCAACCCGTTTAACCCCCAAGGGACACGTTTCAAGCCATTGAAATAGAGCTGTTCAAACTGCCAAAAAAACGGCTTTAAAACGTGTAGGACGCTGCTTTTTAACCGTGTTGAAATACCGGTTAACTTTAACCGGTAAATCAACTCTGGCGGCACTTTCACATTGCAGCCTTAAACGTTTTAAAATGAAAAAAAAAAAAACCCGGCAATATACCGTTTTAAAAGTGCGATGTGAAAGGGGTATAAGTGTGTGCTATTCCTAGTTGCAACAAAGATATTTCTGTGTTTATTTTTGTATTCAACAGAGATATTTTGCAACTGTTGCATAAAGGTATCTACTTGGTACTTCTATCCTGTGATATTCTATGACCGATCTCTCTGTCAGATTGATATTTCTTATGACAGATTCATTCCTGCATCATGTTCGTATGTGTAATCGTGCCTATAGAATCGAAGTACCAAGTAGATACCTTTATGCAACAGTTGCAAAATATCTCTGTTGAATACAAAAATAAACACATAAATATCTTTGTTGCAACTAGGAATAGCACACACTAATTATACTAAAGCAGGGACCGGCAACTGGCGGACCGCGGTCCATCTCCGGACTGCAGACGCCAGATCTCCGGACCGCACAGTTATTGTGTAAATATGCGCCAGGGGAAGTGAGACATGACATCTCCTTCCCCTGACAAGCAAGCGTGCTATCGCAACGCCTCACGTGGGCGGGGGCTGAAGACGCGCTCAGCGTGATCAGCATTGCCAGCATTGTGCCAGCATTGTGCCCGTATTGCCAGCATTGTGCCTGTATTGCCAGCATTGTGCCCATATTGCCAGGATTGTCCCCGTATTGCCAGGATTGTCCCTGTATTGCCAGCATTGTCCCCGTATTGCCAGCATTGGCAGCATTGTGCCTGTATTGCCAGCATTGTGCCTGTATTGCCAGCATTGTGCCCGTACTGCCAGCATTGTGCCTGTATTGCCAGCATTGTCCCCGTATTGCCAGCATTGTGCCTGTATTGCCAGCATTATCCCCGTATTGCCAGCATTGTCCCCGTATTGCCAGCATTGTCCCCGTCTTGCCAGCATTGTGCCCGTATTGCCAGCATTGTGCCTGTATTGCCAGCATTGTGCACGTATTGGCAGCATTTTTTGGACCTCGACCAAAATCATTTCAAACTTCCGGACTCCATCAAAAATGACTTGCCTACCCCTGTACTAGAGTATAATCTCACTGAGAGACCTTGAAAAAACTGGGCAAGGCAATACAGCGCCTATATAACAAAATAATAAAAAAACAATTACATTTGGCACACCATATCTTATAAGGCATCACTAAAGCCCTTTTGAATATAACTGTAAACGGATTACAGAGACTAATTTTAATCTTTCAAATTCTTTTTCTCTATATTTATTATTCTTTTTTTAAACATTGTTCGCCACATCAATCCCAGTCACAGGGAATTAGACTATCAGGTCATGTGTAATTAATACAATTACGGAATATAAAATAAAATAAAAATAATGGCCTGTTAGCTATAGAGTTATTTGTAAAAAATGACACCTCAAGGTACAACACAAATTTGTTTTTTAGTCATTCAAGACTATGTGAATGAAGAGTGCGTCCCAGTAAACTGACTTCTTTTCTTCCTTCTTATAGTAATTACAGATGTGCCTGGAGCCGTGTATTTTTGGTTTTGGTTCTAATTTATCACCGTGTTTTGGTTTTTGGCAAAACCACCATCAAGTGTTTTGGTTCACTTTCAGAATGTGGTTTGGTTTTGGATTCTTTTAAATACAATACAAAACATTGATAGAAAGTATTAAAAATGTGAAAAAACAGCTAAACTCCTGTAATTTGGACCTGTTTACATGTAATGCAAAACCGGAGTTCGCTCAGAGTACTGACATCGGATCTGAGCCGGGACTGGGTTCCACTTAGAACCATTTCAGATGAACCGCATCACACAGCACTAATAGTAATGGAACATTATTAAGAGCGACATGATTCCCGCTAGTGTCCCCTCATCTCCATATATTGCATTTGCCATCAGTCTGCTAGATTGTGAGTTCTGCAGAACAGGATTCTTACCAAAGAAGAGAACGCCAGGACTACAACAGCTCCTGCTATTTCCGCAATGAAAATAATGAGGATGATGATGAAAAACTAAAGAAAAAGACAAAATTTGGCATATTACATATCTATGTGAGATGATAGAGTATGTATATATATATATATATATATATATATATATATATAGATAGGGGGGAGCGATATAGGGAGAGGGTATATGGAGTAATAGGAGGAGATATAGGGAGAGGGTATATGGGGTAATAGGAGGAGATATAGGGAGAGGGTATATGGGGTAATAGGAGGAGATATAGGGAGAGGGTATATGGAGTAATAGGGGGAGATATAGGGAGGGGTATATGGGGTAATAGGAGGAGATATAGGGAGAGGGTATATGGGGTAATAGGAGGAGATATAGGGAGAGGGTATATGGGGTAATAGGAGGAGATATAGGGAGAGGGTATACGGGGTAATAGGAGGAGATATAGGGAGAGGGTATACAGGGTAATAGGAGGAGATATAGGGAGAGGGTATATGGGGTAATAGGAGGAGATATAGGGAGGGAGTATATGGGGTAATAGGAGGAGATATAGGGAGGGTATATGGGGTAATAGGAGGAGTTATAGGGAGAGGGTATATGGGGTAATAGGAGGAGATATAGAGAGAGGGTATATGGGGTAATAGGAGGAGATATAGGGAGAGGGTATATGGGGTAATAGGAGGAGATATAGGGAGATGGTATATGGGGGTAATAGGAGGAGATATAGGGAGGGTATATGGGGTAATAGGAGGAGTTATAGGGAGAGGGTATATGGAGTAATAGGAGGAGATATAGGGAGAGGGTATATGGGGTAATAGGAGGAGATATAGGGATAGGGTATATGGGGTAATAGGAGGAGATATAGGGAGAGGGTATATGGGGTAATAGGAGGAGATATAGGGAGAGGGTATATGGGGTAATAGGAGGAGATATAGGGAGAGGGTATATGGGGTAATAGGAGGAGATATAGGGAGATGGTATATGGGGGTAATAGGAGGAGATATAGGGAGGGTATATGGGGTAATAGGAGGAGTTATAGGGAGAGGGTATATGGAGTAATAGGAGGAGATATAGGGAGAGGGTATATGGGGTAATAGGAGGAGATATAGGGATAGGGTATATGGGGTAATAGGAAGAGATATAGGGAGAGGTATATGGGGTATTAGGAGGAGATATAGGGAGAGGTATATGGGAGTAATAGGAGGATATGTATGAGGATGTTATACTGAGTAATACGAATCATTCTATAGAGCTTATATAAAGTAGTAATAGGGATGGTATATGGGATCACAGGGAAGAGAAGACATACTGTACATCATATCTATAGTACATACCAGCATTAACATGCATCTGCTCTCCTTCACTGCCCCGCAGCAGCCTAGGAAGCCCATGAGTATGAGGAAGCAGCCCACAGCTATGCACAGATATCCCACATTCACCAGCTGCATGAGCTGCGGTGCTGCCGAGCCAAGAATCTTCAGGAAAGACCCTCCATCCACCTTCACCCATATGCCGATGCCCAGCACAGCCGTGCCCCCCAACTGTAGAGAGGAGAGACGTTATATCTACTTTCCTTCACCATATCTCTCCCTCATTCCCTCTTACTCACTAGGGGCCTAGTTACTTCTAGAACTATATTTTCATAGTGTCATAGAATGATTTATTCATATGCACATAGACCTACATCTGCTTATACATATGGAAGACCACAGGGTAAATATACAGTGTACAATGAGTTTTCCAAAAGATAATGCTGGGTACACACTGGGCGATTCCCGTGGCCATCGCTATAATTAAGTATATCGATGGTGTCGCAAGAGAACGATATAGTGCATACACATTGACCGATATCTATCACGATATCGGTCGGTGACAACACCTGCTTCCCGCTCGCAGACGACGATATTATCAGATTGAGCTGCATGCACAGATGACAGGGAGAGGGATTTGTTAACGATGTGCGGGAGTGAGCATTGTTAACGATATTGAGTGTACACCCTGGCCGATGTTTGCAATGTATCATTAATGATATCGGTATCGTCGGTGGCGTAAGTTCGTCCCAGTTGCCCAGTGGCAAGATAATTATAGGTCCCCCCCTACACACACACACACACACACACACACACACACACACACCACACACACACCACACACACACACACACACCACCTTATATAAATATATGTTATGTTATGTGTGTATGTTATGTATATTATGTTTAAAATAAATTTACTGTGATGTCTATGGCCCTGCTAGGAGGGGGAGTCAGCCACAGAAGTGATAAAGACAGCTTTCAATTAACTGATTCAAAACCAGGGGAGTTGAGGTGCCCCCTTAGGCACAGGAGCCCGGCGGCAGATGACTCCATTGCCTCTCAGAGTTATGCCTCTGGGTATCGTGCATATCGATAATGATATATCACCCAGTGTGTATCCAGCTTGAAAGTCCCTACAAATATCTGCTATAATAGATTTCCACCTAGTGGTTGGAAGTAGTACTGCTGCACACATTCATTACAGGCAATAGAACCTCCCACGTCTGCCATTCTGTGCTACCAGTCTCCTTCTACCTCGTACTCTCAGATTAACACCATGGGCCTAATTCAGACCTGTATGTTAGGCTGCGTTCACCCGCAGCCAAGCAAACAGGTAAACGCCACCCCCTTAAGGGCAAGCGCCCGTCCCCCTTCGCAGAGCGAATGGCGGCAGCTTCATGCAAATGGATGTGCACGATTACACATCCATGCGCACGCAGCTGTACGGGCGAAAGATCATTCTATGGTCGCCGACTATTGAATTATTTTTGATCTGTTCTCAAATAAAAGTCAGTTACAACTGTCTTTTATCTGCCTCGGACATTGCCGAATTCTGGACAGGGGGGGACGTGAAACGCCCAGGAAACACTTGGCGTACCCATGCGAGAGCCCTCTGCCCGCCCTCTACCCACCCCTCTCCATGCGAGTGCCTTGGCGAGTGTGATACTTGCCGAAGGCGTTCGCACATTGGGTTCTGCACATGTTGATTTTCGCCCATACACTTGCACAGACCCAACATTGGTCCCCAGACCAAATGCGCAAAAGAGCGAGCCAATCTGAATCACCCCTCAAAATGATTAAAGCCATTAATACTCACAAATATTATGCCATTGAAGATGAACATCATCGTTTTTAGGAATGTAAAGCAGCTCATTGTTCTGACCTAGACATAAAAATACAGATGGGTAAACCAAAGGATTCTAGAGGAAGGGGAGAGAAGTCAGTGACCTGATGTATGTATATAAGGAGGAAGGGAGAGGTCACAGTGTCCTGATGTCTGTGTATTAGGAGGAGGGGAGAGGTCAGTGTGTCCTGATGTCTGTGTATAAGGAGGAGGGGAGAGGTCAGCGTGTCCTGATGTCTGTGTATTACAGGGTTGCCTACCCTCCCGGATTGGCCGGGATAGTCCTGGAAATCTGGTCCCCCTCCCGGCTCCCCGGAAAGGTGGGCAATCCTCCCGGATTCTGCCTCACCCTCCCGGCCGCATCGTTTAATTACCGCGTTTCGCTGCTATTCGCTGGGAGGGGAGGGGCTAAATAGTGTCATTTAGCCCCGCCCCTCCGTGTGTCCTAATGTCTGTGTATTAGGAGGAGGGGAGAGGTCTGTGTGTCTGTGTATTAGGAGGAGGGGAGAGGTCAGTGTGTCCTGATGTCTGTGTATTAGGAGGAGGGGAGACAGAGCCGGCCCTTGCCTAAATGACGCCCTAGGCAAGATTTTGGCTGGTGCCCCCTAGCACCGTTACTAGTTCCACCTCTGACCCTGCTCCCCTTTCCCAGCACCATCAACCCTCATCATAGCAGTCATCATTTTGGTGCTCCTACCCGCAATATTTTAAATAGAAACCGCGCACACATTCAGTGCGCCGCCCAAACAGGGGTGTTTTCTTGCTGGGAAGGGGCATGGCCACACAATAGTACCCCCAATTCAAATTATGGCACACAGTAGTGCAATTTTATTCACATTATATCATGCGATGGTGTCCCTTATTCACGTTACATCACACAGTAGTACCACTTTACCTTATGTACATTACTCCACACATTATTCACATTATACCCTTAGAAAAAAATCCTGAGAAAATATTGTATTTTAAGCACCTCCATGGCCACACTGCAACCCAGCACAAAGCAGTGCGTGCTGGGCAGAGGAGAAGAGCTGCAGCTGCTGCTGTCACTTAAGGGGAGGGGGCCCGGGGCCCCCACTGGGCCCTTCCATCAGACTTTGGCCTGAGTAATTTATACCACCTACCCCTTTCTCTCGGCACCCCTGACAATACCACACAGTAATGCCCCTTACACATGACACACATTATTAATGTCCTTATAACCATAATGCCCCTTACACATTGTGCCAACCTTTATTAATGCCCTTCATACACATAATGACACACATTATGCCCCTTACACATGACACACATAATGCCCATTACACATATGTTGCACATTATTAATGCCCTTATACACATGACACACATAATGCCTGTTACCAGGGCTGCCAAGAGAAATCCTGGGCCCCGGTACAACAGTGTCACGGCCCCCCCCCCCTGGAGTGGCGAGCTACAGAAAAGAGGTGTGGCCATTAAAAATATATAGGGGTGTGTACCACACCATGTACCCTTTATGCAACACAATAGTAGACTCCTTATACTTGCCCCTTACACATTATGCTACACAGAATGAGCCAAAATTCACATGGAATGTCGTAAAATTCACATTATGACACAAAATTCAAATGATTCCACATGGATTGTGCCGAAATTCACATTATGCCACACAGATTGAGGCAAAATTCAGGGACAGTGAGAGGATGGTGGGGATGCAGGGAGAGAGATGGCGGGGACAAAGGTGCATAGAGCGGGATGGCAGGATGCAGGGACAGAGACGGTGTTGGCGAAGGGCCAGAGGGTGGGGACAGAGACAAATTAGGTCTAGAAGGTCATTTCTATGTAAGGGATGGCAACAGAAATCTTGGGGCCGGTACACCAATATCACTGGGATTGAAAAATGCTCAATCCCAGGATTGGCTTCCCTAAAAGAAAATTGCCCCCTGTGCCCCCACACTGACTTACTTTTTCTGAGCTGCGGAGGAGGGCAGGTGGCCGCAGTGCAGAGGCAGGCGTCGGGTAGACATGTGCGACGTGGGAGGCCCGGTGGCGAGCAGGTTCCGGCGTAGGGTATGATGTGGGAGAACGTGGGAGGCCCGGCAGCGAGCAGGTCCTAGCGTCGGGTATGATGTGGGAGGATGTGGGAGGCCCGGCGGCAAGCAGGTTCCGGCGCTGGTGGTCAGCCTATGATCTATGATCTGACCTATGATCGAGACGCGCAGCGCAGGCCGCACGCCGGGTGGGGAACAGCCGGGCAGTGTCTGAGCGAGCGATACATTATGCCACACACCGCCATTTCTCTGAAACATGATGCAGCTCACCACAATGCCTATGATACTATGCTGCACACTGTAATGCCCCTGACACATTATGCCACACATTGCAATGCCCCTCACACCTAATGCATACCTCCCAACTTTGGCAGTGGAGAAAGGAATATATGTGCGTGCCGGAGGCACGCGCCAAAAATTTTTGGGCTCCGTTTTGTCGCTGTGAGGGCATGGCCAGTGCTGTGTGAACTGCTGGCCATGCCCTCAGCCTCCCTGCCTGCCTGCCTAATTAGACGCATGCAGTGTCTAATTCCCGCAGGACTGTCCCAATAAATGGGATGTCACACAAAAGTTGATACACACTGACTATGCCACACCATATTGCCCCGCACACTAAGGCTTCTAATAAATTATAAATTACCTGCTTGTTGCCAAGGGGGTTAATGTCTGTTGCCAAGGCGGTTAATGTCCGTTGCCAAGGGGGGTTAATGTCCATTGCCAGGGGTTCTTGCTCGTTGCCAAGGGGGGTTATTGCGTTGCCAGGGGTTCTTGCTCGTTGCCAAGGGGGGTTAATGTGCATTGCCAGGGGTTCTTGCTCGTTGCTAAGGGATTAATATGCATTGCCAGGGGTAATTGCTTGTTGCCAACGGGTTTATATTTGTTCCCAGGGGTTCTTGCTCGTTATTGGATGTTGCCAAGGGGTTAATATTTTTTGCCAGGGGTTAATGCTCGTTGCCAAGGGGGATTTCCGTTGCCAGGGGTTCTAGCTCGTTGCCAAGGGGTTAATATGTGCCCGTGTGTCCGGCCACCTGCCCATCAGCTGCAGCTGCCCCTGCTTTACCCTGCCTTCCCCTGCGCACAGAGAGAACGACGCTAGAAGTAATTTTTCACTTCCAGCGTCTCTGACAGGGAGCACAGCCCGGCAGCGTTACCAGGAAGTGCAGAGCTGTGCTTCCTGTCAGACGCTAGAGGTGAACTATGACTTCTAGCGTCTGTCTCTCCGTGTGCAGGGGAAGGACAGACAGGGGAAGGCTGGGGCAGCCGCAGCTGACGGGCGGGTGGCCGGACACATGGGCGGGCGGGCGAACACATGGGCGGGCGGACAGGTCCTTGTCATCCCGACGCACTCGCAGCCCAATAATTTTTTTTTTAAAGTGTGTGTCCGGACCCGGGCCCCCCTGGCAGGCCCAGGCCCAGGTAAAATGGACCCGCCCCCCTGCCTCTCGGCGGCCCTGCCTGTTACACATATGTTGCACATTATTAATGCATTTATACATGACACACATAATGCCCCTTACACATATACCGAACACTATTGCACAACCAACCCACCCACAGACAGCACTCGCACAGCTGATAACACTGTGACCTCTGCCTCTGCTTGGATACAGATGTTTCCTCATACATTTTGCCTCAATAGTCCATGCAGCTCCTGGCCAGTTCTGCTAAAGTTGGGTGCCTTTTTTGCTGAAAATGTGTCTTATTTACATTGTTATGTGACCAGGACACACAAGGAGCTTCCGATGATTAAAATGATATGTGGCATGCCTATATTCTGTGTGCGACTGTGGCTGTACCTGCATACGGAATGCTATGTTACAGTGATTTCCATAATTACACTATTTCATATGCAGATACAGCCTCACTCACACACAGAATATAGGCATGCTGCATATCATTTTAATCAGCAGAAGCTGCTGGTGCCCCTAGGCAATTGCCTAGTTTGCCTATGCCTAAGGCCGGCTCTGAGGGGAGAGGTCAGTGTGCCCTGATGTCTGTGTATTAGGAGGAGGGGAGAGGTCGGTGTGCCCTGATGTCAGTGTATTAGGAGGAGCGGAGAGGCCAGTGTGTCCTGATGTCCAGGAGGGGAGAGGTCTGCGTGTCATAATGTCTATGTATTAGGAGGAGGAGATAGGTCAGTGTGTCCTGGTGTCTGTGTATCAGGAGGAGCGGAGAGGTCAGTGTGTCCTGATGTCTGTGTATTAGGAGGAGCGGAGAGGTCAGTGTGTCCTGGTGTCTGTGTATTAGGAGGAGCGGAGAGGTCAGTGGGGGTTATTCTAGTTCACTCCTTCTGGCAAATTCCTTCTTAGATGGACAAAACCATGTGCACTGCAGGAGGGTAGATGTTACTTGTGCAGAGAGAATTAGATTTGGGTGAGTTATTTTGTTTCTGTGCAGGGAAAACTGGCTGCTTTATTTATACACTGCAATATAGATCTCATTTTGAAGTAAAACCCCGCCCAAATCTAATTCTCTCTGCACAAGTAACATCTGCCCCACCTGCAGTGCACATGGTTTTGTCCATCTAAGAAGGAATTTGCCAGAAGGAGTGAACCTGAATAACCCCCAGTGTGTCCTGATGTCTGTGTATTAGGAGGAGGGGAGAGGTCAGTGTGTTCTGGTGTCTGTGTATAAGGAGGGGGGAGAAGTCCGTGTGTCCTGATGTCTGTGTATTAGGAGGAGGGGAGAAGTCAGTGTGTCCTGATGTCTGTGTATTAGGAGGAGGGGAGAGGTCAGTGTGTCCTGATGTCTGTGTATTAGGAGGAGGGGAGAGGTCAGTGTGTCCTGATGTCTGTGTATAAGGAGGCGAGAGGTCAGTGTGTCCTGGTGTCTGTGTATTAGGAGGGGAGAGGTCAGTGTGTCCTGGTGTCTGTGTATTAGGAGGAGGGGAGAGGTCAGTGTGTCCTGATGTCTGTGTATTAGGAGGAGGGGAGAGGTCAGTGTGTCCTGGTGTCTGTGTATTAGAAGGAGGGGAGAGGTCAGTGTGTCCTGATGTCTGTGTATTAGGAGGAGGGGAGAGGTCAGTGTGTCCTGATGTCTGTGTATTAGGAGGAGGGGAGAGGTCAGTGTGTCCTGGTGTCTGTGTATTAGGAGGAGTGGAGAGGTCAGTGTTCCCTGATGTCTTTGACTGTATACTCATCTGTGCACAACAGAGTACAAGTAGGCAGTCCGAGGAGAGCTATGATGACATGATTTGCTCTCGTCATAGCCCCGCCCCCCATTATACATCGCCTACTTTTTTTTGTACTGTATAGCGGGGGGAGGGGCTGTGATGATGTGATTGTAAAGCCATAACCCTGACCACCCACCTTGTCATCAGTCATTCGGACGAACAAAGTGGGGCAGATTTATTATGCCTGGTGAAGTGATAAAGTGGCCGTGCTAATGCATACCTCCCAACAGTCCCGAAAACCGCGGGAATGTCCCGTTTTTCGGGGACATTCCTGCATCCCTCCAGTGGCCGGCAGTGTCCCACGGCGAGGGGGGGGGGGGCTGTTGGGAGTACCCCCTGTCGACTGCTGAGCAGCGGGGAATAAACGCTGTGCGCATGTGCATAGCGTCTATTCCCACAGCCAGGGGGCTGGGGGCATGGCTAGAGGCTCACAGAGCCTCTGGGTCATGCCCCCATAACATCAAAATGTAAAGACCACACCCCTTTAATTAGGCCACGCCCCGATATTTTTCGACGCGCCTGCGGTGCGCATCCCTCTGTCCCGCCTCCATCTCCCTGAAAGTTGGGAGGTATGCTAATGCACCAGTCAATCAGCCCCTAACTGTCAAGTTATAAGCCAGGTTTGAACTGACAGTTGGGGGCTGACTTGGATGCTGCATTATCACCGGCCACTTTTTCACTTCACCAGGTTTAATAAATCTGCCTCACTGTGAGATACGGTATGTGGGCATCATCCGCATAGAGATTATACTGCAATCCGGAGGCAAAACTAGGTTGGCTTTGGCTTGTTAATGATTGCTGCTTTAATAAAAACCTGGCAGAGACTCACAAAAAGTCCCCACCTTCCCGTACTGCAGTGGTTATTACTTTCAGCCCATTGTATGTAAGAAGAGTCTGGGAGGAAGCCATGAGGAAGCAATACAGTTACCGTAAGGGAAAGATACCACTTTTTCATTATGATTAAGGTGTAACACATACTGTAAAGCTAGTGTGCTGCTCACACATTAATAAACTCAGCAGAGGGGTATCGGAGTAAATCAGTTACCACTGGATGCAGATCACAGTATTTTACAGATGGCTGCTCAGCCTGAAAGTACAACGTACAATCAGTGAGCGAAGCTGCCATCGATGACAGAATATTGCACAGAATTCCAGGCTGAAAGCATTGTTTTTCTTTGCCTTTTAAAGTATGAAAATCTTTGTACATGATATCATTTTGAAAGTCAAATGACTACATAGATCCTATATGCAAAATAGTGAAACCAGAACTTTGCACCTGAAACAATACCTGTGTGATCAGACAGACAAAGGGACAATTTATCACCATCCGATTTGTAATGCAATACTTGCAGAGGCGTAGCTACCGTAAGGCAGCCACCGCGGCTGCTTGGGGGAGCAAGCGCCAGCGGGGCGCCCCCGGTGCCCGGGCACTCTGGTCAGACCCCCCCTTACCCCTCCGCATGCCGCCGCCACCGCATTCAGTCCGGCAGCCATTTTGTCGTGTCATTTTTCATTACTGCAGGAGACGGAGCCCGGAGGCTATCTGCGGTGCCGGACTGAATGCGGGGCCAGCGGCGTCGGCGGCATGCGGAGGGGTAAGGTAATTTTTTGGCGGGGGGGCGCCACAATATTAGTTACGCCTCTGAATACTTTATTACATTGCACTGATGTATAAGTGATAGAATGCAGGGACAGTGTGTGCGAGTAAGCTCTGTCCCTGGCGATGTCACTGCCTGGTCATATCGGGATATTTTCTATGAAAAATACTCAAACCATGATTGCCGCTACCACCGCCGCCGGCACCTCTTACTCACCACAACATCTTGCCCCCCCAAGATGCAACCCCATCCTGATGGTTATAGTTACAAAACCCAGGAGATCACAGAGATCTGATCTTGTGGAAGGCTGCTGGTCACCTGGGCTTTCTGCTACTGTGACCTTCGGCACTGTACAGTGAGCTGCCACTTTTCAGCATCACTTTACTGCACCAGGGGCCACAGGAGCAACGCAGGGCTCCGATGACCAGCCAACCCTCATCTGAGCAATGATCAGCGATCCCTGGGGAGGTGAGTATTGTGTTTTACAGTATTACTGTCCTGGTCCCCGCATTGCCCCGGCAGATAAAACTGTGCAGTGGTTTTGCAGGGAGCCCTGTGAAATCGCCAGCTGGAGCTGCCTTTAATATCACAGGGCTCACTGCTGTGTCTTTTTTTTTCCATTTATTTTTGTTAATTTGTCCAGAACGCATTTCCCATTATAAGTATGGGAAATGTGATCTTCTTATTTAAAAAATGCGAATGAAAGGGCATGGAGCAGTTTTTCCCGAAAACTGCTCCAAAAGCTTTTTAATGCTTTCAGGCAATACTAAAATAATGCGAAAAGGGTTGCAAACGCCCTTTTTTCACATTATTTTAGAATATAAATGTTAATAAATGGGCCCCTAAGTATCTCATTGTGCAGGATCTTGGCGTAGCACAAATGTGTGTTTTAATACTAACCGGATGTGTTATATTATAATGAATGCCGTTACCTGATCATCCTGTTTTTGTGTAAATACATCTTGAAATAAAGTAGGATCTGTAACTGCTCTGGATCTCGCTGTTTCTGGACTGTTACCTCTGCAAGTTTTGTGTTCTCCTTTCTTATTACCGTTTATCTAACACTAGTGGGGGAGATTTATCAAATCTCGGAGAGAGATAAATATAAGACGTTGCCTCATACCAACCAATCATCTTCTATCATTTCACAGAATGTGCTAGATAACATAATGTAACTGGTTTCTATCAGCAGCTTCTCCATTTTACCTCTCACTAAGGGCCAGATGCACTAAGCTTCAAAAGTGATAAAATGGAGAGTGATAAGCCACCAGCCAATCAGCTCCTTACTGCCATGTCACAGACTGTGTTTGGAAAATGTCAGGCAGGAGCTGATTGGTTGGCTGTCTCCCCTACTGTTTCCAGTATTACTTAAACCCCCGGACTGCCTGATTACCCTTTAGTTCGCCTTCCTTTAACTTAAAACTCCTAAATGATGCTCCTTATCCTTCGCCCCTCTTGGTATCCCAGCTCGATTTACAGTTTGGGACAGATGTATCCAGTTTCAGAAAGTGATAAAATGGAGAGTGATACACCACCAGCCAATCAGCTCCTGCCTGACATTTTTCATACCCAGTCTGTAACCTGGCAGGTAGGAGCTGATTGGCTGGTTGTTTATTACTCTCCATTTTACCACTTTCTGAAGCTTGATACATCTGGCCCTCTGTCAGTACATATTGCATAGTCTGTGACACTACAGGGTACATTTACTAAGATGGGAGTTCTAGTAAAGATGGGATGTTGCCCATAGAAATCAATCTGATGCTACTTGATATTTTTATAGCACCTTCTATAAGATAGAATCTGATTGGTTGCTCTGGGCAACTTCCCATCTTCAACAGAACTCCCATCTTAGTAAATGTACCTCTATATTCTATGTAACCATTATACCTCACTACACACCCTTTATCCTGTACATTCCAATCCGACGCACCAAAGATGTCATCATCGTCATCTTTATGTTCTAAGCCTTTGGGAGTGATAACATAGAGAAAGATAAAGTGCCAACCAATCGGTTCCTGTAATTTTTCAAACACAGCCTGTAACATGGCAGCCATGGACACCTCATGACCTGGGGACATGGACACCTCATGAGGGGTACTCCCATACCACAGGGGGGGGGGGGGGGGGGGGGTGCGGGAGGTGTATAGCACTGGTGAAGTTCCAGGTTGTCTGAAGCCACCATATTTTGCTGCCAGGACCGGAGGACGGATGCACCTTCTTCCAGCTCCCGAGGCACACCCTGGCGACCGCCGGACAGCTGTCCTACCCCTGGATTGCACTGTCAAATCATTGCAATTGGGAGGTATGCTTGGTGATGATGAACCTTGCCACAAGGAAGGAAGGAATGGAACTGGCGGTCATATGGGATCAACAGCAACTGCGGAGCAGTAATCACCTCCTGTAGCAGCCACTGTATGCCACACACTTCCCACCCCATATTGTATCTTTACACTGACATCTCCCCCTTATTCTGTGTGACAGGCATGATAGGCTGCGCGCTACTTCCCTTCCCCCTGATCCCCCCCACACCCCCTCTATCGTATACTATGAACGTACCCCACAACTCAATCCCCTTCCTCCTCTCCTCAGCTCTCAGCTCCCGTTGCCCAGGTGAGTCCACCCTGTGCTAACAATAGAGATAGTGAAGCTCCTGAGAGATTTAGGTGCAGGAATCACTGGTTGCAAACCACTTCTTGGGGTAGCGAGAGAAGCACAATAGGGGGGGCGCAGGGAGGGAGGGATGGGTCAGGGTGGCATAGAGGGTGAATAAGAGGGGCACTGACCTGCTGGACGGTGTCTTCACTCCTGTTTGTGGGATGTCTGCCTGCTACACCTCTGGTGACTGTGACTCTGATTCCTCTTGGAGACTGTCACCTGCTGAGCACCTGAGCTAAACTCTTGGGATCTCTCTTCTGGGAGGGACACGGTGTATGTGTGTGATCAGATCTCCTACCTGCGGGGAGAGATCAGGGGGCGGAACTAGAGTTTCTGTGTTTATCCAGACTCCTTGTGATGTATCCTCTGATCTTTACAGATCCTCTGCCTTCTGCATCCGACCCTCCAGACATGGGCGTACGCACATTGAGTGTTAAGGGTGCACCCCCTAATGCTGTGCCCCCACCCCCACACTTATTGCTGCTCGTAATACCAGCAATACCTTTTACCAAAGACTTTTGCTTTTTAGACCTGTATTCCATTAAAATAAGCACCCATCAATCAATTATGTGTGTTTTGCATTATTAATTGTATTACACCATTGTCATATCACTACATATCTGTGTCATCCAGATATGATTTTGACTTTATTTGCATGTACTGTTACACAGAGTAATTAGAAGACTCTGGGACAGATTCTCTAAGCTTCAAAAGTGATAAAATGGAGAGTGATAAACAGCCAGCCAATCAGCTCCTGTCTGACATTTTTCAAACACAGTCTGTGACATGGCAGGTAGGAGCTGATTGGCTGGCTGTTTATCACTCTCCATTTTATCACTTTAGAAGCTTTTCTCAGACTACACACACACACACACACACACACACACACACAGTGCACACAAGCACACACAGTGCACACAAGCACGCACACTCACACATATATCATACCTCCCAACTGTCCCAATTACAGCAGGACAGTTCTACTAATTGGACACTGAAGGTCTCAGGAGGGACACGGGACCATTTCCCCAAAAAATGGTGACTGAAGGGTGGGATCATTGTGCGCAGTATTCTCCTGACACATAGTTACCTCCCCTCCTGCATTCTGCAGGAGACTCCCGGAAATAGCAGCAATCTCCCTCTCTCCCTCATTAGTCTAGCAATCTCCCTTATGTCACCTAGCCCACATTACACTGTTACATTTTTGGAGAAAAAAGGAATAAGAGACAGATACATTTACATTGAATCATCAGCACCATTTCCCAGCACTTTACCAAGTATATTAGCTCTTACTAACTGCTTTGGGGATCATCTACATTTGTATATAAGTCATTTTAAAAGATTCCTCTCAGATGTAGCAGCACACACCCACGCTTCTAGGCGCCCCGTTCACAATCTCTTTTCACAATCTCTCCATATATGGAACTAGACACGCCCTTTGGGTGGAGCATGACACGCCCCCTCAATGGGGCACTGTGCAAAATTCTATTACCAACTATAATCTCCCTGAAACTAGTTTTCAAAAACAGGCAAGTATATGTTAGAAAATAACATGATATATGTTAAAGTAAAGACTTTCACGCATGTTTTACTACTTGAACAAACAAACCTTACATTTTTTGAATAAAAAGTGTTTGAAAGGGAAAACTGGTACGGTATTTTTATTGGTATATGATACATGGAATGTAAATTATTTACAAGTGTAAAGTGCACCCAGTCCGTTTATAGGTGTTCCCCACCTTTGCATGACCTCATTATTGCATGCCTGCAAACAAACCGTCCCCTTATGATGACACCAGTGGAGTAGAGAGGGGTGGGGCATGTACTTTTTACCCAGGCCCAGGACTGCTGGAGGGACCTGCTCCCCTTCCCTAGTTGAGTGTTGCCTACCCTCCCAGAATGTCCGGGAGGGTCCCGAAAACCGGGTCACCCTCCCGCCCCCCCGGAAAGGTGGGCAACCCTACCGGATTCTGGGGGATCCCCGCTCCCCCCCCCCCCCCTGATTGCGGCTTCCCCCACCCCAGCCACAGCGTTTAATTTACCTTTTCTGACGATCTCCGGAGAGGGGGCGGGGCCAAAGTGTCATTATCGCGTCGTTTAGCCCCAGAGATCGTCAAATTGAGGCACTTTCCTTCATGGGGCGGGGCTTAATGATGTCACGGCTTCACCCGGAGAGGAGCTTTCTGAAGTCGGCAACCCTGCCCTAGTTGCAGGGAGGCAGGCAGTGGGGAGAGAGATGACAGGCTGCTGCTGCAGCAGCACAACCTCTCTCCCCAGCTCAGCACTGTGCTGAGATGTGGAGAGAGAGAGAGCGGCAGCCTATCATCTCTCACCCCCAGTGTGCAATGCTACTTGCACCCCGCCCCTTCCTGGAACCCCTGCCCCCCACCGGTGATCACGCCCCTCCATTTTACTGGGGCCCAGACGACCTGTCAGCCTATGACTGAAAGGGGCCAACTCAGGTATTTCTGTGGAATATTGTGAAAGGGGTTCTCTTCTGCAAAATCCTGGGTCTCAGCAGGGCAATTCCTGGGTCGACCAGTATGTCTGAAAAGGGTATTAGAAACTTTTTGCCTAGGGGCAAGGGTGTAGAAAATTCAGATAATCTAGGGTGCCATGATTCTAAAAAGTTTGTGAACCACTGGGGTAGGTACTGGTAAAAAAATGGTTCAGAATATGAGCACATGAACCTCAAAACAGAAGGGAAAGTATAATTTTTGCGATCATTTCACTGTGAGACATCACAGTGATGGGCTCCTGTCACAGTTCCGGCTCCTGCACATGTACATACCATGGCATACCAGCAGTGATTTAAATAATATTATTGACACACTTGCCTACCATGAGTGTCTCCTCTGCAGCTTTTCCAGGGGCAGGGCTTATGTCATTAAGCCCTGCCCCCATTCATGTAGATGCCATGATTCGCAGCTCTTCAAGGAAGGGGTGGTACTTAATGACCCAACTTGCAACATTTTAGCCCTAACCCCTCCCCAAAGAGCCGCAAATGCCGGTATTTGAAGGGAAGAGGGAGGGGGTGCGGAGCCTGATGTGGCGGTCCCTTTTAAATGAGGGAGGCTTGCCCGCCAGTAGGCCAGTAGTGGAACATGATTTTCAGGACCCTCCCGGCCATTCCTGGGAGGGTAGGTAAGCATATTATTGGATCTGAAACCTGATAATTGGTAAAAATACCCCAACTGATCAGACCTGTAACTGCCTGCTCAGCTGACCTGCGTACAACCTATTCACCAGCTACTGTTGCCTAAACTATGGAGGAATAGCTGCCAGCTATTGCGGGATTGCATGTTGCAATATGAACTGGCAGCAACGCTCTAGCTGGCAAGGCATGCCAGTACTTGCCCAGCCCATCACAAGGACCAACGTTCCCTTAAAGACAATCACCTGCTAGCACATGCTGGAATAGCTAGCACCTAGCAACAAACAGAAACAAAGGCACATTTTCAAAGTAACAGTTTAAAAAAAAGTGCTTATATCAAGCAAGCATCTTGATATTGGGGTGTTTTTCTCCCCACATTTAGTTACACAGATGGAAAGAACTTATCTTTTTTAATGACATTTTTTATTTTAGAAAATGGTCATGCACTCATTGAGTAATCAATCACAAAACATCCTTTGTGTCGGGAGTGTGGAATGAAAAGTTAGCATTAAGAATGTCGACAGCGGAGTGTCACTAGAATATTTTAGCCTAACCGGGAGCAGCCAACACCAGTCTTGGAGAGCTACCAATGGTAAATGTTTTCCAGGTCTCCTCAAAGACTCAAATGTAAAGTAATTAGCTCCACCTGCTGTGAGTCTTTCAAAATGTGACAGTTATACTTTCACGCTGCACAGATATTCCGGGTCCAACCCAGGTTGTTGCCCGGTTGACCTGGGTCTCTGTGCAGTGTGAAAATCCCCAAAAAGAAAAACGAGGGTCCAGCAACTCGGTATTCAGACCTGGGTTAAAATAAGTGTTATACCAGGGTTGGGCAGAGAGGGTAATTCCATTTACACTATAGAGAGGAGGCAGTGTATGCTCCAAGAGCTGCCTCCTCTGCCCCCCCCCCCCCCCCCCCCCAATGATGCACCGCCGCACCCCACTGCCGTGGGACATCAGCGACCCCGCTTATTGCCAGGTAGCTGAGGGAGTTTTGCCTCGCAAATGCCAGGTTGCTCCTGGGATGGACCCGTGTTCAAATCCTGGCTCCAACCTGGCATTTGCGATGTAAAAGCTGTCTTATTACTGAGTACAGCTGTGCCCCATCTAGGTGATCTGGAAAATGTGAACTGTTGGTAGCTCTTGAGGACTGGAGTTGGCTTCCCTGCTCTAAACCTTAACCTAACAAAACCTAACCCTAGCACTACAAATAACAGAACAATCTACTGGTATTGACATAACAAATGTTGAAATTATAAGCATGTTGACATATTCACAATGTCGACATTTGAGAATGTTGGCTTGTTTTTAGTAGCACTTGTCGACATTCAGACTGTCAGCATTCAGTATCTGTCTAGACCAGGGGTTCCCAATCTTTTTTGAATCACGGCACCCTACAGTATCAGAATTTTTTCACGGCACCCCTAGGCCATAAAAAAAAAAAAAACAATACATATAGATTGAGTTTATATGCGATTCTTATGTTCAGTTATGTGGTAAAGGGCAGTATTAGCTTCTGTTTGTACACATTTTATGATTGGAAGCCACCAGAACTGGTTTTGCTTATAAATAATTAACCATAAATAATTTGAATTGGTCCTGCACCACCAACCCGGGGCACCCCTGCAAGTGTCCTGAGGCACCCCAGGGAGCCACGGCACACAGTTTGGGAACCACTGGTCTAGACTGTTTCGGGGGAGTGGGAGACTTGGCAGCTGTGTGACATCACACACAACTGCTGCAACCCAAAAGATTGTGTCTAGCTTTGCAGTTTAGGCTGCGCAGCCAGGGGACTACCAGTATAATGCGATCACTTTGCTATATAACGGAGCACTTGCATGGTAAGGATGCAAGCGTAAATGTTTATGGGCACATCGTGGGGAGGGACCCGGCATATGGGGTGAAACTTACATATTAAGCAGCTCCCATGTAGCAAACCTCCACATGCAGATTCGGAAGCCCAGAGTTTATGATCATGGCCAATGTTCTCCCTCTATACCCCACACTTAATCAGAGGAATTACATAAACCAGTAATATGGGGATGTCCCCGTGTATGTTGTGTAGTGTGTTGTTAATATTAATCCCTCGGGCAGTGCTCACCGGTTCATGTGAGCCCAAACAACTAGGCCTGGTCCAGTTCTTGGAAGATGGAGGATCGCGACTCCCTAGAAGACAATGCAACTATGACCCGCAGACTACCCTTGCGCTAATCAATGGCTGAGTTCCACTGGCACTCGTAAGTGGTTGCAGGCATAACCAGTTAGGTTACAAGAAAAAAGACAATGGAGCTGCGCTTTGCAAAATCATATACAATTTATTAAAAAAATCAATCAAAGTTAAAACACAATTAATTTCATGTAATTTGTTAGTGGCCACTGTGACAAACAAGACGAACACACATGTAACAATGCTCTGTTTAGACTGTTAGTAGAATACTTTTGAACTGTGTTCAACTTGTTAGTCCATAACATTAGTAAAAAAAACGGTTAATAAAAAACCTCCCAATTATCAGGAGTAACTGTCCCCCACTCATGTGCACATGTTAGTGGAATAACTCACTTATTTTTTGAGGGTTTGTGTCCTTTTCAGAAAGGTGGGGATCCGGCTCTTGATACTTAGGAGTAAATAGGACCAAATGATTTTAGCAGTTCACTGCGGTCGCTGAATATAATATTCCTCCAAATTGTATCCAGTTGCCACAAAGCTGTCCCGTCGCCCTCTACGCGTTTCTCCGCCTTCCGATATCAGCGGCTTCCTCAGGAGGTGATTGTGGCTTCCCCATAACGCTGCTTATTTATACTGCTTACTTCCGGTCCGCGTCTTCGCGCGGTTTACCGGTTCAGGCCTCGTTTTCGTGTTGTACTTCCGCAGTCGTCATGCGTGTCATTTGACGATCTCGCGTTGTTTGCAAAAGGATTTGTTTATGCGCAGTGTACATACGTACCATTGTGCGCGTTAGGCTCCTGTTGTAGCCTCCTCCCGCGAGATTTCTAGAGATCTTCCTCATAGATAAGTGTTGCGTATCATAGTATTGAATTACTGCGTTCCAAAGGAGTAGGAAGTTCAATATTGGCCCGATTGTAATGCGTTTTTCTATATGGGTAGTATTTCAAGCTGCATATCAAAGTGACTAATGCTTCCATTCTTTTTATATATATTAAGCTTATTCAGAGCACTTAGTATACACATATGGGACAAACATATAACATTATATAATATTATTATATTATTTCATTATAGAGCAAGATATGCAAAAAGGAATAAAAAGAATTATAAAAAATTATAAAAAATTATTATAAAAAAACTTTTTATAAAAAAATTATAAATTATAAATTATAAAAAGAAGGGGAAAGAGTACACATTTCATTATAATAGAAATGTCTATATACAATTATATGAAATTCCAAAGTTTCCACATATATATGAAAAAAGTCATTTATTTTAATTTTAATATATCTTTATAATTATTCATATATGGAGTCCATATTTCTTTTAAGACTCCCCCATGGCTATACTAATTTAGTTACTGCGCATATAGAAATGAAATGATTTACAAATATCTATATATCCATAAGCCCCATCTGTGCACATATAATATCCAATGACTATTACCAACAATAGGGCCCATAATCGTTAAATGAAAATCTCACTCACATAATTATTAGAATATTCCAGGTACATTTAGCAAAAATTCTCTGTATACATATCGATACACATCTAATTTATTTGACAGATCTAGGATGTCACTAAGATTAGATTCTAGTTATGTCATATTAAATAGCTCATTGAGCGGGAAGTATAACATTGGACATAGAATGCAACATTAGATTCACATCTATAACTTCTACCCACCCACCCTCCCCCCATACAGCAGGTCATTTATTAGCCCCCCTTATCCCTCCCCCCCCCCTCCCCCCCCTAAATTAATTTGAAATATACATCATTATAGCTGAGTAGTACCAACAATAGGTCAGAGTACATCATATGATCAGATCTTATTAAGTTCAATGGTGTCGTTCAGTCCCTTAGGCACCAAGGTACACAGGCGGAATATCCAATAGGCTTCACGGCTACATAATTTATTAAATCTGTCTCCTCCTCTTTCTGTGTTCTTAATATGTTCTATTGCCTTTATTTCCACATTGACCAACGATGTTCCCTGACACTCTAATATATGTTTGGACAATGGGTGATTTTTCACGCCCCCCAGGATATTCCGCCTGTGTTCCAAGTACCTTACATTTAAACACCGTATGGTGCGGCCGACATATTGTAGGCCGCACCCACATTGGATAACATAAATGACAAATGAGGTCCTACAATTCATGAAGTCCTTTATTTGAAAAGTTTCTCCCGTATTGTTGGATTTAAAATCCACCGTTTTCTTTTTCATCCCTTTACAGGTGATGCACTTGTCATTCCCACATTTGTGGAAACCCAATGGTTTTTCTGGAATCCAGCTCTTAATATTTCCTGTTTCCGTTGAGGACCGTGTGTCCCCTGAGAAGTGACTCTTCACCAATTTAGTTTTTATGTTCTCACCTTTTCTGAAGATTACTTTCCCATTGGGCTCGATAATCTCCTTCAGGAAATTATCCTGCATTAATAGGGCTGTATTTTTTCTTATTATTTTTCTGATTTCATCTGAACACTCATTAAACTGTGTAACGAATTGTGATGATCTATCATTATTTTTCTTCTTTTTACTTGTACTCCCCATGTCCAATAGATTCACCCTCTCTATCGCTTCTACTTGTTCTACTGCTTTTTTTTATAATTTTATCGGGGTATTCTTGTTCTTTAAAGGAAGAAATCATTGTGTTCGATTGTCGCTGATAAATTTCTTTAGATGAACAATTGCGTTTAACCCTCACTAATTGTCCTTTAGGGACGTTGTCTCTCCAGATTTTATCATGTGCACTTCTATAGTTTAAGTATCTATTTTGATCCACGGGTTTGTTATATGTCTCCGTCTCTAATTTTCCTTCCCTGATTGAGAGCGCTATATCAAGAAAATTAATATTTGTGAAACTATGTGAACTGGTGAACTTTAATCCGAAATCATTATTATTTAAACTTTGAGTGAATTCATGCAAAACAGATAAATCCCCTTTCCAAATTATAAATAAATCATCAATAAATCTGCAATAGAGGACCAGGTTGTCCCCGAACCCGCTCCCCCACACATGTTGGTCCTCAAAGGCCCTCATGTATAGGTTTGCAAAGCTCGGGGCAAACCTGGTCCCCATTGCAGTCCCCCGTGTCTGTAAATAAAAACGTGAATTGAATAAAAAATAATTGTGATTCAAAATAAATTTAATAGAACACAAAATAAGGCCACGTAGGGAGTCCGATAAATTTTCATCTCTTTCAAGATACATTTTCATTGTTTCCACCCCCAAGTCTTGGGGTATGTTGGAATACAATGCCTCTACATCACATGTTAGTAATATATAGTTTTCCTTCCATTGTACCTGATTTATTTTATTAAGGAAATGTTTTGTATCCTGAATATGTGATTGGAGTTTCCCTACGTGGCCTTGTAAATAATAATCAACAAAAAAGGACAAATTATTAGTAAGAGAACCGACACCAGAAACAATTGGACGACCCGGTGGTTTGTGAAGTGTTTTGTGTATTTTGGGGAGAAAATAAAATGTGGGGATTATGGGATGTGCACTATATAAAAAATTAAAAGTGTCCCTTGATATAGCACCCTCCTCCAAGGCTAGTTCTAACATGGTTTTTAGATCTTTCTGATATTGGGCGGTGGGATTGCAGCCAAGCACACTGTAGAATTCACTGTTGTTAAGCTGTCTATAGGATTCTTCAATATAGTCCACAGTGTCCATGATCACAATCCCACCGCCCTTATCCGCCGATTTTATTGTCAGATTTTTATTTTTATAGAGACATCTTAGGGCTGATCTTTCGCCTTTTCTTAAGTTATCGTTCCAAATTTTGCCCTCATTCTTTTCACTTTTCTCACACATAGATCTGAATTCTTCTAACGTTGATTTGTAAAAGCATTCTACAAAAGGCCCTTTATATTGCAAAGGATAGAATTCCGATTTATTTTTAAATGGTTTCCTTCTGTCCATATCAAATATTTTAATGCTTTTATCAGGGCTTCTATTTTGACTGGACTCCTTTTCTAAAGACTCTAAGATATCAATCATAATGGTATCATCATCGTCTAACAGTATGGGTTCTCCCTCTACATTTTTGGTTTTTAGAGCTTTAATCGCAAAAAATCTCTTGCGACTCAAAGTTCGCACGTACCTATTTAGATCCACAAATAATTTGAATAGGTTTGGTTTGGACTTAGGGGCGAAATTCAGCCCTTTTTCTAACAAATGGATTTCATTTTCTGTAAGGGTTTTAGAGGACAAGTTGTAAATCCCTTTTCCAGAGGTTTTTACCTTACACAGCGACTTTTTGTGAGCCTGTAGTCTCCTTCCTCCTCTGTTTCCCCTCTTTCTCGACCTCTTGGGCGTTTTTTTGGAGTCTCTCTGGGAGGTTTTGGGCCCAGAGCTCCCTCTAAAAAATAACTTGACCTGGGGGATTGCTCCCATTCTTCCTCTGTTTCAGAGGGATTTCTGCTCATCTTTTTATAATCATTATGTGGTGATGAATAATTTCTCAGAGTGTCAAATCTATTTTTGTGATTAAAACCTTTATTACTGTAATCATTACTTCCCTTTCTATTTTCAAATCTGCTATAATTTTTCTCTGGAGCTCTCAATTTAAATTGAACTTTCTTGTCCTGTCTATCTCTCCATTCTTGTTTATGATTTTCAAATCCGTATTTTTTCCTATCATTGGAGCTATTTCTCCTATACATGACCTGCTGTCTCCCTATTCTGTTATAATTATGTACTTCCCCTTTATCATAAATTGAACTTTCTTGTCCTGTCTATCTCTCCATTCTTGTTTATGATTTTCAAATCCGTATTTTTTCCGTATTTTTTAACCAGTTAGGTGAAAGTCATCGCAGGCACTCAGGCACTCTCTGAGGGAGGTGTAACTTTTGGGGTTTTCACATGTCCATGTGAGAACCACTGGACCGACGCTCAGAAACAAACAGACACAGAATTATACTCCAGGAAAAGTTGTCACTTTGCTGGGTGAACTTCTCTGTCCCTAGGAAGAAGCAAACAATCTCTAATATAACTAGGGATAACTACTGTATATGTCCCTATAACATACAAATAATAACTAGGCTGACACTTATCCTATCAATCTAAACTGGCAGAGGAACAATTCTCTAGTGCATACACAACAATACTAAAGTATGAGTTGTCCAAGCCAAACAATGCCAGCGTGAGTATATTAGTTTCCTTCGGAGATATTTACATGGCTACAGTAGCCTACCCACCTTTAGAACAGGTGCAATAACCTGGGTAGGCGGTTGTCTATCCCAGGAATAAGGTAGTGTGGGATAGGTGTGGGCACCTGGGGTGGAAACATCCTACGAATTCCCAAGAATGAGCACAATGAGGAACCAACCAGTCTCTTTCACCCAACCGACCTGGACACAGGCCTTGTGCTCTGGATTGTGGGCACAGGCTTTGTGGGTCTGTGTGTGGGCAAAGGTCCTGTGGGGCCTGAGTGTGGGGCACAGGTCTTTGGTGGCCTGAATTGAGGCACAGGCCGGAACGGCCTGACTTATCCCCCAGTGGCCTAGCACCCAAACACCTGGTGGTCTAGGGGGCTACAAGAAGGTGGTGGTGGCCCAAGGCCGCCAACCCAAGTTGTTGGAAGAGGGAACAGTGGGGAGCTTCATTAGGCTCTTTTGCTTCCCACCACTGTTCTCCAGTCCTCAGCTGAGTTGGTGTCTCCAGTTGCCCCACCAACATCCTCATCACTCAGTCACCGGCTTCTTTTATACCCTTGCCGGCCGCCGCCATCCTCAATACTCAGCCACCATCTCCTGCCTTGATCCTGCCGGCTGCCACTATCCTCAAGGCACTGCTGCCTTTCTTGCAGCTTCTGGCTTCGCTGCTTCTTCAGGAGCTCTTCACTGCTGCCTCTCTGCCATCGGACTGAGCATCCCGCAGCATCTATTATATCTTGATTGGCTGCCCAGCCACAAGCCCAGATTGGCTCATGCTGAGCACGCCATTCAAAATCCCGCGGTCTCATTGGAGGAACTTGAATCCTCCAGTCCAGGAACATGCCGCTGTTGACGCCACTGTGCTACTGTGCTAGAACCTGCTGCTGCCGCTGGACCTGATGCGCGGGGGGGACAGGGGGGGGGGGGACAGGGGGGGGGGAATGATGGGTGAGTAGCCAAGGTGTTCCCATATAGCTGTGTTACATAGAGAATGCGTTTCTTTGGCTTGCTAAATAGACCCCTAAGCTGGAGCTTTAACCTCATACTTTAAGAATTATATCCAAATACTCAAAACATTTAAAGATATAGGGAGGGATGTTGTAACATTCGCCGTGCTTCTCCGCCCCACTTCACCGGCAACCACATGCTTACTAATCGCATGTCTGCACATGTCGGCTCAAAAAACAGTGAAAAACCCCATGTTGACCTTTTGACTGTCGACCTTTCCCATGTTGACCTAATGCTTCTGTTGACCTAATGACCTGTCGACCTTGTCCCATGTCGACCTAAACACATGTCGACCTTTCAGCATGTTAACCTAGTGGTGTGACCTAAGCACCCGGGTTTTTGGACCCGGGGTTTGGTCCCTTTTACACCGGCGCCCGTTCCCGAGCTGCCGCCTGGAGATGACATTGTCTCCAAGCACCGAACGCCGCCGCCGGGACCCGGACCGCTGCACCTGGGGCAAGCCCAGCACTAAGGTAATCTGCTGGGCTGCCCCCAGCCCCCGTGCACCCCCCCCCCCCAGCCTTCTTCCGGGAGGTGATCGGATGCCGCACACAGGCATCCATTCACTTCCTCAGCTGCCACCGCTGCTGTCTGCAGAGTATAGCAAACAGCAGCACAGGCTGTCTGTGCACCCCGTCCAACCTGCGGACGCTGCGGTCCAACGGTTATATGTCCCCCATTGATGTAAATGGGAGCTGGGTTGGATGACCCAGCATACCCATTTACACCGCCCTCTACCAAGGTCCTAGCCGTGTTCTAACCACATCAGGACCTGGGTAGAAGTCCCATGTAAAGGGACACAGTGTGCCCCATTTACACCGCCGCTGACACGGGTCTGACCCACCGAAGACCCGGTGGTGTAAAAGGGGTATAACTCTAAAACTCTCCCCATAGCCTAACCCATACTTTTCTACTTTTAGTGTCTGGGAGAAGCCCGGGGAGGAGACTCTCAGCAGCTTTTCTGAGGGAGGTTTGTTGCCATTAAGCCCTGCCCCCTTTCCTATAAATGCTGTGATTCACTGCTCTTCAGGGAGGGGGTGGCACTAAATGATGCACTATGGGTCCTTTTAGTAGCCCCGCCCCCTCCCAAAGAGCCGCTTAAACCGGTCAGTGTCAACATTTTGGGAATGTCAACATTTTACATTAGTGCTGACCGGCAGAGACAATCTCTGCTTCTCTGACCAGAGGACAGGTCAGGAGCCGGCTGGGTGTACCATTCAGACCTGCTGTCAGTGACAGCGTCCCTGCTGACTGCAGTACTGCCGGGTGCCTCTAGGTTCCATCCTCTCTATTTGTGCCCTGCTTTGAGCACAAATTAACTCCAATTAACTCTTAAGGGTCGTACACACTACGCCAATACACGTCAAATACACTTGCCGATGTCGCACAAATGGGGGTGACTGTGGCGGGGGAGCGACGACAGTACTGCCTCTGCAGCATGACCGTCGTTAATGATGGCCTACCTCATCCGGACATGCTGGACAAGGGAGGGGGTCGTTAATGGTGTGCCCGTTCTGAATGATATTGTGACCAATATCGTCTAGTGTGTGGGCCTTATGGGCCAACTTCTACAGTATATTATTTGGTAAATGTGATAGAGCAGTATATTTATTTTCTTGTTTTTGATCAGTGTGACTCTACTGCCCCCAGATGGCCAAACTCATAGCTGCTTTGTTTTATTTTAATTATCCTTACCATCCATAACATATCAAAGGAGCTACAGTAGTTTACAGTGGCAAACTATGACATGCAAACTTAGGGTATCATCTGGGTTTGGTTTGGGGAGGTTTTATTGTGATGCATTATCCTTCCCCCTAGTGCAGGGATGACCAAAATATGACCCTCCAGCTGTTGTGAAACTACAAGTCCCATCATGTCTTGCAACATTTTTGCTATTAGGGAATGCTTAAACTATGACAAGGCATGTTGGGATGTGTAGTTTCACAACAACTGGAGAGCCGCAGTTTGGACATGCCTGGCCTAGTACCTCACCCTACCTCCTGTTTATTTAAGACGGCCCCACATCGTACCTGCAGCAAGCAGTGTCCTAGCGAACAAGTCAGCGCCGCCCCGCTACAGGCACATCTCCTCGCATGTGGCGCTGTGATTTTTTACACACGGTAATGTGTGGTTTTTGGTCATGATTTTTATTTTTTTTAAATGTCCCCCCTTTTAAGCTACACCAGCCCCGGACTCATTGAGCCTGTCCTGGTTCCAAAATGATGGGGGACAAAAAGCGTAAGGTTCCCTCGTGTTTCTGAAATCAGCTCCAGGCTCTTGGACCGGTCCTGGTTCCAAAAATACTGGGGGTCCCCTGTATCTTGGAACCAGCACTGGGCTCCAACAGCCACTGGAGTCATGCCACAGCCAGGGGACACTTTTTTAACCAGGTCCCCTCCAGACTGGGTCCGTGGGGGGATATGGATCATTAGGTCACTAGCATTATAGTCGAAAAGCATTAGGTCGACTCCAATAAGTCGACATGAATTAAGGTCGACATGACTTTAGGTCGACAGGGTCATTATGTCAATGTGGCTAAGTTTGACATGGTCATTAGGTCAACATAGGTAAGGTCGACATGTTTTTTTTTTTTACCAGAATGTCAACACAGTCAACATAAACACTAATACATAGCACCGCGTGCCATGCTGTGGGCACAGTGCCTCGCTATGCTCGGCACATTATTTTATTCTCCCACCACACCCTAGTGGATGGTAGGGCATGAAATACCGATTGTCGGCACGTCGTGTCGACATGGACACAGAAATGTAGCACCGCGTCCCCTCGCATGGCACAATATGCTCGCAATGCTTCGGGCACGGTGCCTTGCTACACTCTTCAAACTATTTTATTCTACCACCATGCCCTAATGGATGGTAGGGCATGAAATACTGCGTGTTGGCTCAAAAAACCAGGGCAGTGCTCACCAGGCTGATGTGTTTAAAATATAGATAAAACACATTGCTTTATACAGGAGAACTACAAGACCCAGCATGGGGGGGGGGCAATAATGTTCCCGATGGGGCTCGTAGTTCACCTGCAAAAAGAATGTGTAAATAAGGAGACCCCACCCAGAAATGTATAACTGTATTACCCCTTTTACACTGTACACACTCTCACATACTGTACTTACCCGCTTCCAGCACTGTCCAGTCTCTCCCGTTCCTCACTTGGCAGTGACAGCCGCACTGACAGCTGAGTGGCTGTACTACTGTATAGCGGAGGCAACTCTCCGCTATATAGGCTATACTGTAGTACAGGCTGCTCATTCTTCGGTGAGTGCAGCTGTCACTCATGGACCCAGTCAAGGGCTGACCATGGTACGGTCGGGGGACATTGTCGGGGGACCTTGTGTAAAAGTTAGAATGATGACCTGATAAATACCATCTAATACTAATATCTAAAAAGAAGGGGTAGTATTTAACTACACCCATTTAATGGTGTTAGTGATGCAAAGTGGTGTATCGTATCAATACCAAAAATACAGCACATTGTATTACTGAAATAATGTGCATGCAGTGACCAGAGGAGGGCGCTAAGAGACCACTATCTGTACCTCTGAGCACCACATCCATGTATATGGAATGACCAGAGGAGGGCGCCAAAAGACCACTATCTGTGTTAACAAAACTGTGATACATCTTAAATGAATTGTGATACTTTGTAACACATTGAAATCACAAATGTTTATTAGTATTATACTATAAATTGAAACATTTGACAACAATAAGGACAAGATACACCCTTTTTTTGCTGATATTTGCAAGAATTAGGCATATAATTCAGCCACTAAAACAATATCAGAGTCATAACTACAAATTATTATTAGTGGTCAATAAATTCTTCTTCTCGGCTACACTAAATAGACATGTTGGGTGAAATTTAATAGGATGAGAGATTCAGAAAGTGAGAGATTTGGTAAGAAATCTCCAGGTTTTTTTTTTAAAGCGGCAATCATTTACACTGCAAAACCACACTGGTTTTGCAGTGTAAATGATTGCCACTTTAAAAAAACTGGAAATTATTTACCAAATCGCTCACTTTCTGAATATCTCATCCTATTAAATCTCACCCCTTTTTTGGACAGACATCTGTGTCATTTTAAATACACTTATATTTTTCTTTAACGCACTATGGGGGTTATTCTAGTTCACTCTTTCTGACAAAATCCTTCTTAGATGGACAAAACCATGTGCACTGCAGGTGGGGCAGATGTAACATGTGCAGAGAGAATTAGATTTGGGTGGGGTTTTACTTCAAAGTAAGATCTATATTGCAGTGTAAAAATAAAGCAGCCAGTATTTACCCCGCACAGAAACAAAATAACTCACCCAAATCTAATTCTCTCTGCACATTTTACATCTGCCCCCCTGAAGTGCACATGGTTTTGTCCATCTAAGAAGGATTTTGTCAGAAAGAGTGAACTAGAATAAGGCCCTATATGTATTTGTGTATATGTTGTATGTGATTTTAACCTCTAAAAATCATGCTGTTTACATGAATTCCCCTACCTTGATATAGGGAATATTAAAATCAATACTATTAAAAGTTATATTGGTACGCGATCGACCCGATTTTTACATTGAATCAAATGTGAATAGGGTCCCTATTTTACATTGCGTCTACATCCTGCCGCTGCCGGAAGTAGGTGTGACGTCAGACGCCCGTCCTGGCGTTGCGGGGAGACGGACCTTCACTCTGGTATATAGGTAAGATCTTTTTCACTGTTATTTGTTCTGATGAAGGATTAAAGTATCCGAAAGCTCAAGGCTGGTGTGAGTCCAGTTTATTTGCTTGCTACATTGAAAATCCAGCGAGTGCCGTACCTGCAGCTATATTACGTCCTGAGGAGGATTATACAGGCACCGTGGTTGCTGCTGATTATACTTACAGAGTGCCGGACCTTCCCCTATTCTTATATATATATATATATATAGACAAAAAAGGGGGTGGTTTAGAGTGCGCTCAAATGGTACCACTTAGCATGTGCATACAATCACCATGATTTCACAATCACAATTTCTCTGGAATACAATTCGACTGTTTTCATTAATAAAACGTAGATCGTTCTAGTAGAAATTCTTTGTTAAAAAATAATTTCTACTAGAACGAAGTCTACGTTTTATTAATGAAAACAGTCGAATTGTATTCCAGAGAAATTGTGATTGTGAAATCATGGTGATTGTATGCACATGCTAAGTGGTACCATTTGAGCGCACTCTAAACCACCCCCTTTTTTGTCCATATGATTCCGTGTCTCTCACTAACAGGAGAGACGTTTTAGGGTTGCAGCTCACAAATACTAATAGCGCAACACCAGGACCATTGTTCTTTGTTTTATATATATATACACAATTTCCATCATGGGAACGCCCAGCACACGCTGAATGTTCCCATGGGTGTGACTATCCACCTCCGCCCCACGCACCCCGGGGCGCAGCCTTGGGTGCGTGAACAAAGAAAACAGTCTGATCGCCATGGCCGCATACAGGGGCGGATTTAAGGGGGGGCAAATGGAGCGGTCGCCCACCCTAGGCCAGCGAAATCACTGCGGGGGGTATACTCCTCACTGCCGCCGGCCCCATCTGCACCCGCACCTACTAAGTAATGATTTTAGTGATGATGTGGAGATGATGACGCCGCCTCTCTCACCCAGTAGCTGATATAGTGGGGCTTTCTCTCCCCATCCTGCCATCCTATTGGCTGGTGTGCTGTAAATTAGGTGGTTTGCCACCCTGATTGCTCACAGACAGTGTGGGGTGGGCTGTGTCTGCAGCACTGCTCGGCGGGCACACAGTGGGTGTGTGTCCGTTGTGTGCCCGGTTTCAGGATGAAGTGGCCCGATGAGCTGGTGTGTCCGGCTGCACATGTGATATGTGTGATATACTATGTACTGTATGTATTTTGGGTGAGCTGTGTGTGATGTCAAATGTACATGTGTGTCTGTGGTGTGCTATGTATATGTGTGCAATGCAGACCCCCCATGCAGGGTTTTTTCTTTTATTATTATTATTATTGGGGGGAGGCGGGGGGGAAGCCAGGACTGGAGGGGGAGGGTCAAGTTTCAACAGTAAATCATCCCCCCCCCCCCCCAGAAGAGAAGTCTAGATCCACCACTGGCCGCATGCACCCAGCGTATGCAGAAATGCGCAAAACATTGGTCCCCATGTGAACGTACAGTGCTTGCAACCGGAACAGAATAAACCCCAGAGACCTGATTAATTATTCTGCTGAATCACAGTGGCACCAGAAGCGATCACTACAATGGCCCTTATTCTGGTTGGTGCGGTCGAGCCGCATATGCGGCTCCGACCGCACCAGACGAATCCCCGCCCACGCTACGGATCGCCACGGCCGTCCGTACACGGACGGCTGGCGATCCGCACGAAAATGGTGGAGGCGTACGCCTCCACCATGGTGGGAGCTGCCCCCTGCATTCGATGGTCGACGACCATCGAAGGCAGGGCCGCACGCCGCGGCAGCTCCCGCAAGCTGAGACCACACGGACGATTGTCCGTGTGGTAGCTTGTATGGGGGCTGAAAGCTGACATCCGGCGACGTCAGCTTTCCGCCCCCATGAGTGGCGTCATGCCCTCATTACCATGCGTACGCCCCGCGTTTGCATGGGAACGCCCATGAAACGCGGGGCGTATACATAGGGAAATGAGGGACTGAAGCCCCTCACGCCCCTATACGCCCCCTTTGCGGCGTCTAATTTTTTTAAACGGAGATTTCCCCTGCACATGCGCAGAGTGACCTCTGCGCATGTGCAGAGAGAAAACATCGGCGGTACGGCCGCATGCGGGCCGTACCGCTTCAATCTGAATAAGGGCCAATATTCAATACTGCACGCAGCCACATAGCGTCTCTCAACAGACATATCAGGTTGCACTGCCGGGTCTGGCCTCATGGTGTCACCAGACGACAAAAATTAGAAGTAGTAAAAATGCAGTGCAAACTGTGTCCACATCGTGTCACCTGAGTACGCAGCATCAGATTGCGGTACCCAACACGGGCGTAAGGTGGCGCTGGTATTAAGGAAAAGGTTACGGCCAGGACTCCAGGGGAGTTTCGCTGGCTCCAGACACCGGTCCAAGCAGGGAGTGGGCGGGAGATGGGCGTCGCTCCGGGCTGTTCTCACGGGCTCTGGACTCTCCCCCTCAGCCGGTAGAACGAGCGCTGCTGCCGGAGCTGCGGTCAGGCGGGTGGCGATGGCGGCGGAGCGCAGGGCCTTTGCCCAGAAGATTAACAGGTGAGCGCACCACGTGACCTGGGGGAGGGGAAGGGGGGTTTAGACAGGTGTCATGGAAAGTGTACAGTAAAATACTGGGAGGTGCGTGTGTGTATATATATATATATATATATATATATATATATATATAGATATAATGTCTCAGACAGGGGGTCTTGGCACATATAATGGACACCTTAATGCTGGAGGCAGGTGCACCCAGGTAGCCAGAAGGAGGTGGCACTCATATAGAGGGGAGTCAGGGACATAGGTGACACAGGGGACATCATAGAGGGCAGACACTATTGAATTATTATTATTATTATTATTATTATTATTGTTATATTATTAGTATTGTACTACTACAAACCCTGGTTGTTATTACTGGAGTACTTAATGATACTGAGCTAATGACACTACTGCACACATCCTGCCTGAAAGATCTTTTGTTATGAGACCCCTCCTATTACCTTTCCCCTCCTGTCTGGGGTATAACATTTCAGTCATTCAGATAGAGTCTGATGTAAAACCCCAGCATGCTGCTTCACCATCTGTTCATGGACAGCTGGGTGATACCGTATCCGCACTGTGTTCTCATGTCTGTTTGCAAACTGAAGCAGTCATTTAGGGGGGTTTGATGAGGCAATTAGGAGCTGCGTTCCAATAATTGCCTGTTATATGGGCTACTAAAGGCCCCATACACCTGAACGTCATTGGACCCGAACGCACAATCTTAACTGATCATGTGCACAATGTCGTTACGATGCGCGGTTCCGCGGGTCGAGAGGTTAGCCCTCAGATCAGACGTGCTGCAGGTCTGATCTGTCAGCTTAAGCGCCTACGATCACTTGTTCGACCGCTCCACGACCTGCGTACGATCAGGTCATATGCGGGTCATCCTGATGTATGGCCAGTTAAAGACTGCCAAGATCTGGGAATACTGCATTGAGATATTATGGCGGTAATAAACTTAGGTGTTGGGTTGAGGATATGGTTGACACATGAAAAAGGTTGACATTCTTTAGGTGGACATGGTCAGAAGGTTGACATGGAAAAAGGTCGACATGGTTTTTTTTGGGGGGGGGGGGGGTCTTTTTACATAGGTTATTGTAGTGCGTCCCCTTGCTCACTATGCTCCGCACATATTCTCCCTCTATGCCCACTGGGATGGTATGTCGGTAGTATTGACTTTTTGACCATGTTGATCTAATGCATGTCAACCTTTTTCATGTGTCGACCTTTGGCCTGTTGATCAATAGTGGTTGGCCGCACGCCATGGGGTTTTGGGGTATAAGCAGTTAGGGGTAATAAGGTGCTCAGGAGCCGGGTTACTGTAATAAGATGTTACAGGGGTAATAAGACGCTCAGGAGCCGGGTTACTGTAATAAGATGTTACAGGGGTAATAAGACGCTCAGGAGCCGGGTTACTGTAATAAGATGTTACAGGGGTAATAAGACGCTCAGGAGCCGGGTTACTGTAATAAGATGTTACAGGGGTAATAAGACGCTCAGGAGCCGGGTTACTGTAATAAGATGTTACAGGGGTAATAAGACGCTCAGGAGCCGGGTTACTGTAATAAGGTGTTACAGGGGTAATAAGACGCTCAGGAGCCGGGTTACTGTAATAAGGTGTTACAGGGGTAATAAGACGCTCAGGAGCCGGGTTACTGTAATAAGATGTTACAGGGGTAATAAGACGCTCAGGAGCCGGGTTACTGTAATAAGATGTTACAGGGGTAATAAGACGCTCGGGAGCCTGGTTACTGTAATAAGATGTTACAGGGGTAATAAGACGCTCGGGAGCCGGGTTACTGTAATAAGATGTTACAGGGGTAATAAGACGCTCGGGAGCCGGGTTACTGTAATAGGATGTTACAGGGGTAATAAGACGCTCGGGAGCCGGGTTACTGTAATAAGATGTTACAGGGGTAATAAGACGCTCGGGAGCCGGGTTACTGTAATAAGATGTTACAGGGGTAATAAGACGCTCAGGAGCCGGGTTACTGTAATAAGATGTTACAGGGGTAATAAGACGCTCAGGAGCCGGGTTACTGTAATAAGATGTTACAGGGGTAATAAGACGCTCAGGAGCCGGGTTACTGTAATAAGAGATTACAGGGGTAATAAGACGCTCAGGAGCCGGGTTACTGTAATAAGATGTTACAGGGGTAATAAGACGCTCAGGAGCCGGGTTACTGTAATAAGATGTTACAGGGGTAATAAGACGCTCAGGAGCCGGGTTACTGTAATAAGATGTTACAGGGGTAATAAGACGCTCAGGAGCCGGGTTACTGTAATAAGATGTTACAGGGGTAATAAGACGCTCAGGAGCCGGGTTACTGTAATAAGATGTTACAGGGGTAATAAGACGCTCAGGAGCCGGGTTACTGTAATAAGATGTTACAGGGGTAATAAGACGCTCAGGAGCCGGGTTACTGTAATAAGATGTTACAGGGGTAATAAGACGCTCAGGAGCCGGGTTACTGTAATAAGATGTTACAGGGGTAATAAGACGCTCAGGAGCCGGGTTACTGTAATAAGATGTTACAGGGGTAATAAGACGCTCAGGAGCCGGGTTACTGTAATAAGATGTTACAGGGGTAATAAGACGCTCAGGAGCCGGGTTACTGTAATAAGGTGTTACAGGGGTAATAAGACGCTCAGGAGCCGGGTTACTGTAATAAGGTGTTACAGGGGTAATAAGACGCTCAGGAGCTGGGTTACTGTAATAAGGTGTTACAGGGGTAATAAGACGCTCAGGAGCCGGGTTACTGTAATAAGGTGTTACAGGGGTAATAAGACGTTCGGGAGCCGGGTAACTGTAATAAGATGTTACAGGGGTAATAAGACGCTCGGGAGCCGGGTTACTGTAATAGGATGTTACAGGGGTAATAAGACGCTCGGGAGCCGGGTTACTGTAATAGGATGTTACAGGGGTAATAAGACGCTCGGGAGCCGGGTTACTGTAATAAGATGTTACAGGGGTAATAAGACGCTCGGGAGCCGGGTTACTGTAATAAGATGTTACAGGGGTAATAAGACGCTCAGGAGCCGGGTTACTGTAATAAGATGTTACAGGGGTAATAAGATGCTCAGGAGCCGGGTTACTGTAATAAGATGTTACAGGGGTAATAAGACGCTCAGGAGCCGGGTTACTGTAATAAGATGTTACAGGGGTAATAAGACGCTCAGGAGCCGGGTTACTGTAATAAGATGTTACAGGGGTAATAAGACGCTCAGGAGCCGGGTTACTGTAATAAGATGTTACAGGGGTAATAAGACGCTCAGGAGCCGGGTTACTGTAATAAGATGTTACAGGGGTAATAAGACGCCAAGGAGCCGGGTTACTGTAATAAGATGTTACAGGGGTAATAAGACGCCAAGGAGCCGGGTTACTGTAATAAGATGTTACAGGGGTAATAAGACGCTCAGGAGCCGGGTTACTGTAATAAGATGTTACAGGGGTAATAAGACGCTCAGGAGCCGGGTTACTGTAATAAGATGTTACAGGGGTAATAAGACGCTCAGGAGCCGGGTGACTGTAATACGATGTTACAGGGGTAATAAGACGCTCAGGAGCCGGGTGACTGTAATACGATGTTACAGGGGTAATAAGACGCTCAGGAGTCGGGTGACTGTAATAAGATGTTACAGGGGTAATAAGACGCTCAGGAGCCGGGTTACTGTAATAAGATGTTACAGGGGTAATAAGACGCTCAGGAGCCGGGTGACTGTAATACGATGTTACAGGGGTAATAAGACGCTCAGGAGCCGGGTGACTGTAATACGATGTTACAGGGGTAATAAGACGCTCAGGAGCCGGGTGACTGTAATACGATGTTACAGGGGTAATAAGACGCTCAGGAGCCGGGTGACTGTAATACGATGTTACAGGGGTAAAAAGACGCTCAGGAGCCGGGTGACTGTAATACGATGTTACAGGGGTAATAAGACGCTCAGGAGCCGGGTTACTGTAATATGATGTTACAGGGGTAATAAGACGCTCAGGAGCTGGGTTACTGTAATAAGATGTTACAGGGGTAATAAGACGCTCAGGAGCCCGGTTACTGTAATAAGAGGTTACAGGGGTAATAAGACGCTCTGGAGCTGGGTTACTGTAATAAGAGGTTACAGGGGTAATAAGACGCTCAGGAGCTGGGCTACTGTAATATGATGTTACAGGGGTAATAAGACGCTCGGGAGCTGGGTTACTGTAATAAGATGTTACAGGGGTAATAAGATGCTCGGGAGCTGGGTTACTGTAATAAGATGTTACAGGGGTAATAAGATGCTCGGGAGCCGGGTTACTGTAATAAGATGTTACAGGGGTAATAAGACGCTCAGGAGCTGGGTTACTGTAATATGATGTTACAGGGGTAATAAGACGCTCAGGAGCCGGGTTACTGTAATTAGATGTTACTGGGGTAATAAGACGCTCAGGAGCCGGGTCACTGTAATATGATGTTACTGGGTAATAAACCCATGACCTGAGAGGAGGGGTCAGAGCTGTTACAGGGTAATGAGGAGATTACTTACATACAGTATAATTATGTGACTAAATTAATTGTGACTAAAATCTATGTAGTATAAAACTTATTTTGACTTTATGAAGTACTTAGATTCCAAACTTCCTTACCACCCCCGCCCCCTCCCTCCATCCTATCTTTTTTTTTTTTTATGTCCTCTACTTCCCCTCATCCTCCCCTCTCCCGTGTCCTGTTATTGTGTTGGGAGAAACACCATTTCCTCTGGTATAAGGCTGTGCGAGACCCAAAATCCTGTCGTTAAAGCTGCCTAATGTGGGACATGACGGGAACATGATCTCCAATAGAGTGTGAGCTGTGTTATTATTTGTGCATGTTTGAGTGCAAGCTCCTCAGCTGCCATGCGTCTGCTTGTGAGGGCAGCACTCTGTATGTCTTTTCCTGGATGCTATCTTGCGATACCTCAGTTATCCCTGGGCATGTGCGTCTGTCTTGTGCTCGCTCTCTCTCGCTCTCTCTCTCTCGCGCGCATTCGTCCTAGCATTGATGTAAGTAAATTATTCAGACTGCGTGCTACAATTGCTGTGTTCCCTCCCTGTGTTTCTTTCAAAATGTAGAACAACCGGTTTGATGTGTCATCCTCTTGTCTGCACTCTGATAGGGATACGCTGCTTTGGACAGTGAAACCTGGCTGCACACAGCTGCAGGCACTGAGTGTACAGTCATGGTGATCCTGCTGAGGTATCTCTGCAATAATGAGGATGCTACAGGTCAGAGTTTTTTTGCATCTGAAATGACCGTGGGAGGGGACGGCCTCTGAGTTTCGTGTTCCAGAATTATTTTTAGCAGGACGGGTGTGGCTCTGCCGGGCCCTCGTCTGCACAGTATTTTGGGAAGTGACATCACTAAGGCACAACGTGAATAGGAACCAGAGTTACAGTACAAAGTACTGAGTGGCGGGCCAACGTTTTTTAATGATTGTGGTTGACTCCCCTTATGATGCATACGTGGGGTTAATGGCATTAGCAGATCTGGAATTTATGGTGTTGGGGATTCTGGCCCCTGAGAATAGTAATGTATATAAGATAAGGAGAGAGAAGAAGACTGGAGAGGGGAACTCTAATTCGTGGGCATACCCAACATTTTCATGCCCCTTCCATTTATTGTGCGCCAATGTCCGCTATCCCAGTGGCTAACCCCATTTTATTATAAACCTATGGCACAGCTGCTAGTGCGAAAGACAGAATTGGCAGCCATTTTGCAACCTATAAAAGTGGTGGCCTACAAACTGCATAAGACAGTGGTGGAACCCATGGTGTGACAAATAATGGAGGCATTAATGAGGCGGGGCCTTGATGACGCATCATTTTACGCCCTGTCCTCGCCACTTGAATTTCCTGAGATAAAATATCAGCATGTATGACTAGGGCTCAGACATAATCTAATTTGCCATATAATCATCTTTACACTTAGTGGATAAAGCACATTTCTCCCGTTATGGGGACAAAGTCATTGCAGCTTTTATATTGGAGTAATTAGGTTTCTGTGTGAGCAAGACACTGATGCTGGAGGCGGCCATTTTGTGGCCTAGACTAATTGTTACATTGGTTTCCCTAGAATGACACAATTGTGTAAAATATATAAGTGACAGTGTGCAATCAACCTGGGAGTGTAGTGTACATTGCTTGGGATGTACCATATACTCTGGGGGCATACACATAAATTCCAAAGTGTTTGCTGACAACACTTCACCCTAAAACACCTTCCAGTTGCCTGGGGCCTCCGAGTCGTGGGCCTCTGTCTGTCACCCACTCGCTGAGGTAAATTTAAAAAAAATGCGATTTCTATTGAAGATGGGAATTTGGACATAGCAACATCACATAGCGATCAGATTCCATCTTAGTAAATTAACCCCGCCATGGTAATGTACAAGCATTGCCGTATTACTCTCTATTTAGGAGGATATCCATCCGTATGGTGCATAGATTGGTGTAGGCTGGTGGATGTGGTGGCTGCCATATACTGTAATGCTTTATTATTATCTTCCATAACTGTATGTAAATCAGCCTGGATAGTATAACTTTGTTCTCCAACGAATCCTGACGTTATCCACATGTCTGACATTATCCATAAGCTGCCTCTGACCATGGACAGGGTGCGATGAGTAATGCTGCTGTGGCTTTTATCAGCAAAGCCGTTCCTTCTTTTCTTCTGCTGGACGTGACTGCACAGAGCTGTATTGTGCACGGGGCGGCTGGCCGTGCTTAGTACCACCATACAATGCAACCTTGCCTGGCACTTGCTCACTCAGAACGTTGTGCGTGTGTTACAGTTTGTGAGTAGTCCTGTCCCCCTGCGCTGCCTGTAACTGAGCTCACATGGACGGTCACGTCCTTCTCCTACGCTCCGTACGGTATTATGGTCACAGCTTGGTCGCACAAGCTATGATCTGTTGGTCAGAGCTGGATTAGTATTGGGAATGTTTTGTCTCTTCATTGCTTTGGCTGTATTACACTCGCCAGCGCCGGCTGAGGGGCACATTGTACACTCTGCTCCCCAATATTTAATCATCTTATTGCCATTTAGCAGGAACACACACACGTACAGGGTCTCTGAGTACTAAACGAGTCCCCACTGATGTTGATATTGGTGTCGGCGGGTTGACGGCATCAGCAAGTACATACACACTTGCCGTTGCCGGCGGGAAGATGGAGCAACGGCAGAGGGAACGCCGGTCATGCTGCAGCAGCATGACCGTCGTTAACGAGGACTCCCGTGTCGGAATATGTTCGAACAAAGGAGGGGGGTCGTTAATGACGAGCATGAGCCTGCATCGTTAACGATAAGGAGGGGGCTATGTGACATGGGGTCTGTCCCTCCCACCACAGGGTGACACAGACAGGAGGGGGCTATGTGACATGGGGTCTGTCCCTCCCACCACAGGGTGACACAGACAGGAGGGAGCTATGTGACGTGGGGTCTGTCCCTCCCACCACAGGGTGACACAGACAGTAGGGAGCTATGTGACGTGGGGTCTGTCACTCCCACCACAGGGTGACACAGACAGTAGGGAGCTATGTGACGTGGGGTCTGTCACTCCCACCACAGGGTAAGACAGACAGAAGGGAGCTATGTGACGTGGGGTCTGTCCCTCCCACCACAGGGTGACACAGACAGGAGGGAGCTATGTGACGTGGGGTCTGTCACTCCCACCACAGGATAAGACAGACAGAAGGGAGCTATGTGACATGGGGTCTGTCCCTCCCACCACAGGTTGACACAGACAGGAGGGGGCTATGTGACATGGGGTCTGTCCCTCCCACCACAGGGTGATGCAGACAGGAGGGAGCTATGTGACGTGGGGTCTGTCCCTCCAACCACAGGGTGACACAGACAGTAGGGAACTATGTGACATGGGGTCTGTCACTCCCACCACAGGGTAAGACAGACAGAAGGGAGCTATGTGACATGGGGTCTGTCCCTCCCACCACAGAGCGACACAGACAGGAGGGGGCTATGTGATATGGGTTCTGTCCCTCCCACCTCAGGGTGTGACATGGTGATGTGTGTGCTCTATGTTTTGCGTTATACACAGGACAGGTACACCTGTTTTGTGCAGGTGTATTGGGCTGCACCTGTTTTCTGCTCTGTAGTGAGGTGAATAAAGGGAGCGGCTGTAGCCAGGTTTAACCTCTTCATTTCCTGAAGTGATTGCGTCCATTGTGTTGTGCAGACCTTACTGACCTTCTCTCTTCCAGCGACCTGCTAAAGTATCTCCCAAACACTGAAGTGCAGTGCAGCCATCGTCCCATGTGCTGGACTGGCCCTGTTGTACTGTGGGCCTGATTCATAGTAGTACTTGCTGCAAATGAGAATTTTGACTCTGAGGATGTAACTTCTAATGTTACATTTGCCAGGATTTGTATAGAGATACACAGCTGCCCGCACACATTCGTAGCATCGGTGAATGAATGCTCACTACGAAACTAATCGCTAAATACCCGATGCACGTGTGCAATGCGGCAGTGTCGCATGTGCAGCTTACCGATAATTGTAAAAACATCGGCCTAGCTTACTGAGTGAATCAGGCCCTGTGTTCCCTGTTCCTGTGGGTTGCAGTATATGAGTGTCAGTACATGGCTGTGCAGCGCGGCTGAGGTTCCTGTCTGTGTGCCGGGCCCCCTGAGCTGTGACAGACGATTCCCTGTGGTAGCATCACCCTGTGTAATGCACTGAAGCCATGGTATAAATAACTGTAAATCATGTAGGTGAGTCTGTATAGTGTCCTATCACACAGCTGTGGTGCCAGAGATCTCACTGTACTGTGACAAAGGCCCCATAAATTTCTATATTACATCAGTGAAATTCCTCTCTCCCAGGTGTTTATGCTTCTGAAACACAAACCAGTGACAGAGCTGATGGCTCGAACATCGTCTGGTTTGGGCTTACGGACCTCCGATGCACGGGCACAGCCATCTGGCTTGTCTGTATGACAGTGGGCGCTGCCTACCTGGCCTTGTGGTACCACCTGGAGAGATGTGCATATTGCCCAAATAAAGGGTATAGGTCATGGCTGAGGTCGACACCTCAAGTAGGTCGACGTGCTTAAGGTCGACACAAGCATTAGGTCGACAGTCGGGCACGGTGCCTCGCTACTATCGGCACACTATTATATTCTCCCTCCACGCCCTAGTGGATGGTCGGCCATGACATACCACCTGTCGGCACATGTTGGCTCCAAAAAAAGTGAAAAAGTCCATGTCGACCTTTTGACTGCCAACATAATGCTTGTGTTGACATTCCGATCCATGTCGACCTTAAGCATGTCAACCTATTTGAGGTGTTGAACCAAGCCATGTTGACCTAACATCTGTATACCCCAAATAAAGACCTATATCCAATACCCTTTCTGTGATGGAAGAACAGCTTTGCAGAGAGGGTAGTAGATAAGTGGAATTGCCTCACTGCTGAGGTGGTAGAGGTAAAACAGCAATGTAAGCATGCATGTGATAGGCATATGTAGTGTTCTAGTGTTCCTTCTAGGAACAGGGGCGGGCAGGGCGCCGCTGCATGGGGGCAGCGTCAAGGGGGGAACCGGGCCCGCCGACGTCACTGAAGGGGGCGGCTCTGCACTACTGGGGAAGCGCCGGGCACCGCTATATACTGTGGTGCCGGGCTTTCCCGGTATCACCATAACTGTAGGAGGCAGGCTGTTTTAGCGGGGCGCTGCCAGAGGAGCAGGGCGCATTTTGCCCTTTAAAAATCGGGCAGGGCGCATTGCCCTGCTAAAACAGCCTAGCAGGAACACTAGTGTTCATTCTGGCAAGCCTGCATCTTTGAGAACCTGGGGTGTCGCTCTCTGCTGTGCTGCTTTCAGTGTGTTCTGTATTTCAGCACTGATATGCAGAGAGCGACACCCCAGGCAGGTAAGAGAAACAGCCTGGGTTTTCAAAGATGCGCGGTGCTAGAATGAACACTAGGCATATGGGTATAATTGCAAAGAACTAAAGGCCCCTACACACTGGGCGACGGGAGCCCCGTGCTGAGCGACGTACTGAAGCACAGTATGCACAGCACACATCGCTGACACACATGCGATGCACCAGCGATATGTGCTGTGCAGACCAGTGTTCTCTGGTGAGAACACTGGCGGTCTGACTAGATTTTGTCTGTATGTAAGATAAATCTAGTCAGATGTTCTCATCGGTGAACGCTGGCCCTGGCAGATCGCTCAGCACACAGTGCTGATGCATCGCTGTGCTGCTCTGTGTGCTGAGCAATCTAGCATCGCTCAGCACAGTTGCCCCGTGTTTTGGCCCTGGAATCTGGCCCTGGAATCGGCCTGTTTTATGGGCCTTAAGGGTCAAATAGGGTTCAGGTTACCTAAAGGTTAAAGACTGGGGCAGACTAGAAGGTCCAAGTGGTTCTTATTTTCTTTCAAATGCTGTTATCTATGTGTCTACAATTCCTAAGTAGCAGAAAGAGAAAAGGTTAGAAGTGAGCGGGTTGTCCCATCTCCCTACTGCAAAAGTGTTCTACGTCTGTATCTGCTTCACACTTACCATATATAGCCAGCCTAGGTAGATGCCCTGGGCACTCACAGTTCAGGAGGGTGGCAGATACTTTGTTTTATGTTACTTCTACTTATGTATTTCTTTTTAATTGTGTGTCTAAAATCTATATATACATACATACACATAATATACCCAGTGTTTGGTGGTTCTATGAAGCCCTTTGTGGTCATTATCCACTGGGTGAATCCCTCCCCCCTCCACCCCATTCTCCCTTTGTCTCGGCCGTCCGCCCAGCACCCTTCCTCACAATAGCGGATAAGCCCTGCAGGGCGGGAGATCTGTAATGCTATTAAGTCCTCTTTTATAGTCCCATACTTTCCGGACCTTTTCATGTTGTTTCCTCTGAGGGCACAATAACTGGAACTGTGTCAGTGGCTGACGGGGCGACTTACTGAGCGCACAGCCGCCCTCCTGCCTTTGTGGGCCAGACACTCGGGGGAACTATTGATCTGTTTGTATAATACAGCCTACATGTATGAGTGAGTGCGAGTGTCTCTCGACTCATACATAATGGGACACAGGGGTAGATTTATTAAGCTCGGTGAAGTGATAAAATGTCTGGTTTTTATCACCGGCCAATCAGCTCCTACCTGTCATGTTTCAAACCAAGCCTGTAACTTCACATGTAGGAGCTGATTGGCCGGTGATAAAAACAAGACACTTTATCACTTCACCGAGCTTAATAAATCTGCCCCACAGCAGGACGGTTCACAAGCATTATGTTGACACGATTAGGTCAACATGACTGTAGGTCGGCAGGGTCATTAGGTCGACACAAGCGTTAGTTCGACATGGGGTTTTTCACATTTTTTTTGAGCCGACATGTGCCAACAGGCAGTATTTCATGCCCTACCATCCTCTAGGGCGTGGTGGGAGAATAACATAGTGTGCCGAGCGGTGCTACGTTTCAGTGCCCATGTCGACTGTGTAGAAATTTGGGACAAAGATAATGTGAAAAACTCAATGATGATCTTTTGACTGTCGACCTTCCCCATGTCGACCTACGGTCATGTCGACTTTAAATCATGTCAACCTAAATGCATGTCGACCTAATGCTTGTCGACCATCCTGCTGTCTACCCAATGATCCATACCCTACATAATACCGAATGTATGAAATGATTACAGTCAATATGCCGACATGATCATAATGCGAAACCTGTTCAAATACTGACGCATCTATAATGTCGACAGGGACACTGTATTAGTGTAGCGCAGCTACGCACTGCGCACGCAGTGTTTCCTTCGGTTACTATTATATTCTCGCTGTATGCCCACTGAGGTGGTGAATTATGAACAAGTCGGTTTCTGAGAAAAAAAAATCATGAAAAACTGTATTGGGTATTATTTTGTCTGTCGGTATTGTGGTTGTGTGGGTGTTTTCTTCCTGTCAGTACTTTGATGTTGTTGGTACTTGTTGGTAATGTGTATGTCAGTATATTGCCCATCGGCATTGTGGGTATTTTGTCAATCAGTATTCCGTCTGTCGGCAATTTTACTACATACCAGCAGGATAGGAGTCTGTGAGGTGCAGGAGCCGATCTGTCATAGCGATGTGAGGAACACAGGTTCCCCTACCTGAGACAGCCTTTATATCTTGGAGAATGAGACTCGCTTGTAGGAGATCCGTAATGACAGAGATAATTAGTGTGCTGTGCTTTGCAGGCTTGCACTGTGCAAACGTGACACCGCAAAATGCATATCATTGTTCATGCAGAATCCCAGGTGATATTGTGGTAGTAGAAAACCTTTTATACCCAGGCTCTGTATCTAATTAGTGGATGTAGTATCCCTGAGATGGGTCAGGTCAAGGGATTGGCACGTGAAAGGATCTGTTTAAGCTAGCGAGCACCTCCTGCAATCCTCGCACATTCTATAGATATTGGTGTTCATTTCATTCTAGCACCCTGAATCTTTCAGAATCCATGCAGTTCCTCTTCCCTGCCTGGGGTGTCGTGCTCTGCTGTGGTGTTTCTAGCACAGGTCTGGTCTGCATACCAGTGCTCAAATACAGACCACACTGTATAGAGGGACTGCATGGGTTTTGGAAGATGCATGTTGCTAGAATGGACACTATATAGCAAGCATTGATGGATTATGTGAGCCCAGTAACTTCTACAAAAGTGCAAAGCCCTCCCCATCTGCCCTTAACCCAGGACACACGTGTTGTTTGTGTACACAGAGCTGTGTTTAGTGCGTCAGTTTCTTCCATCAGTCTGACAAGAGCCTCACGTGACTGTTCTGTGCTGTAGGAGGACCGTGCTGCTTCTAATGTGTCACCTGGTGTGAGGAAGGGAACGGCGGCCAACTGGCAGCAACAGGCTGACACTGGCCTCCTGTAATGTTCTGCATTGTCCTCACTGCTGCCTCCCACCCAGCCTGCATAACCCCATCACCTCATCGCCATCAGAAGCTGCTGGACACCTCCTGCAGACAACTTCCCCTAATTTAGCATCAAGCCAAGAGATTGACTTATTCCTTAATTATGCTCAACTAGCCACCTATCTGTTGTGACCACTAGAGTCACCAGCTACATCCATGTCACCCTAGCTCAGTGTTTCCAAACTTGGGGTACTCTGCAAATCAGTTGAAGCCGAAGGTACTTGAAAAATAATATTGGTAAGGGCAGGAGAAGAAGTAGTAGTCTCCCAATGGCGGAAGAAGTCTCCCTTTGCCATGGAGATGAACCACATAGCGTCTCTTCCGGTTCCACCAGCAGCATCATCGGCGTCTCCTCAGGCTTTTGCCTGACCAACAATCCACTGGGAGCTACCCACGCTGCACTCCGACATCAGCGATCATCTGCCTGCATGGCACGGGCGGAGGAAGCAGCAGCATTAATCGTACAGGCGTTAGCGGGAACCCCCGGAGACAGTACACAGCCAGCGGCCACACAGAGATAAGGACAAACATACTGTACCACTCACTGCCACTCCACTCGTAAGTACCGTGGACGACCTAATGTAAGTCGGCCTTCATACTGTGGACCCATTACCCTGTACCCGCATGGACACGCTTGTTTCTTTTCATGCCAAACTGGTTCAGGATTGCTCTGCTGTGGGCGCTCTGTTTGAGTGGAACGCTCCCACGCTGTGTAATCCACTGGTATTGTGTCACCGCCTCACATTACAAGACTTTGCTTAACTTTGTGATTTGTTTGTTTTCCTTGTGCACTGTGATAAGAACATATACATAGAGTGTACAGGTGTTTTTGATCTTTACATGGATTAGCCCGACTTCATTGCGTTCTTCCTACAAATCCTTGCTCATCTTCGGACCCCACACGTATATGTGTTTTTGGATTTGATCTAGAGATCGCTTTGCCTGCACATCTTAGGGTATATGTAAATAATCTTCTCACTTTGGCCCGGGTGTGCAAAGCTGGCACTTGGATGGGTGGTGTTTGCCAATGTCCTGGGAAATGCGATAAGATTTGGGGTCTCTGGGAGACCTCCAGATTTTCTCTTGATCCGCCTGCCTAAAGCTGGGTACACATCTATACAATCCCTGTTTTCTTCCGACCGACCATAGACGTGACGGACCGTCCACAAACAACAACCGATACGCGCGTACACACCTGTACAATTTTACTTGCAACATCCGATGTACTCCCGTCCAAACAGTCACAAGAAAAAGATTGTACCAACGTACACGCTCTCTCGATTTGGGCTATTGACACGATATATATAAACAAAATTATCATAATGGGCTGGGTTAAGGGCATACCAAAACAAAGAGGCGTGAGTACAGAACCTAAACAAAAGTCGGGGTATGCAGCTGGCAGGGTGACTATGGACAGATACGGCAAACTGCTATAAAGACGGGGAAAGCATTCGACAGTGAGCCGGCAGGGTGACTATGGACAGATACCGCAAACTGACTGTAGACGCTTTCCTCCGTCTTAATAGCAGTTTGCGGTATCTGTCCATAGTCACCCTGCCGGCTCACTGTCGAATGCTTTCCCCTGTCTTTATAGCAGCCGGCAGGGTGAATATGGACAGATATACAAACTGCTATAAAGACGGGGGAAAGCGTCTACAGTCAGTTTGCGGTATCTGTTCATAGTCACCCTGCCGGGTGACTGTAGAATGCTTTCCCCCATCTTGGGGTGCATGTATATTATTATTATTTCTTTAAATACACATGGGGAGATGTGAACGCTTCTTGTGCTGTAGGAGATATCATGCAGCTATGGTACGCCCACATGGACGTTCCAGCGTTGCCAGTATAGTCGCAAGAACGACCAGCATATCGATCGAACGTGCGTACACACTGCACATTTGTTCCGATATGGGCCCGTCCTGTCGGATAAAAATTAAACAGCACTGAACCTGCGACCGACCGGTTTTTAGCCGTTTATCGATCGTACAGAGTGAATCGGGACAGCGAACACACCTATACAATTGAACGGCCGTCCGACCCAGAACGGAAGAACGGGCCGACGATTGTATATATGTGCACCCAGCTTAACCCCAACAGTGTATGTTGACCAACCTTGTGCCTTTTGCTGGTACTGACCTCCCTCACTATATTCGTACCTCCTTATCAGTTGTCTAATTGATGCTGCTATATCTTGATATACTGTTATTACTGGAAATGCATATGACAATTTGTGTTTTGTCTGTTTTAAAATGTGAAAACTTCAATAAAACACACTTGATAAAAAAAAGAGTCTGCACAATAGAGATTGCCGTAACTCGGAGGTGCTCATCCCCTCTCCTGGCCTAATTCTCTGCTTGGAGTAAGCACGTCTGGTCTGTAGTGTGAGACTTGATCACGTCTGAGTGATCTAACTTCTGTACAGAATGTACTTTTGTTTAGTGCCATAATGATCACTTTATTTTTGGACATCTCCCTTTGAGACTTGGGACTGAACAACCCATCAACGTGGCTGGCTTGGTGTTCAAAGAGTTACACTCATTGAAAAGCACAGACTTGGACCTCTATGGACTTGGTTGCGTTGCTCTTTAAATTAGGTTCTTTGTTCTGACCTAGAGAAAAACCTGGACTAAAGAAAGTAGTCGTTATAAGAAAAAAAAATGGAATTGTAGCTTGTGACAAATCCTGATATCCATCTCCGTTGGGAGCTGATCTACCACAGATGTCTACAGACAAACTATCAGGTGGAATTGCCACTCATTGCTTCTGCCGCAGAACCTCTGAATGGATTGTCTTAAGCCTGGACAGACAAGAACACAGAGCTATAATAGTCTCCTTTATTCTGATCTTTCTTATATCATATTGTCTGGAAGGTCTCTCTGTCTGCAGAACTAATTGTTGACCACAACAGCTGCCAGATTTCCCTTCAGGATCTCAGTGAAACTCTGCTGGGATGTGTAGTTCTGCAGCAGCTGGAGGGCCGCATGTTGACTACCCCTCATCTAGAAGGCCTCTTGCACTTGCATGACCTCCCTGGTGTATTGCTGGGATAGATTCTTCAGCGCTTCTCTAGCCCAGACTGTGGCCCTTATTCTGATCGGCACGGTACGGCCCGCGTGCGGCCGTACCGCCGATGTTTGTGGTCTGCACATGCGCAGAGGTCATTCTGCGCATGTGCAGCCCCCTTCGCCGCAGCCGTAGCCTCCACCATTTTTGTGCGGATCGCCAGCCGTCCGTGTACGGACGGCCGTGGCGATCCGTCCGGTGGGCGGCCCTTGGTTTGTGCGGTCGGAGCCCCGTGTGCGGCTCTGACCGCACCAACCAGAATAAGGGCCTGTATTACATTGTATTATGGGACATCGTCAGCAGGAAAGCAGTATGAGTGCTGCCTCTGTTGCGGCTTGATGCGGCTTTTCCATGAGATGACCATAAATTAGTAATTATACTGGGACATTTACTTATAGCATCATAGCTTCTGTTAATATCAGAGGCTTGGACACCTACTGAACTCTTCAAATGCACCCAATGGTTGTTATATATCGTCTCCTAATCCAAGTGTCCTTAATGTTTGCTGATCTCCCCACTCCGGCACTAGAGACATGTGTGGTACCCTGGGGTGCCTCAGAGCACTTGCAGGGGTGCCCTGGGATGGTGGTCTAGGTCCAATTAATTTTATTTATGGTCAGTGTAATAGGGAAAATCAGTGCTTGTGGCTTCCCATCATAAAATACGTGAACAAACCAGAGTGAATACTGTCCCTCACAACATAACTGGACTTAAGGATCACATTAAACACAATTTATATATTTTTTTAAGTAATCAATAAGAAACTTTTGGCTTAGGGGTGCCACAAAACAAATTCTGATACTCCAGGGTGCCGTGATTTCAAAAAGTTTGGGAACCCCTGGTTTAAGGTATTTAACTTTGTGGAATTTCTCTAGCATGTAATTATATATTCATGCTGTAAATGATGATTGATTGCATAGGATACTATCTCTCCATTAATATCCTCTTTTTTGTGTCTGAATACTCTTATTGCTCCCTCCCTTCAGTCCCCCCTATTCCTTATCTCTTTCCTTACCTCTCTCCTCTGCCTCACCTTTCCTCTCTCCCCTCCCTCTCCTTTCCTCTCTCCCCTCCCTCTCCTTACCTCCCTCCCCCCCCCTCTCCTTACCTCTCTCCCCTCCCTCTCCTTACCTCTCTCCCCTCACTCTCCATTCTGCTCTCCCTTCTTTTTTGTTACCTCTCGCTCCCCACCATAATGCTTTTTCCTCCCTTCCCTTAACTCTCCCTTCCCCCTCCTTATTACTCTCTCCCCTCCTCCTTACCTCTCTCTCTACATCTCCCTTCACCCTCCTTACTGCTCTCCCCTCCCCATCAGCTCTCTTTACCTCTCCTTACCTCTCTCCCCTTACTGCTCTCCACTCCTTCTCTTTACCTCTCTCCCTTCCCCCTCCATACCGCTCTCCCTCTCTTCGCCTCTCTGTTATCCTTGTCTCTCTCCATTTCCTACCCCCCTATCCGCCATCCTAACAATGTGCATTTTAATTTTCTTCCACAAATACTCCAGTCTGCCATTTTTTCAACGGCTTGTTTTAACATGTTACTAAATATAGGATGGCTAAGTATCCATTTATGTCAGCTATAAAAGCTTCGCTCAATTACTTACAGATGTTCTTTTTTATTATGAGTGACGTTCTTGTATGCTTCTATAATGGACCACCCTTCCCCTCAGCCATTGTGTCCAATCCCAGACCTGATTTACACTCCCACAGTAGTGTATTTCCGCGTATACAGTAATCCCTGGGTGGCACTCACATGTGCGTGTGTATGTGTAAATCATGATATGCTATTAGACATGTCATCATGCTGTTGACATAAATGTCATAATAGCTGTGTCACTGAATAAAGGTTACTAGTTTTAATTGTAGATAAAGACAGTCAGTACTAATAATTAGCAGACTAGCTGATTGTGGTCAGTGGTGATTCCTGCGCGTGTTCTCCCTGTTTGCACAGCGACTATCCCGAGCACTGACAAGTCAGGTGGAAGCGGTTCAGTCCCGGTTAGAGGCTGATAGGAAGAGCTACCTGTCCGTTGCTTGGCAGGGAGTGCAATTTGCCTCTTAATATGTTTTTTTCCAGATGAATTACCAACCTAGGACCTTGATTACTGCTGAGTTCTGGATGATAATCGCAGTCAATAGTTCCGCACCATATGGTCAACGGGATGCGGTCGGAATCCCGAAGGACGAAATACCGACGCCGGAATCCCGACGGATGAAATACCGATGCCGGAATCCCGACCGCCGCAATGCCGGCACTTTGTCTCTCTATGGGTGTCCATGACACCCACAGAGGGAGAATAAAATAAGAGGGAGAATAAAATAGTGTGCCAAGCTAGAGGGAAAATAAAATATAGGCACCGGGCCCGCTGAGTAGCGAGCGCAGCAATCCTGCAAGGGGAAGGGGGGGGGGGATCCACGGCCCACCCTTGTCGGCATTTCGGCGGTCTGGATTTTGACCCTCTGGATTCCGACCGCCGGATTTTAATTAATTCTTTGACCAAAGTCCTAGACTTTTTCATCACCCTCCGTATCAACCTAATACATGTTGACGATTTATTCATTTTTTTTTTTTAATCTAAGCCAGTTACCGGCACCCTACACTGCTTATTTGTTTGCTATGGCGGCTGAATGTGTATAGACGATGTCCCTTGGGTCTATTTTACACATTTATTAAACACAAAAAGAGAAGTAATTCCAGACCTAATTGTTTGTGCGTCGGAGTGCGGCACCACTGCATACCTCTTACAGCGAGGCAGTGGCCGTTGCTGGGTAAGGCGCTGTTTAATTTAACTTGATGGCAGCCATTGTTCAGGTTCCTGTGCGTGAGCTGTGCTTGACCCCTATTGTTCAGTCACCCTCGTTACTGCGGCCTGCAGACATCTATCTCCTACATTAAGCAGTGAGAGATGGGGGCACCGGCGGGATGTGAAGTAGGGGAGAGTGGTTTACATAGACTCCGTAACAACCCTCCAATGGAATGAAACACAAACCACTCTAAAGCACTTTGTAGGGTAACAATACAGGCTTGTATTTATGCGGAGTATGCATTTGGGGTGCTGGAACTCTACAGGTGACCTCCTAAAATGCCTCGCCTTCCTTTTAATAAGACTTTAAAGAGATGTACTCCAAATTGCCTGTGAGAATAAGTCTGTAATACAGGCAGGTAGTAAATGCGGCTTCCTTGTGTTCCTCGCTGCGAGGCACAGGGGCTGAAAGATGCGGCGCTCAGTGTATTTATAGAAGCGGAAGCGTGCCTGCACATAGCCAGGGCTATACTTGTTCCTCTTCACAGGACTATTGGAGAAGTGTTATGTATTTATTTACTTACAGTTTCTTATATAGCGCAGCAGATTCAGTTGCACTTTTACAATTGAAAAGTGATAAAACAAACTGGGTAGTAAGAAACCTACATAGAGGTAGGAGGGCCCTGCTCGCACGCTTACAATCTATAGGGATAATAGGAGGGATACACAAGGATAGGATTCCATAGCATGGCAGTCCCATCAGATTACAGGACAGTCCTAATGGGAAGCAATTAGATATGAATGCTAGTGGAGGTTATGTGGGGGTTCCAGAATATGTTAAGATTGCCTCAAGAGGTGAGTTTTCAGGGAACGCTTGAAAGAGACTGTCGGAATCCGGGCTGTTTTCGTTCCATTCAGAAGTAGTTCAACAGTCGGAATTATTATTAACAGTTATTTATATAGTGCACACATATTCCGCAGCTCTTTACAAAGTGTAGTTGAACATTCACATCAGTCCCTGGGCATTCCATAGGGTGGGTGCTGCCCGAAGAATGTCCTGCAATTGTGAATGGGATCTAATAATGGGGTTAGGATGTACTAAGAACATATTAACCTCCTATTCCCTGCACTGACCATCGTACAGTAAGTGAGGCCACATCAGACTCCATGTATTTGTGTATTGTATATTACAGTACACATTGCTGTTACTGGGCTGTGTGAGCGGTATGGGGATTGTACCAGTGATCTTGTGTAAAACCACACACCCTGTTACATAATTCATTCACATTAACTGTCTGGTTTGGGTTTTGCACATTACCCAGATTAAGGCTCTTTTTGTACAAATGTATAAGACCGTCTCATTTCCTATTTCAGGACAGTGGCATCCGAGGTTCGGAAGCAGGTCTCTAGGGAGTATGGGGGGTCTCCGCAGCTTTCCAAGAAACGAGGAGGGAGCCAGCAATCTGTGAGTACCAGCGCCAATCTGACAATACATCTCCCATGATCTAGGTCCCCCACCTCTGGGAGATGCCCCTATTTTCATGTGATTTGTGTTTAGTGTTTTTTTTTTTTTTTTGGTTTAATGTTTTCATTCTGTTTATATTCATGACTTGTTTTTGCTGTTTGCATTTAGTCTCTCGTGTTCACAACCTTATTACAGATCCCGCTGACAGACGTGGTTGAGCCTCTGGACTATGAGGGTTATCTTGTGAGCCACCCCCCGGATTCAGAATGTGAATCCCTGAGAGATCTGTACGATTTCCCTCCCGATGACATTGAGATCTTGTACGAGCCAAGAGAATGTCGCACTCTGGAACTGGCAGCTCCAGAGGAGGGGTGAGTGGGTGCTGGGCGACCACAGGAGGGGTGAGTGGCTGCTGGGCGACCACAGGAGGGGGTGAGTGGCTGCTGGGCAACCACAGGAGGGGGTGAGTGGGTTGTGGGTGACCACAGGAGGGGTGAATGGGTGCTGGGCAACCACAGGAGGGGTGAGTGGCTGCTGGACGAGCACAGGAAGAGTGAGTGGGCGCTGGGCGACCACAGGAGGGTTGAGTGGGTTGTGGGTGACCACAGGAGGGGTGAGTGGCTGCTGGGCGACCACAGGAGGGGTGAGTGGCTGCTGGGCGACCGCAGGAGGGGTGAAAGGTGCTTGGCAACCTCAGGGGGGAAGGGGTGAATAGGTGCTGGGAGACCACAGGAGAGGTGAGTGACTGCTGGGCGACCACAGGAGGAGTGAGTGGGAGCTGGGCGACCACAGGAGGGGTGAGTGGGTGCTGGGCGACCACAGGAGGGGTGAGGGGGTGCTGGGCGACCACAGGAGGGGTGAGTGGGTGCTGGGCGAGTCCACAGGAGGGGTGCGTGGGTGCTGGGCGAGTCCACAGGAGGGGTGCGTGGGTGCTGGGCGAGTCCACAGGAGGGGTGCGTGGGTGCTGGGCGACCACAGGAGGGGTAAATGGGTGCTGGGAGACCACAGGAGGGATTAGTGGGTGCTGAACGACCACAGGAGGGGTGAGCGCGTGCTGGGAGACCACAGGAGGGGTGAGTGGGAGGCAAGGGACAATTGTAAAACATATAACATATAAGTATGTTTAAGTATATGTATGTGGGGGGCTGTAACTGTATTTCCTGGCTGTAATTGTATGGAGGAACACCTTCTAAATACACTCTAGGACTCTAGATAATCCCCCTGCTCTTGTTCTGTCCCATAGAAAGCTGGATGTCCGTGTCCGTGATGCGTTAAAGGTTTATACTCACGACTGGGTGATTGTGCAGCGGAGGTAAGTGCCCCATTTTATACCCAGCAGAAAATTATCATTACATATACTGTGCAGCTCGGCGGGTATGTGTTCCCTGTGTGATAACTGTACTGTCCCTGCTTATATTGTTACCTACCTGGCTGTTGCAATGACCAGTGGTGCCGCTGATGGCTGTCTAGGCGCTGTGCAGCCCTGCGAATATATGTTCCCAGCGTCTACAATCCCCAGGGCACATCGAGCCCACACCTGTATGTGTTATGTATATCTGTACTGTCACTGTATAACTGTTACCTAAACGGCTGTTGCACAGCAATCCAAACCAAATTCCTAATATACGCAAGTATACCTGGCCAATAAAGCTGATTCTGAGGAACATAATGGGGGAAGGGTCCACAGAGGAACGACAGGGACACAGAAGAAACACACCCATGCTGCAGAGCTCACACTCTAATGTAACTAGGTCTGGTACCAGTCAGGGAGAGGAAGGATCATAAAGGGTTGTATGCCGTATGGCTTTCACTGTAAGAACCATTTGGAATAGTGGATCCTGCTCTGCAGAGCTTACAATCAAACACCAACACCTGCTGGAACCCTGGCATCATGTATATAGCGATCTGTTTCTCCACACAGGTCGCAGAGACTGAGCACGGCATACACTCCCATTACCAGCGAGCGGCAGAGACAGCGCCAGCGGACCCTGAGCCGGCAGCAGTATGAGCTGGATGAAGCCGGGGAGGAGAGGGCAGCCCCAGAGGAGCAGGTGATTGTGCTTCCATTGTGATACCAGTGTCTGTACAGCACAGAGCTGCCAGGGCATGCTTGAATTTATAGTTCCACTGCTGTTCGCTCATTCTCTGCCCACAGTAAAGGTAACAGGCTAGAAGTGATGGGGGTTTATACAGTCCAAGTGTGTATCAGTGCAGGAGTGCAAGATATCCAATCAGATTCTAGCTCTGCTTTCTGGTTCTGTTTTGAAAATGAGTGCACTCCTCCAGTTGGTTGTAATCTAAAGGTGTGTACACATTATAAGATATAGTTAACGATTTTGCCCTTGCAATGCCAATGCTCCTGGAAAATGATATAGGGGGTTATTCAGACCTGATCACTTTTGTGCTAATTTCCTGGTCGGACGATTATCGGTTGCATAGGGATCACAGAATGCATGTGCGACGCCAAACGGCGTTTCTGTTTTGTTTATCATAACGGCCACTGTTTCACAGTATGCCGACGTTTGTGGGTGGTAAACGGGCGTATTCAGGGAGTGTTGGGGAAAACGCAGGTGTGCGCATCGTTAACAATATAATACGCACAAATTAGACTATATGCACGATTATATTGGGGATGCGGTCATTTGGTCTACTGCATTATGGTCGACAGTCATTAGGTCGAATCCATTAGGTCGACATGCTAAAAGGTCGACATGACTCTAGGTCGACATGGGAAAAGGTCGACATGATTCTAGGTCGAAAGGTCATTAGTTCGACAAGGTCATTAGTTCGACATTGTCTATGTCGACATTCACAAGGTCGACATGGAGTTTTTCACTGTTTTTTGAGCCAACATGTGCCAACAGGCGGTATTTCATGCCCTACCATCCACTAGGGCGTAGTGGGAGAATAAAATAGTGTGCCGAGCGTAGCGAGGCACCGTGCCCGACGCATAGCGAGCGCAGCGAGCGATGCGAGGGGATGCAGTGCACTTTAAACTGTGTCCATGTCGACTGTGTTGACATTCAGGTAAAAAAACTGTGAAAAACCCCATGTCGACCTTGTGAATGTCGACATAGACAATGTCGAACTAATGACCTTGTCGAACTAATGACCTGTCGAACTAATGACCTTTCGACCTAGAATCATGTCGACCTAGAGTCATGTCGACCTTTTAGCATGTCGACCTAATGGATTCGACCTAATGACTTTCTACCATAATGCAATAGACCAAATGATCCCAACCCTTATATTGGTATTGTGCATATCGTTAAAAAATCTCGGATAGTGTGTACACACCTTAAATGTGTACAAAGTTTAACTGATGTCCCCCAGTTGGTATATTTAGTTCATTTCATTATCAAAAAATGCTTTACAGTTTGGATGTAGTAATAAAATGAAACTGGTAATACAGCACACCTCCCAACATGACCCGCTCCAGGAGGGACACAATGCTCTGCTCCAGCACTTCCCCTCTTAATGTATGAATGCCGTCACCTTGAAGCGCCTTTCTTATCAATTAACCTGTTCACCACAGGTGATGGTAATCATACATTAAGGGGGAAGTGCTAGTGCTGGAGCAGAGCAATGTGTCCCTCCTGGAGCAGGTCATGTTGGGACGTATGGAAATCAAATACTATCTATTATCTTCTAGATAGAAGGTGCTAAATAAAAAAGAAGTCGATTCTGATTGGTTTCCCATAGAACTCCCATCTTAGTAAATGTAAGGGGTAGATTGCATGTTTTGTATAGTGGTGATGTTGTTCATAGCAACCGTCAGAATTTATTTAGAATTCCCAACCTCGGTGTGTAAGGCACACTAACTGTCCAGGTTTTAGTGACAGCCAGGCTTGAGCACAGGTGACTTAACTTAGTACCTCAGTCTAATGAGGGTTTAAACTTGGTAGAAATTCACCCAATCTCCCTATGGCTTCTATTTTGGGCCATCGTCAGTTGTCAGTGGAATACAATCTGGTGGGCTCCCTCTACTGGTTGATTTAGGTATTGACACACTTGCATCCATCGTTCTTTTCCTTCACAACGTCCTGTGGCGTTCCTGTATCCGTTGTAGGCATATAATGCGACTGAACGTTTTTAGACCTCCTCCAAGGTAGAGCTTAAATTGCTGCCATAATCTAATTTGTCTTTTGATTTAAAAGACAATAGCTACAATGTCGGTATTACGGCGGGAATAATCGGTGTGCCACCTGACTGCCACGGTTTAATTTCATGAGAACCATGTGTAGGGGTAGACGTATGAAGCAGTGATAAAGGAGGAAACGGGAGCCAGAGGAGAACTGGTCTATGGCAACCAATCAGCTGCTCTGTGTAATTTTATATTATGCAAATGATAGATGTTACTTCAGTGCTGATTGGTTGCCATAGGCCACTTCCCCTCTGGCTCACTTCTCCTCCCTTATGACTGTTTCATGCATTTACCTCTGAGTTGGCCATCTGCTGATTGGTCACTGCTATGATTCTCCAATGCAGGATCATTTTTATTTTCTACTTATAAACATCTACTTGTAAATTACTACACCGCATTCAAACTGTTTACTTTTTTCCACATCTCAGCCCTCAGAATTAGTCCTTTTCAGGATCATTTACTGTTAAAGTACAAACACAGACTAAAGGGGAATTAGGTTGGGTGCAAGGTTTTCACCTAAAAAAAACCTTGCAGACCTTGCACTCAATTTTGGATTAACACAAGGATGCACAGTCCCGATACCTTGGGTAGCCCAATTGTTTTTTAAATGCATACTTGGCAGCTCAACAAGAGAGACAGGCAGGAGAGACAGGAGAGAGAATCAATCACAGATCAGATGTGGTAAAGAAGAGGATGTGATCATTCCTCGCATCCCTCTCACACACAGAAGTGCTACTTATCCTAAAATTACAATCCAGCACTGTATAGCAGTAACCTTCAATAAGGCCCAAGGTCAATCTGTGAAGGTAGCCGGTATTGACCTGCAAACTCCTTGCTTTTCCCGCGAACGTAGTGTTCGTTCTAGCACCAACCATCTTGTAGCACAGTGTGGTCTGTATATCAGCACTGATATGCAAACCAGACCTGTGCTAGAACCACCACAGCAGACCGAGACACCTCAGGCAGGGAACAGGAATTGCATGGGTTTTCAAAGATGGCGGGTGCTAGAATGAACACTAGAACGGTTGTATGTGGCATGTTCAAGGGTGGAGGTTTCCAACAGCCTTGTCATTCTGGTTATCAATCGACAAACAACATTGATTTGACCTTTGTTTTGAGATAAGTGTAAATGGGGTAGATGTAAAAGGGAGGAGAAGTGGCCCACGGCAACCAATCAGCACTGAAGTAACATCTATAATTTGCATAATATAAAATTATACAGAGCAGTTGATTGGTTGTCATGGGCCACTTCTCCTCTGGCTCACTTCTCCCTTACCAGTGCTTCATACATCTACCCCTAAATATTCTAGAAAAGGCTAGATAGGTGATTTTCAACCATGTCATCAAACAGCTGGGTCCTTTTCAGGATTGAATGGGGTTATAGGCTAAGGACAATGTAAAAACTGAAGGCTTCAGATATACTTCAAGGTCCATTCTTCAACCCAGGCAATGCCAGGAATCCCAACTAGTTGTAATCGTTTGGCCGAAGTCTTAACAAATACGACTGCAATGATCTCATCCAATCAGATTGTAGCATGCGGGGCAAGTTGATTTGAAAGCTATAGAATAGTTTTCTCCAGGTTTTATCTGCTGTTTGTGATGTTGCCTACCTCCTGTACCCAGTAATGTCATGTCTCCGTGCTTTCCATACTGGGTATCATTTTTCGGTACTTCAATTGTATGGCATCTTATACATTGTATGGCATCGCATGCCATATACCCGCATGCGATGCGATTTTAAAATTGTATAAGCACCCTAATGGGTTTTTTCAATGTTAAATGGTCCCCCAATACGATTTTTAATTGTATAAGCACCCTAATGAGGGGACGCGTATTACTTTACATGTATTCCGCGGGGCTCGCTGCGGTCGCCACGCTTCTGGCTCGGTGGCTTGCTGCTCTCACCACACTATATAAAGTCAACTCCACGCCGACGTGGATGGTGGGGGTATGAAAAGGTCGGAGGATGCCTACCACCGCCCCTTGCGGGCTCGCTAAGCTCGCCACGCTTCGGGTTGGCGTTGATAGTGGGGGGTGCTTTTAACATTGTAAGCACCCATTAGTGCTTATACAATTAATAATCCTATAGGGGGGCCATTTAACATTGAAAGCACCCATGAGGGTGCTTATACAATTTAAAATCGTATACCATCGCATTGTATATGCATATAAATTGTATAACATCGGCTGCCATCGAGTCGCATCGCATACCATTGTAAGGCTTATGATATACGATGCGATGGGCGCCGTGCTAGGAAAAGTACCCATTTTTCTATTTATATATTCACTGGCCATTACCTGAAATGATTTCACCTACGTCGTGTTTTCATCCCCTGGCACCACAAGACCTCCTCCTCCTTGTTTATTTGATCACGTCTTAATTTCTACCCACAATACCTCATTAACTGGTTGTAAGTATTAAGTTCACCAATTCACCCTTATGCCCTGATGTTCCCATATATATTGATGTAACCACGCCCTGCTTAAGCATTCTAATAGGGTGATCAGTGGTGCAGAGATTGGGGGCGTGTCTGGAGTAGCTGGGGCAGAATGATGTAACGTAGTTACAGCATTAAAGATGTCAGCGAACAACATTTAAGTTGGTGATCATGTGCCGAGCTTGTTACTAATGTGCAGGGCTTACCTCTTTCCCTGGCTTCCACAGGAGGAGAAGAAACGTGCCTCTGCTTCAATGGAGGAGACCCCTCGTGGCAGTTGGGCCTCTAGTATATTTGACCTGAAGAACTCTTCCCCAGACCCATTACTCCCAGGTCTGCTTGAGCGAGCTCCTCCTGAAGAGACGGACCGAATTGGTGCAGAGCAACGTAGAGAGAATCGTCACCCCCACATTTTGGCCCTCTACCCTGCCCCCGATGAGGTGAGAGTTCTCCTATGTCTTACAGTAACCCAGCTCCTGAGCGTCTTATTACCCCAGTAACATCTTATTACAGTAACCCAGCTCCTGAGCATCTTATTACCCCTGTAACATCATATTACAGTAACCCAGCTCCTGAGCGTCTCATTACCCCTGTAACATCTTATTACAGTAACCCAGCTCCTGAGCGTCTTATTACCCCTGTAACCTCTTATTACAGTAACCCAGCTCCTGAGCGTCTTATTACCCCTGTAACATCCTACTACAGTAACCCAGCTCCTGAGCGTCTTATTACCCCTGTAACATCATATTACAGTAACCCAGCTCCTGAGCGTCTTATTACCCCAGTAACATCTTATTACAGTAACCCAACTCCTGAGCATCTTATTACCCCTGTAACATCATATTACAGTAACCCAGCTCCTGAGCGTCTTATTACCCCTGTAACATCTTATTACAGTAACCCAACTCCTGAGCGTCTTATTACCCCTGTAACATCTTATTACAGTAACCCGGCTCCTGAGCGTCTTATTACCCCTGTAACATCTTATTACAGTAACCCGACTCCTGAGCGTCTTATTACCCCTGTAACATCTTATTACAGTAACCCAGCTCCTGAGCGTCTTATTACCCCAGTAACATCTTATTACAGTAACCTGGCTCCTGAGCGTCTCATTACCCCTGTAACATCTTATTACAGTAACCCGGCTCCTGAGCGTCTTATTACCCCTGTAACATCTTATTACAGTAACCCAGCTCCTGAGCTTCTTATTACCCCTGTAACATCATATTACAGTAACCCAGCTCCTGAGCGTCTTATTACCCCTGTAACATCTTATTACAGTAACCCAGCTCCTGAGCGTCTTATTACCCCTGTAACATCTCATTACAGTAACCTAGGTGGGATTGTACCCCTGTAAGATCTTATAAGAATCCATTTTTTTAATGACTTTGTACCCCAATATCTCTCATTGTAGACTTGTTTGTTTATTATCATTATTACTATAATAATAGTCTACTCCTATGTTGACATTAGCTATTTGCTGTCCTGTACATCTCTCTTCTCATCCCATGGCCTGTTCCCCTGATCATATCTTGTCATTTCCTCTTCTCTCTGTTCTCTACTCACCATATTCTGTGCTCCCCCCCCAGGATGAGGCTGTGGAAAGATCCACCGTTCCTGAGGTGCCCAAGGAGCACTTTGGTCAGAGGATCCTGGTGAAATGCATATCCCTGAAGTAAGCATTGGCCTTTGTGTATGTCAGTGTTACCCCGACATTGTGTGTCCCTATAGCCGTCAGTGTTCCCTGACCCTGTGTGTCCCCATAGCCGTCAGTGTTACCTGACCCTGGGTGTCCCCATAGCAGTCGGTGTTACCCCGACCCTGTGTGTCCCCATAGCCGTCAGGGTTACCCCGACCCTGGGTGTCCCCATAGCCGTCAGTGTTACCCCGACCCTGGGTGTCCCCATAGCCGTCAGTGTTACCCTGACCCTGGGTGTCCCCATAGCCGTCAGTGTTACCTGACCCTGTGTGTCCCCATAGCCGTCAGTGTTACCCCGACCCTGTGTGTCCCCAAAGCCGTCAGTGTTACCCCGACCCTGTGTGTCCCCATAGCTGTCAGTGTTACCCCGACCCTGTGTGTCCCCATAGCCGTCAGTGTTACCCCGACCCTGTGTGTCCTTATAGCCGTCAGTGTTACCCCGACCCTGTGTCTCCTTATAGCCATCAGTGTTACCCCGACTCTGGGTGTCCCCGTAGCCGTCGGTGTTACCCCGACCCTGGGTGTCCCCATAGCCGTCAGTGGTACCCCGACCCTGGGTGTCCCCGTAGCCGTCGGTGTTACCCCGACTCTGTGTGTCCCTATAGCCGTCAGTGTTGTGTCTGATATATTAGTCTGTTTGGTTAAAGCCGCCGAATGTGTGGCTCTGTGCTGTACTGCAGCCTTTCTGTGCCAAACAGTGAATGCTGGGTTAGGCACTTATTTCAGCTGGGGGGCCACTTAATACTTCCAGCAGATATTCGAGGGCCGCAATAGAAATATGGGGTTTGGTCACTCAAAAGGGGAGGTGTCTTTGAATGTAGTGTAGCACACCATATACCCTTTTCACATCATGCAACACAATAGTAGGCCCTTTATACTTGCCCCTTACATATTATGCCGCACAGATTGAGCCAAAAGTCGCATTATGCCACACGGAATGATTCACACTTATTCCAAACACAGGGGTTTATTCTAGTTCATTCTTTCTGACAAAATCCTTCTTAGATGGACAAAACCATGTGCACTGCAGGTTGGGTAGATGTTACTTGTGCAGAGAGAGTTGGATGTGGGTGGGGTTTTTCTTCAAAGTGAGATCTATATTGCAGTGTAAAAATAAAGCAGCCAGTATTTACCCTGCACAGAAACAAAATAACTCACCCAAATCTAATTCTATCTGCACATGTTACATCTGCCCCCCTGCAGTGCACATGGTTTTGTCCATCTAAGAAGGATTTTGTCAGAAAGAATGAACTAGAATAACCCCCACAGTGAGACAAAATTCACATGGAATGAGTCAAAATTCACGTTATACCACACAAAATGATCCAAAATTCATGTTATGGGGCCCAGATTGAGCCAAAATTGACATTATGCCACACCGATTGATGCAAAATTCTCTTATGTAGTAGGAGGGGGTCGCTTTTCAAGTGTGAAGGCCCCCTCCGCTAGTGCAATTTGGAATGGTTTTATCTGATGCAGAGAAATCAAATTAAATCAAATTAAAATCCAAAATGGTGGTAGAGTCTACCTCCATTTTACATTCCCTCTCTCCCCCCAGCTCCCTCTTAGTAATGTCACACAACAGCTCCCCCATAGTAATTCCACACACCACAGCAGTTATTCCACACACCAGCTCCCCCTTAGTTATTCCACACACCAGCTCCCCCATAGTAATTCCACACACCACAGCAGTAATTCCACACACCAGCTCCCCCTTAGTTATTCCACACACCAGCTCCCCCATAGTAATTCCACACACCACAGCAGTAATTCCACACACCAGCTCCCCCTTAGTTATTCCACACACCTTCCCCCATTAGTAATGCCACACACCAGCTCCCTCTTAGTAATGTCCGCTGCTGTATGTGTGTCCGATGGTGACTGTGTGTGCGTGCGGTTTAGTCCTGCGGCCCTTTGAGCATGCCCCGGGCTGCACCTGGTGCCTGCTACGCACAGGCTGAGCGTAGGCTACACAGGACTACGCCGTGTGCACACACAGCCACCATCGGACACACATAACGCAGCGCTGAGCGGCTGGCCAGTCAGTAGCTGTTTGCAGTCCGCATGTGGCCCGCTGGCCACCTGTTGCCCCAATGTGTGCAAGGAAGTCATTATTCTATGTCCCTATTTTCTCTTTCAGGTTTGAAATAGAGATTGAACCAATATTCTGTGTTATGGCCCTTTATGATGCTAAAGAGAAGAAAAAGGTACGGATTATGGCACAGTCATGGTACCCCACTATGTAAAGTTGGGGTGTGGATCGTATTGTCGACCCGACTTAGGTCGACAGGGTTCTAGGTCGACATGGGACACGGTTGACATGGGTTTAGGTCGACAAAGGCGTTAGGTCAACAGGTCGCGAGGTCGACATGGGTTTTTCCACTCTTTTTTACCCGAATGTTGACACAGTCGACATGGACACAGTTGGAAGTCAACCGCAGCCCCTCGCTTCGCACGCGATGCTTCGGGCACGGTCTATCGCTGCGCTCGGCACATTATTTTATTCTCCCACCACGCCCTAGTGGATGGTAGGGCATGATATACTGCCTGTCGGCACATGTCGGCTCATAAGACCGTGAAAAAACCCATGTCGACCTTGCGACCTGTCGACCTAACCCATGTAAACCTAAAACCATGTCGACCTTGTCCCATGTCGACCTAGACACCTGCCAACCTTCATCCATGTCGACCTAGAACCCTGTCGACCTTGTTGCCTGTCGACCCAACGGTGTCGACCTAAGTCTGGTCAACAATATGACCGTATCCCGTAAAGTTGGTGCTTTGTATCATGGCATTATATTTTGTGTCGTAGGGGGTCAAATGTACCGGATTCAGTGTTAGGAAAGGGTGAGGGGGGGGGGCAAACTTTAACAACGCAGTCTGCAGATGCGGGATGTTAATGTGCAAATTTTATACCGAAGCTTATTTTGCCCCAAACTACAAAACCAGCGCTTTATGTAATATAGTGCTCCTCCTAGTGGCGGCAGCGAGAACTAGCAGTTGTCTGTGTCTAGCAATCACACACATAAGAAACGGTCTAAGCATGGCCCCTTTATAATGTGTGCAGCAGTATTATACACTATTCTGTGTACTGGAGTTATTCAGTAGCTTTAGATATAATAATCCTACAATTTGCCTTTATTACAATATGGAGTCGATTCATAGATGCCGCCCGTGCGGCAGCTTTTCCCGTGGCCACCAGATTTCCTTCTTATGGTAAAGCGGGAGCCGCTGGTGCCACCACATGCCGAGTGCAAGAGATTCTTCTGATACAACTGTTCTACCTCCATCTGCGTAAGTGTGTGAAAGTCTGCCTTCGTGTCCCCAACACTCCCACGATGCTCTTACTTTGTATTTGCAAGGCCCTCACCCAGAAATGCGCATGTTATGGATCGTGTGAGCCATCAGAGCACGTACCCACTAATGATCTCAGTCCACGTACCGAAGCCTGATTGGTGCATGGTCTGTCCTTGTCCGACTTAGCTGTTGGGAATGATGAAGAACACTTAATAGACTGTATTCAAATAAGGTGCTCCAAATACATAAATACACGTCTGGTAGATCTCGGGTACTCCCGCCACCCAACCCCAACTGATCTTATTGAGTGTACCTCTGCATACAACCTCTTTCTGTCTTATTTGGCCTCCTCAGGGCAGGTTAGGGTGGTACAATATTCCCCTTTCTGGTTTATAACTGCCTTAATTAAGATGTAGTGGTCCAGTGAGTGTGCCTGTAATACAGGGAGCAGGCCCTAGCAGCCTGGCTCCTCTACACTCAGGGGTAGATGTATGAAGCAGTGGTAAGGGAGGAGAAGTGATAAAGTGCCTGGTACTTCATCACCGGCCAATCAGCTCCTGACTGTCCCTTTTCAAACCCAGCCTGAAACTTAACAGTCAGTAGCTGATTGGCCGTATATAACATACCAGGCACTTTATCACTTCGCCTCCCTTATCCCTGCTTCATCCATCTACCCCTCAATCACTACAAACTTAATGACATTACCACTGTCTGCTTACCCTACAGATATCAGAAGGCTTTCATTTCGACCTGAATTCGGACTCTGTTAAGAACATGCTGCGGGCACAAGGTGGACACCCAGCGCCATCCACGCTGGCAAGATCTGCCATCTTCTCCATTACATACCCATCTCCTGACATCTATCTCGTCATCAAGGTGCTTTACGCTGGTGTCTGCCTGTGCAAAGTCTGTGTTTTATATCTGTGTGTGTGTGTGTGTGACTGACGCAGTGCCTGTCAAGTTATATACATTTTGAATGCCGGATCTTATGCCTGTTACAAAGCGTCACTGCTACTCTCACCTTACACACGCCATACATGTGATGGGTACAGCAGACACATGCTGCATGTTCTGTATACAGTAGGGTAAGCAGCTGTGCATTATCTTTCAGCTGGAGAAGGTCTTACAGCAAGGAGACATCGGGGAGTGCTGTGAGCCCTACATGGTCCTGAAGGAAAGTGACGGCATCAAGGTAAGAGGCGAGATCAGAGCAGAACTGGCCACAATGACCCACATTAGGAAGTGTAGACAGTCCGGTAGAGATGGACAGATCCAGAGATTTGGCATGTCCAAGGCAGACCATGGAAACCACTTATGAACTACTGAGCTGAAAGACACCACTAGCAGAAAAAGACGGAGACCAGATAGAGGGGAAATAGTCCTCATTATGACGGTCACTATGTTGAAAGGTAAAAAGTCGACACCATCATTTTGAGCTGGTTAGAACGTAGCAAACAAAGTGAACTAAAAAAAGAGTGCAAATAGTCAGACATGCAGCCACCAGAGCACCATCAGTGTTTGTCCATCCACTAAAAGATAATAAATATGTGAAAAGAGAATTTTGTGACTGATCTAGCGCTTCGGTGATCCATGCGCTTCGGTGATCCATGCGCTTCGGTGATCCATGTGCTCCGGGAGCCATCATTTTGTCCATTTATTCTGTTTCCATTCACCCCTGATGTGATACCCTTGTGTTGCTTTTCTTGTCATTTCAAGAAACAACCAAGTTATGTATATCCTACCTTTTTTCACTTAAAGGTGTTGTTTATCTGCATATCATCACTCAGAAAGCGCTATATCAGTCACAAAATTCTGGTTAAAATGTAGACGTTGTAGATTGTCGACACAGTTCAGTATATGAAATGTTGACAATCAAAATGGCAGCAATAGAAATGTTAGGGTTATTCTTAAGTGCATAATGTTAACACCCAATTCTATCGACGTGCTAGTGATCATCATTTTTATGTCAACATTTTGAAGTCAGCATTTTTGTCTGTCCTTATTTTGTAACTGTCATGTAGTGGTGTCTATGTAAGAGGTGTCAACGATATGATTGTCAACAATCAATACCGTTCCCCTTTAATTGTGCTGCTCCTGCATGCTCTAGACCCCGTAGGTGTTCTGCTTATGACCGTTCTGAGGATCTCTTGTTTCCTGCGAGTTTAGGGAACACGCTTTATATTCTGCTTTCATAATGAAGCAAATGTGTAGTCTTGTACTTTATCTCTCTTCCCTCCCGTCACCAGAACAAGGAGAAGGTGGACAAGCTGAGGGCCCAGGCAGAACAGTTCTGCTCGCGTTTGGGCCGGTACCGCATGCCCTTTGCCTGGACAGCCATTCATCTGATGAACATTGTCAACAGCATGGGGACAGCTGACCGGGATTCGGACTCCGACAGCGGTAATAGAGAATAGAGAGAACTCTTGAGGGGCAGGGGGGGTAAAGTGGTCTACACATCAGTTTATATACTAGTTAAAAGCCAGTCAAAATGACGGCTTATTCCCTATCTGCTCCTACCTCCGATCTGTCTTCATAGCTCCCTCTGTCCAAATACAGGAAGTTTGAAACCTATCATTTTGTTTTCACTTTCTGTTAAGGAGTAATTTGGTCCATCTACTGTTCACTGGTGGTACTTCCCCTTAAAATTTAGCCTTTTATATATAGTGATGGGCATAATCCATTCTGATTTATAGTAGCAGAGACAGGAGACTGGCACATAGGCCAGTAGCAGGTATGTCTTGTTAATCATAACGTGACTGTATGTCTCTCGCTATCCCTGGCACAGAAAGGAAGGGGACATGGAATGAGAGGAAGAGGAAAGCCTTCGAGAGGCTGAGCGTCGGGGATGAAGTGTGCGACTTTAACTCGTTCCGGCCAGCCACTCTCACCGTCACCAACTTCTTCAAACAGGTCAGTATCATGTGGCCATGATGAAATAGCAAGTAGACTATGGGAAATGGTGATAAAAATAAATATTCTTTTCTATTTTCTGGGCCACTGAGGGGGATGTACGCAATAAAGGGGTCAATGTAGCTCACAGTTTGGTATCATGGTGTCTTTCACAGGAAGGAGACCGCCTGAGCGATGAGGATCTCTACAAGTTCTTGGCTGATATGAAGAGACCGTCGTCTGTCCTACGAAGACTGCGGCCGGTAACCGGTACAGTGTTTAGTCTCTCAGTTGCACTGAAACCCAATTAGTACACACCCTAAAATGCACAGGTGGCACTTAACATTCAGTCCTAAGGTACACGCAGATGGGAAAATCTGTTATTTTAAGGGATAGTAGGAGGTTGAGATCAGTTCTAGAATTTCCAAGGCTATTTAATTCTACAAATCTCAGTAACCCCTGCCAGCTAGTGAATTGCATTCTGGGACACTCCTCACAACTATAAAGTCAGCTGTTGCTTTGGTCTACTCAGTGGTGCTAGTGACCGTGGCAAAAGAGTGTCACCACGGCTGTGCCCAAATCCTAGGCTTCAGGTTCCATGTTCTCCGTGATTTCTCTGTACTGATTGCTTTTGGTAAGGGAGGGCCACATTTCATATGGAAGTGTGGTCTGTGTTTTCATTTTTGGTTTGTTCTTTAACCATGAAAAGTGTGGCTTTATGACAATTGGTTAAAACCACAATATGTATGACACAATAATGAAATGACACAGTACTCTCTTCATGTTCTTGTTCCTCATTAGCACAACTGAAAATTGACGTCTCCCCGGCTCCTGAAGCACCCCAGTTTTGTCTATCTCCTGAGCTGCGTCATGTCAAGCCATACCCTGACCCACGCGTGCGTCCCACCAAAGAAATCCTGGAGTTCCCCCCGCGGGAGGTGTTTTCTCCATACACATCATACAGGTCAGAATTTACAGGAGATTTACTGTATCACTAAACACACGGTCATTATATAACCTCTTCAGGTCCACAACACATCACTCTGCTACCTGGCAAAAGCAGTCACTGTATAACCTCAAAGGACGGTTCCTTTGTAAGTAGCAGGGTCGAACTCTCAGCCCCTTGGGTGTGTGTAATGTCGCTGGCAGAGGGAGATTTGTGGCTTAAATGGGAAGAACTTTCCGTTCTACATAAACACTTATTGGTAACTTTAAACATTTACTCTGCACCGATGCTGAATGTAAACACTGTGCATAGTCTCTGGTGCCTGGACCTGTGTTCCCCATACGGCTCTGCACGGCCTCTCCGTGTATACAGCCTCTGCTCACACTCCAGAACAGACTGTAATTATTTTTACTCTTCCCTGCAGGTGATGGGCTCTTAGCTGGGCATTTACTGTATCTAGGATTCATTCTGTCATGCGGTAAAATGTTCATGAGCCAAGTCATTAATGTAATCAGATCTGATGCGTCGTTATGCTATATCGCTGCAAGGGCCTTCCCTGGTGGCCATCCCAGCATTCAGATGGGCTAAGGATGAGGCGTCTACTGTGGGTGTCGGGGGATGCTGACGTAAAGGTTATGCATATTTTGCCACGTACACACACTGGGCAGAAAATGAGTGATATTGCTCATTATATTGCCCAGTGTGTATGACACCAAGTGTGCGCTCCCGTGAGTCATTAACGACCCCCTCCATCAGATGAGGGAGTAGATTGTAAATGAGGGCCATGCAGAATACAGCATGGCCCCCGCGCATCGTCATGTGTCGATGTCTGTTCCCCGCTGCTGCCGTAGGGATCGCACTGCATGTATGCACCTTTTAGACTCTACCATCTGTTGAACCGCCGACACTTGCTGCCAGGCCTGTGGCAGGTGCCATTTTGTCTGTCCTCGTATGTTCCCCACGTAGTAATGCCCCTTTCGCTGTACTTACAAGATGGGGAAGCATTCACAGATGCCTTGTTTTGACTGTTGACAGAATCTGAACCAATAGGCCCAGATGACACCGAGAATGGCCCATTTCACGAATGAGAGATCCGTTAGAATCTCTCAGAGGTATGAAGAGAATTGCATATTTTCTACGGGCCTCTGAAACCTATTAGATGTGGCCTAAGTGGACTCACAGCATCTAACAAGGGGCCAGATGTACTAAGCCTTTAAAAGTGAGAAAATGAAGAGAGATAAACCACCAGCCAATCAGCTCGTATCTGTCATTTTTTTAAACACAGTCTATAATATGGTGGTTAGGAGCTGATTGGCTGCTGGTTTATCACTGTCCATTTTATCACTTTTCAAGCTTAGTACATCAGGCCCAAGGCCTAAGTGAGGAAACCTAAGGCATGTTCTTTTTAAAGCAGATTGTTAGACATTAAGAAGTCCTGAAGTCCTGACGGGATCGATCTTGTGATATGTAACATATCGACAGCATGGTTGGCATAATGGTTAGCATTGCAGCCTCACAGGACTTAGGGGCAGCCACCCCCTTGTGACTCCTGTGGGAATATGTGGTAGGAAACATACACTGTAAGCTCCACTGGGGCAGGGACTGGTGTTAATGGCCAAATATTCTTCTTAAACCTCTTTATTGCCTCTTCTCAGCTTGTAACATAAGAGGTGAAAGAGTTATTTTCCCTATAAATATGACGGATTGGGTGCCAGTATAGGGACATACAGACCTCATTCAGTATATTCTGGACACAGCACTCCAAAAATATAGTATTCATTAAGACCCAGAGTCCCAACGAATCAGGATAATAGACTGAGGGTTGATGTGTTAATCAGTGAAAAGAGAAGTTGCCCATGGCAACCAATAGGCTTTGAGGTAGCGTTTCATGTCTATAAACTGATTGGTAGAAGCTGCATGGTTGGGCAACTTCTCCACTCTTTTCACTACTTAATACAGCCACCCCTTAATAGTATACCACAATCTATGGAAACATTGTAATGCTGTATATTATATATAGAACACATTCATCAGTAGAGCTGTGACCACACACACAAACTTCTTTTTAAAACCTAGAACTTCCACTGGATGAATTATTATTTTTACTTTTTATTAAACTGTTCCCTCCTTGAATCCATGGAACAATGAGGGGGAGGAGACCGGTTCAGTAGTATTCTAGTAGTGCAAAAAAAGTGCTGCCGCAGTAAGATACTGTGTACAGCGTATATTACCGTATAAATAGATTTTCATATATACATAGTGCTTGGGGGAGGGGGTGGTAGAGCTGTACAGTATCTTGCTGCATTTAGCACACGGTTCTATGCTGATTATTAGTCTGTATCATAGATTGGCGGCGTCCGAATTCATGTCCGTCAGTCTCTGCTATCCAAGTACATGGTTCACTTGTACAGATCCCTTCATGTTGTACGTCAAGGAGCACATTGGGTCCATCTACATCCTGTACAAGTAGCATCCAGCTGTGGGAGACATTCACCTCAGTTCTAGATCAGAAGCCTGGAAAGAAAGCAGGAAAGGAATAGGTGGTATTAGACTTCCGTTATATACGCTGTGCTCATCTGATATCAGTGTGCGTAGACGCCGTGCAGTGTGCGGCAACCTTACCCGTTTCTGGATCTGTAATAATTGTTCCCTCTGCTTCGCCATCTGCTTCTCCTGTCGCATCGATTCCTGGACCAGCACTTGCAGGATTAGATGATGCCGTTCAGCTCGATTCTGTATTCAAATAGCAAAGGGTCATATTGGGGGTGGGGGGGTCGTTGCTATTGGACCAATACACCTAAAATAAACACTACCAGTGACGTGCGGTGGGGTGAGGTAGGTGAGGCACAGCCTTTCCTGTCATACTAACATATATGCCGGAGTTTTGAGTTTATAAAGTATGTCAAAAATACACAGAATATATATAAAAAAAATCTTATTTTTATAGTTCTAATCATTTTTATAGTCAAAACTCTGGAGTAAAAAGTCTATGGCAGGTGAGGCAGTGCCTCACCTGGCTACCTTTTCTGCACATCTCTTATTAAAACTCAGCAAATCTCCAGCAGGATATACTCCTGCACTTGTGTAAAATGCCCACATGTACCCCTGGGCTCATACATTGTGTGCAAATCTGGCTCTGGTACTTTCCAGGGACACATTCAGCGATTTACCTTACCGCACGTCCCTGAACACTACATTTATAAAATCTCCCTGTGTAGTAAGGATATATATATATATATATATATATATATATATATATATATGACACCACCATCAGGCTGCTTGGTAAGGAAACCTGTGTCGGAGCAGTTCTCTGTCTCTGTCCCTAAAGTCTTCAAGTCAAGTGAGACAAAAGGATCTGGGAAATGTTGGGTAACACTTTCCCACTCCTCCCAACAACAGGCTAAGCATACTGGGGAGGGGCTTAGCTACGGATGGCCATGGATGGTCTATGACCAATGTTCATATAGATATATATATTTTTTTTAATTTATTTTATGCAAAGCTGTGGGATATAAAGCTCAGCTCTGCCACTGATGCTCCCGTGAACCCTATGCTTAGGTATGGTTTGAGTCCAAATCTAGTGGGCGTTCCTGGACTGCGAGAGGGAGGCGGCTTAGTGGGCGCATGTATGTACTGTCTTATAGACATGTTATGGTAGTGCTACAAGGGGACAGAGAAACTGCACCTGCCAATCAGTCGGTCAGCTGCAAGTTTTTTTTTATGGCGCAGACCAATGGTATGTTGGCATCTACGGCTGCTGACAGTGTGTCTCTGTCCTTGCACACTCATATGCACCCCCCACCCCCATACACAGATATGTCATGTTTTATATCAGTATAATCAGACACCACCTGAACTGGCCGTTGATCTCCGTTTGCCTCTGCCCCTACTCTTACCCTGTCTAGATGAGGCTGGAGCTCACCTGAATGGGTAGGTAAAGATCTGGGACATTTCTTACCTGCAGATCGGGGATAACGCTCTCCTGTAGTTTCACCCCCCTCTCCAGATGATGGACTCTTCTCTGTAGCTCCGCCTGCTCCCTCCGCATCTCCTGCAGATCCTCCTTTAGCTGCTGGGAGACCGCCCTCCTGTCATGTTCTTCTCTCTGCCCGGGAGGAGACACCAGCAGAACATTATATATTGTAATTACCTGAGACAGACTGAGCCAGAGGAGGGTAAATCCCAGACACAATTAGCCTCACTAGACTGGTAATAGGTATCCCCCCCCCCCCCTGCTTCAGCTGTCTTGTATAATCCATATTCCATCACCCTTCCATTTGGGGGCACTCTACAGCAGCACACTGCCAGTTGGGGACCCTGCACAGTAGCACACTGTCACTTGGGATCTTAAGCACCATCAGTCTTTCAGCTATATGTTATATATGCTATTGATGCCTTTGGCGCTGTTCAGTCACTTTCCATAGAAAGCAAAAGCCCAGAGGTACGGTCTACATTATTTTTGCAGTATGCTAACATGCTATACAATAAGCGTCTATGTAGCGCAGCAATGGGAGTACCCCCATTATAGAGAGCATAAAATACGTGACAATCCTTTACCTGGAGCCTCTCCACTTCGTTGCGCAGCCGCCTCCTCTCTTGTCGTGCCCTTGAAACCTCCTCCAGCAGCCTCCCCGCGTTCTGCTCCTGCCTCCAATGCCTTCCCAAAACCTTCTGCAGCTTGTTGGTAGTGGAGGTATATGTGTCACTCAGCGCCTGTCCCAGCTGCAACGTCCCGTATACCAGCACATCAAACTCCTCCTGCAGTGCCAGCTTTCCCTGCTCGTCTCCCCGAGACAGGGGCAGCGCCAGGAGGAGCAGCAGAAGCATGGCTCGGGGATATCGATCGGTGACAGAGTGAGGATTCTGACAGAGCAGGCATCCCGGATAAAGGGACCAGAGGTGGGTGTGTGGGTGTGAGGAGGTGCTGGGTTGTGCAAGAAGCATTGGAAATTACAACAGGTTCTGATAAAGGGCGGAGGAGGGGGCAGAATATCCGGAGAATGACTCATGCAAATAACTGTAAATGTTATACTTATCATGTATAGTACTTTTTGTATTTTATTAACCTTTTGCTTTTTATGTATTTGGTACTTGTGACTTATCTGGGCGCCCGATTTTCTTCATCACAGTTAAAAATCGCGTCAAATCGCATACAATCAGATTGCATGCGATGCGATTTGCCGCGATTTTAATATGTGAAGGCACCCAGATGCCTGTTTCATATGTGAAATGGCCCCCCAGACCCCATTTTTAATTGTATACCCACCCTGATGGCTAAATGCCCCCCATTGTTAACGCCACCCCACTTTCAACGCCAACCCGAAGCGTGGCAAGCGCAGCGAGCCCACGAGGGGCGGCGGTACGCGTCCTCCGACCTTTTCATACCCCCACTATCCACGTCGGCGTGGAGTTGATCTTATATAGTGTGGCGAGCCCCGCGGATACCTGTGAAGCCCGCGAGGGGACGCGTATAGCTGTGAAGGGATCCACATCCCCTCGCCACACTATATAGGATCAACTCCACGCCGACGTGGATAGTGGGGGTATGAAAAGGTAGGAGGATGCGTACCGCCGCCCCTCGTGGGCTCGCTGCGCTCGCCACGCTTCGGGTTGGCATTGATAGTGGGGTGGCTTTAACAATGGGGGTCATTTAGCCATCAGGGTGGGTATACAATTAAAAATGGGGTCTGGGGGGCCATTTCACATATGAAACAGGCATCTGGGTGCCTGTACATATTAAAATCACATCAAATCGCATCGCATGCAATACAATAGCATACAATGCAACGCGATTTTCTCTTCAAGGGAAATCACGTCAAATCGCATCAAATCGCATGCTTAGGGTACTGGCATACAATTTCAACATCGGTCGCCCAGATAAGTCACAAGTACCATGTATTTTTATCCATTTTGTGTGTTCTCCGTTCTATGACTCAGATTGTCACTCTCTGCGTTGTTCTTCCTTGGTTTCATTTTCCCTGTCTCTCTTTGCATAGATCAGACTATTACATAAGTAGAGTCATCCGTCTGATGACATCGGCCAGGTAAACACAGGTGACCTTGCCCTGGGGTTATACAGAGGGGACGCTGTCTGCTTCCTTCCCATTGGCTGGTGCAGATGTTCCCACTGCATGCTGAAGGTAGCTGCTGTCTCCTGCTGCTGCCAGGGCTGGGAATGATCAGCCAGACATAAAAGTACCAATTCATTGCTTTTTTTAAACCTCTGTAAATCCCACATATACTGTAGGTACATCGGAGTGTTTAACATAGCAAGTCAATATTGTGCTTCCTGTCCTCTCATCTCTATATAAACATTTCCCATTGCTGCTGTGTGACTGTGTATTCCAGGATGTGCAGTGCACCCATAAAATAGGTAGAACAGAACTGAGGAGCACATGCATTAAGCCTGGTGAAGTGATAAAGTGGAAGGTGATAACGCAGCAGCCAATCAGCAAGTTTGCCCTGTAACTTGACAGTTAGGAGATGATTGGTTGGTGCGTTATCACCAGCCTCTCCATCACTTCCTGGCTTAATAAACCTGCCCCAGAATCTACTGGAGGAGGGTGTTCTCTGTCCCTGGCTGATCCATAAAGTTTAATGTATTGACGACAAGTGCCTCCTTTTATCCATCTCTTTACAGGAACCTTCTCTATGTGTATCCACGTGGCCTTAATTTCAGCAGTCGCCAGGGGTCAATGAGAAATATCGCCGTAAAGATTCAGTTCATGGCCGGAGAGGACCCCAACCAAGCCTTGCCGGTGAGAGTATAGGGAGTGTGATGATCATTACGGAATGGGGAGGAGTGAAGGGTCGCGGCTGGACCTGTGGGAGTAGCTGTGTTACTGTAACCTCTGTGTTTGCATGCAGGTGATATTCGGCAAATCGAACTGCAGTGAGTTCTTCAGTGATAGCTGTACAGCTGTCGTGTATCATAATAAGTGAGTAATGGTATAGATCACCCCACTCCTTACAGTACAGACCGGGTTACTCGTTAGGGCAGACTGAGGCTCCTATCTCCTCAGATCTATTAATGTCTCCCTGTCTGACAACCTTTTTGTCCTATTAGATCTCCAGAGTTCTACGAAGAATTTAAGATGAAAATTCCAGGAAATATGACTGAAAACCATCACCTGCTCTTCACCTTCTACCATGTGAGCTGCCGGCAGAACCAGACATCCGCCTTAGAGACTCCTTCAGGATATACGGTAACCAGATGCTGTCCTCCATAGTTTTTACATCTGTGCACCGCAATAATGTTCTATGACCTTCAATCAGCCGTCATGCTGCCCTTTTCTTCATAGTTGTAGCTGTAACTCTCTTAGTAAAGTCTGTAAGACCATAGGTGGAACATCACTCTCTTGTGTAACCTCAACGTCATATAATTGGAGAGCGGAGTCAGTTTGGTCCAGAAACTTGGTGGCTTCGTTTGGGCCTAAAACAGCCAAAACTTTGCACCTAGGCCTACATCTTCATATGTGGGCAGCAATTGTGATTCCCCCTCAGTGTTTGTGTCTGCTTTGACCAGTGTGACCCAACGTAAGGTCTTATAGTCTTCTCATTACTTCTTCACAGTGGATCCCGCTGATGCAACATGGCAGGCTGCGAACTGGCTGCTTCTCCCTGCCGGTGTCTGTGGAGAAACCTCCGCCCAGCTACTCCGTGCTAACCCCCGACGTGAGTATACGGATGGCTGAATGGTCAAAATACCAAGTAAATCATGGGGGGGGGGGGGAGGAGTTATCCTGAAGTAGTTAATAGTCCCGCCGTGAAAACGGCCTGCCGCCATGGAACAGTCCATAGGACGCTCGCGGAAAGTCCAATGATCCACCAACTCCAGTAAAGATGCCACGTAACAAGGTTCAGAAAACCTGTGAGCTACTACAGTATGTCTAGTGGATTCTCTGTTATCGAGAAGATGACCATTAGTCAAGTTAATTCCAGGTTATTTATTCTAGTCTGGATTAAGTCCACAGCTGTTGATTCCTTGTGCGTCCCTTACTGCTTACCCGTATGTGCTGTCATTTGTTACATTTGTTTCACTTACCAGTGTTGTCTCTTGCTAGATAGATTGGTTTGTTAGCTATAATTGTACTTTTAAGTGTCAACAAATGATGTCATAGTCCTTGAAATCTGTGGTGAAAATGAAAATATTTTTTACAAACACTTGGTTGGTCGATGATTTTCATCCTCTGTTCTCCATTTATTGATTGCTGTAAAGTCTTTATTCCAGTTGAAGGTCCCTGTATTTGCCTGAACGGCTAATATGTCTCCATCAGCTGAACTCATGCACATGGATCTTCTCCTTGGCTCCATCGCACTTTGGTAGCTGCGGGATTAGACCAGTGCAGAGCCTGGAAGTGAAATATGTAACGTGTCTCTATATAAGCTTCTTTCCTCTGCTTGCAGGTCCAGCTACCAGGGATGAAGTGGGTGGACAACCACAAACCTGTCTTCACGGTGGATCTGGTGGCCGCATCCTCAGTGCATACACAGGTGCGGTGTTTGGAACTTTGGTCCTTCTGGGTGTGATTAACTCACAGGAGAGAATGTACAGACCCGAGGGCTGTAACACTGGTAGCCGGAACCTCAGTGGCTCATACTGGCTCTTGTAACTAAGAATCAGGTTTTTACTGACATCAAGGAGGCCCTGTGATGGAAGCGATTTTACTGACTTATAGGGCACCCGTTTAGTTATAGCAGGAATTTCACTGACACATAAGGGACCGGGGGGGTAGATTTATTAAGCTCGGTGAAGTGATAAACTGTCTGGTTTTCATCACCGGCCAATCAGCTCTTACCTGTCATTTTTCAAACCAAGCCTGTAACTTCACAGGTAGGAGCTGATTGGACGGTGATAAAAACCAGACACTTTATCACTTCATCAAGCTTAATAAATCTGCCCCTGTGTAACTTATATCTTTGATATTACTGAAACCATAAAAGGTCTTAAAATGTATTTGGGGACTCACTGAGACATAATGGACTTAGTAAATGATATCCATCATTTCCTAACGATATAGAGGACATACTAATCTATAGCACATGAATGAGTTGGCAGTGGCATTGGAGGCACCATTGGGAATTTGAGCTTTGGTAGTGGTGAGCTTTGCGAGGCACACAAGGATCACCTCTGTCTCTCCTTCTCCGCAGGACCCCAACTTGGACAAGTTCTTCACCCTGGTGCAGGTGTTGGAGGAGCAGAGTTTCCCGTTCCGGCTGAAGGATGTCATCATAACAGAAAGTAATGTGGAGTCAGAGCTGAAGGGCAGTATGGGGAACCTTCGTCTGGCCGCGCTGGGACCGGCGGTGTGCTTCTGTCACCAACTCCTGGACAAGCTGATACTGCTGATCGTCCGGCCTCCGGTTATTGGGGGTCAGATAGGTCAGTGCTGAGCCTGTTGTCCCTTCCAGCTTCTGTTCTTACTCTTCTCTATCTTTGTCTCTCTCCTCTCCTTACCTGACTCTGGGCCTGGTTCAAATGCAAATGCAAAATCTTTCTGAAATGGCCAAAACCATGCTGCACTGCAGGTGGGGCAGATGTCACATGTGCAGAGTTAGATTTGGGTGCGGTGTGTTCAAACTGAAATCTAAATTGCAGTGTAATAATAAAGCAGCCAGTATATACCCTGCACAGAAACAAAATAACTCCCCCCAAATCTAACTCTCTGCACCTGTTACCTCTGCCCCACCTGCAGTTCAGCATGGTTTTATCCATTTGAGAAAGGCTTTGCATTTGCGATCAACTCTGAATCAGGCCCTGTATCCTCATGGGTCCATTTACCTTGTTGCTGTTCCCCTCTCCTTGCAGTGAACTTGGGCCGGGCAGCTTTTGAAGTAGTGGCTCTACTAGTAAGCCAAATCCACCGCACCCTAGAGGGATCTCAGGATCAGCATGGCAGGAACGGGCTACTGGCATCCTATCTGCACTACGCCTTCCACCTACCCAGTGACATGCCAGCCCAGCTGCACAGCTGTAAGTATGACAGATTGGTGATAATTGTCACATTTCTCTATGCGTTGCACTGTATTATTCCCTATTTTCAGAACTCTTCGAGTTGAAACGAGGTCACTGCGGTGGGACATTAGGGCTTTGGTGCCTAACACATAACTAATACCCCTTTCACACCATAAAATGCAGGGACTTACCCGGAAATATGGTCCCCGGATCATGCAGGGACATTCCCAGGTTGGTCCCTTTCACACCAAACTAGTGCCTGCATTTTCTGGTGTGAGGGGGAACCCCGCAGCTCCGTGTCACCAGCAGTCGGGCAGCGACTGGCTGCAGCGGGAGGGGAGGGGGTCCCCAGCACTGCGGCATAAGGGGGGGCACCAGACAGCTCAGTCCCCCCCAGCGATGACAGCAGCTGAAGGGGCACCCGGCATTCAAGCCAGGAACCTGGTAAGTAGCTTTCACACCAGTCCGCAACCCGTGAAGGTCCAGGGTTGAAATCCCGGCACCTCGGTCCTGGGATTTCAGCCCGGGGGCCTTTCACACCAGCGCTAGTGACTGGTTGTTTCCGGGGCCAACATGGGAATTTTGGCTGGTGTGAAAGGGGTATTAGGTGTAAAATTGGCTGTAAACCACAACAACTAATCAGAAACAAACTTCTTTCAGGATATTTAGCCAGTCCAGCTAATTTACTGTATATATGTTTATAATGCCACAAGCAAGAAAGAAAATGATATCACATTGGGATGAATGTAACGCTTAAACAGTAACCAGGCTAGATTCACAGCTGTACAGGTCCCTGTGATAGAATCTGGAGCGTAAATAGAAGTATTATTGTCAGTTGCGGCTTCTCTTTTCTTCATTGTGTTTTCCATTAGTTTCATTCTCAGTACGGTAATGACCTTCACCATTACCTTTTTTTCTCTATTGTCACAGCTCTTACCCATCCATCGGGCTCCACCACTGTCCATTCTGCTACGCTTTCTCGGGCCACAGGACGACCCAACAGTCTTAACCTGGCCCGTTGCAGGAGTATTAGTAACAGTAACCCCGATCTGACCAGTTCTCCAGGTACCACCGATGATGAGGAAGTGCAGAAGATAATGGGAAGCAAGGTACATGTTACGTCCTCACTAATGGTGCAATGGGGTTTGGGGTGTGAGGATTACTGGACGTTGTGGCGCTGCTTTAAGCAGTCTATATTTTCCCATTTGTTATATGTCTTTTCTTTATATTCCCTCTAGCTTTACTCCAATAATTTCACCTTGTTCCGTCCTATTTCCCTCATCTTTATCCTGGTATTTAAATCATCTCCTCCCCAGTATATTCTTCTCTGCTCACCGTCCCTTTTCTCTGTTTCCCTGGAATTCTATTTACTGGCTATCTTCCCCTCAACAGTGTTCTCTTTACTAGGTATGTTTTCTCTCCAGCATCTGTTTTCCCTTCTCGCTATCTTTCTTCTCAACTTTTTCTTTTTACTGGTTATATTTTCTGACCTGCTATCTCCCCGACATTCTCCTTACTCGATATTAATTCTCTTCTCACACTATTTTCCCAACGTTCTCCTTACTGGATACGCTTTCTCTTCTCATTTAAGGCAAGATGCACTAACATCCACGCCCCCACTTCGCCGCACATCGCCGGCTACTGTAAAGATAATTATTGCATATATACTAACATTTGCGATAAGTATTGTAAAGGACAGCTCTTGCGTTATGAGCTGTCCTTTGCATTGTGCCAGCAATGTGCAGCGGGTCCAGTGGCGGCTCCCCCTCCATCCCTTACCCGGCCGGATGCTGCTGCGGGCGGGCACTCCTCCTCCCTGTACCCGGTAGAGGATTTACATTGCAGGGAGGAGAAGGTCACTGGTCCGACCAGCACGGCACTGTGCTGCCCAGACAAAGGTGGAGGGGGTCGGCGGGGGTCCGTGCAGGGCAGCGGTTGTCGCGTTAAGAAGCCCATAGGGGTTGCCCATAGTTCTGCTTTTGCTGGAGATACCCCCAGCAGTGAAAACTCAGCATGCGGCTTTTCCTGCATATGAAAAGGCAATAAAAACCCAGAGTTTTTACCGCATTTTTCGTTTAGGGCGGGATGCACTAAGAGCGAGATGTACTAAGAGAAAAATGCGGTAAAAACACAGTTATTGGGGTTTTTACCTCATTTTGATATGCAGGAAACCTGCACACCATTTTTTGCTGGTGACACCCCATAGAAGCCTATGGGCTTCTTAACACGACCCATGTTGCTCTGCTTGGACCCCTGCTGTCTTGCTCCTTACTGGTTATGTTTCCTCTTCTCACTTACTATCTCCCTGACTTTCTCCTTACTGGGTATGTTTTCTCCCCTCACTTACTATCTCCCCGACATTCTCCTTACTGGATATGTTTTCTCTCCTCAATTACTATCACCCTGACATTCTCCTTACTGGATATGTTTCCTCTTCTCACTTACTATCTCCCCTACATTCTCCTTACTGGGTATGTTTTCTCCCCTCACTTACTATCTCCCCGACATTCTCCTTACTGGATATGTTTTCTCTCCTCAATTACTATCTCCCTGACATTCTCCTTACTGGATATGTTTCCTCTTCTCACTTACTATCTCCCCGACATTCTCCTTACTGGATATGTTTCCTCTTCTCACTTACTATCTTCCCGACATTCTCCTTACTGGATATGTTTTCTCTCCTCAATTACTATCTCCCTGACATTCTCCTTACTGGATATGTTTCCTCTTCTCACTTACTATCTCCCCTACATTCTCCTTACTGGGTATGTTTTCTCTCCTCACTTACTATCTCCCCGACATTCTCCTTACTGGGTATGTTTCCTCTTCTCACTTACTATCTCCCCTACATTCTCCTTACTGGGTATGTTTTCTCTCCTCACTTACTATCTCCCCGACATTCTCCTTACTGGGTATGTTTTCTCTCCTCACTTACTATCTCCCCGACATTCTCCTTACTGGATATGTTTTCTCTCCTCACTTACTATCTCCCCGACATTCTCCTTACTGGATAGGTTTCCTCTTTTCACTTACTATCTTCCCGACATTCTCCTTACTGGATATGTTTTCTCTCCTCAATTACTATCTCCCTGACATTCTCCTTACTGGATATGTTTCCTCTTCTCACTTACTATCTCCCCGACATTCTCCTTACTGGGTATGTTTTCTCTCCTCACTTACTATCTCCCCGACATTCTCCTTACTGGATATGTTTTCTCTCCTCACTTACTATCTCCCCGACATTCTCCTTACTGGGTATGTTTTCTCTCCTCACTTACTATCTCCCCGACATTCTCCTTACTGGGTATGTTTTCTCCCCTCACTTACTATCTCCCCGACATTCTCCTTACTGGATATGTTTCCTCTTCTCACTTACTATCTTCCCGACATTCTCCTTACTGGATATGTTTTCTCTCCTCAATTACTATCTCCCTGACATTCTCCTTACTGGATATGTTTCCTCTTCTCACTTACTATCTCCCCGACATTCTCCTTACTGGGTATGTTTTCTCTCCTCACTTACTATCTCCCCGACATTCTCCTTACTGGATATGTTTTCTCTCCTCACTTACTATCTCCCCTACATTCTCCTTACTGGATATGTTTCCTTTCCTCACTTACTATCTCCCCGACATTCTCCTTACTGGATATGTTTCCTCTTCTCACTTACTATCTCCCCGACATTCTCCTTACTGGATATGTTTCCTCTTCTCACTTACTATCTTCCCGACATTCTCCTTACTGGATATGTTTTCTCTCCTCAATTACTATCTCCCTGACATTCTCCTTACTGGATATGTTTCCTCTTCTCACTTACTATCTCCCCGACATTCTCCTTACTGGGTATGTTTTCTCTCCTCACTTACTATCTCCCCTACATTCTCCTTACTGGATATGTTTCCTTTCCTCACTTACTATCTCCCCGACATTCTCCTTACTGGATATGTTTCCTCTTCTCACTTACTATCTCCCCGACATTCTCCTTACTGGATATGTTTCCTCTTCTCACTTACTATCTCCCCGACATTCTCCTTACTGGGTATGTTTTCTCTCCTCACTTACTATCTCCCCTACATTCTCCTTACTGGATATGTTTCCTTTCCTCACTTACTATCTCCCCGACATTCTCCTTACTGGATATGTTTCCTCTTCTCACTTACTATCTCCCTGACTTTCTCCTTACTGGGTATGTTTCCTCTTCTCACTTACTATCTCCCTGACTTTCTCCTTACTGGGTATGTTTTCTCCCCTCACTTACTATCTCCCCGACATTCTCCTTACTGGATATGTTTCCTCTTCTCACTTACTATCTTCCCGACATTCTCCTTACTGGATATGTTTTCTCTCCTCAATTACTATCTCCCTGACATTCTCCTTACTGGATATGTTTCCTCTTCTCACTTACTATCTCCCCTACATTCTCCTTACTGGGTATGTTTTCTCTCCTCACTTACTATCTCCCTGACATTCTCCTTACTGGGTATGTTTTCTCTCCTCACTTACTATCTCCCTGACATTCTCCTTACTGGATATGTTTTCTCTCCTCACTTACTATCTCCCCGACATTCTCCTTACTGGATAGGTTTCCTCTTTTCACTTACTATCTCCCCGACATTCTCCTTACTGGGTATGTTTTCTCTCCTCACTTACTATCTCCCCTACATTCTCCTTACTGGATATGTTTCCTCTTCTCACTTACTATCTCCCCGACATTCTCCTTACTGGATATGTTTCCTCTTCTCACTTACTATCTCCCCGACATTCTCCTTACTGGGTATGTTTTCTCTCCTCACTTACTATCTCCCCTACATTCTCCTTACTGGATATGTTTCCTTTCCTCACTTACTATCTCCCCGACATTCTCCTTACTGGATATGTTTCCTCTTCTCACTTACTATCTTCCCGACATTCTCCTTACTGGATATGTTTTCTCTGCTCAATTACTATCTCCCTGCCATTCTCCTTACTGGATATGTTTCCTCTTCTCACTTACTATCTCCCCTACATTCTCCTTACTGGGTATGTTTTCTCTCCTCACTTACTATCTCCCTGACATTCTCCTTACTGGATATGTTTTCTCTCCTCACTTACTATCTCCCCGACATTCTCCTTACTGGGTATGTTTCCTCTTCTCACTTACTATCTCCCTGACATTCTCCTTACTGGATATGTTTTCTCTCCTCAATTACTATCTCCCCGACATTCTCCTTACTGGATATGTTTCCTTTCCTCACTTACTATCTCCCCGACATTCTCCTTACTGGATATGTTTCCTCTTCTCACTTACTATCTTCCCGACATTCTCCTTACTGGATATGTTTTCTCTCCTCAATTACTATCTCCCTGACATTCTCCTTACTGGATATGTTTCCTCTTCTCACTTACTATCTCCCCTACATTCTCCTTACTGGATATGTTTTCTCTCCTCACTTACTATCTCCCTGACATTCTCCTTACTGGATATGTTTTCTCTCCTCACTTACTATCTCCCCGACATTCTCCTTACTGGGTATGTTTCCTCTTCTCACTTACTATCTCCCTGACATTCTCCTTACTGGATATGTTTTCTCTCCTCAATTACTATCTCCCCGACATTCTCCTTACTGGATATGTTTCCTTTCCTCACTTACTATCTCCCCGACGATCTCCTTACTGGATATGTTTCCTCTTCTCACTTACTATCTCCCCGACATTCTCCTTACTGGATATGTTTCCTCTTCTCACTTACTATCTCCCCGACATTCTCCTTACTGGGTATGTTTTCTCTCCTCACTTACTATCTCCCCTACATTCTCCTTACTGGATATGTTTCCTTTCCTCACTTACTATCTCCCCGACATTCTCCTTACTGGATATGTTTCCTCTTCTCACTTACTATCTTCCCGACATTCTCCTTACTGGATATGTTTTCTCTGCTCAATTACTATCTCCCTGCCATTCTCCTTACTGGATATGTTTCCTCTTCTCACTTACTATCTCCCCTACATTCTCCTTACTGGGTATGTTTTCTCTCCTCACTTACTATCTCCCTGACATTCTCCTTACTGGATATGTTTTCTCTCCTCACTTACTATCTCCCCGACATTCTCCTTACTGGGTATGTTTCCTCTTCTCACTTACTATCTCCCTGACATTCTCCTTACTGGATATGTTTTCTCTCCTCAATTACTATCTCCCCGACATTCTCCTTACTGGATATGTTTCCTTTCCTCACTTACTATCTCCCCGACATTCTCCTTACTGGATATGTTTCCTCTTCTCACTTACTATCTCCCCGACATTCTCCTTACTGGGTATGTTTTCTCTCCTCACTTACTATCTCCCCTACATTCTCCTTACTGGATATGTTTTCTCTCCTCAATTACTATCTCCCCGACATTCTCCTTACTGGATATGTTTTCTCTCCTCACTTACTATCTCCCCGACATTCTCCTTACTGGATATGTTTTCTCTCCTCACTTACTATCTCCCCTACATTCTCCTTACTGGGTATGTTTTCTCTTCTCACTAACTATCTCCCCGACATTCTCCTTACTGGGTATGTTTCCTCTTCTCACTTACTATCTCCCCGACATTCTCCTTACTGGATATGTTTTCTCTCCTCACTTACTATCTCCCTGACATTCTCCTTACTGGATATGTTTTCTCTCCTCACTTACTATCTCCCCGACATTCTCCTTACTGGGTATGTTTCCTCTTCTCACTTACTATCTCCCCGACATTTTCCTTACTGGGTATGTTTCCTCTTCTCACTTACTATCTCCCCGACATTTTCCTTACTGGGTATGTTTCCTCTTCTCACTTACTATCTCCCCGACATTCTCCTTACTGGATATGTTTTCTCTCCTCACTTACTATCTCCCCGACATTCTCCTTACTGGATATGTTTCCTCTTCTCACTTACTATCTCCCCGACATTCTCCTTACTGGGTATGTTTTCTCTCCTCACTTACTATCTCCCCTACATTCTCCTTACTGGATATGTTTTCTCTCCTCAATTACTATCTCCCCGACATTCTCCTTACTGGATATGTTTTCTCTCCTCAATTACTATCTCCCCGACATTCTCCTTACTGGATATGTTTTCTCTCCTCACTTACTATCTCCCCTACATTCTCCTTACTGGGTATGTTTTCTCTCCTCACTTACTATCTCCCCGACATTCTCCTTACTGGATATGTTTTCTCTCCTCACTTACTATCTCCCCTACATTCTCCTTACTGGGTATGTTTTCTCTTCTCACTTACTATCTTACCGACATTCTCCTTACTGGATATGTTTCCTCTTCTCACTTACTATCTCCCCGACATTCTCCTTACTGGATATGTTTTCTCTCCTCACTTACTATCTCCCTGACATTCTCCTTACTGGATATGTTTTCTCTCCTCACTTACTATCTCCCCGACATTCTCCTTACTGGGTATGTTTCCTCTTCTCACTTACTATCTCCCCGACATTTTCCTTACTGGGTATGTTTCCTCTTCTCACTTACTATCTCCCCGACATTTTCCTTACTGGGTATGTTTCCTCTCCTCAATTACTATCTCCCCGACATTCTCCTTACTGGGTATGTTTCCTCTTCTCACTTACTATCTCCCCGACATTCTCCTTACGGGATATGTTTTCTCTCCTCACTTACTATCTCCCCGACATTCTCCTTACTGGTTATGTTTTCTCCTCACTTTTCTTCACCCTGACCGCCTCGTTACTGGATATATCCCTTCTCTTTTCCCCCGGGGGCATTACTTGGTATAGTTTCTTTATCCATCCTCTCCACTTTCTCCTGGGCATTCTCTGTAATGGATTGTTTTCTCTCCTCCTTTGGCGTTCTCTCTCTTGCAGGGCATCGATCGCTCTCACTCTTGGGTGAACTCTGCTTATTGTCCTGGGGGTCCAAAATCTGTGCAACGCCGGACCCAGCCCAATTCCAACACTGAGCTCCGACAGGTGGCACTTCTCCTTATACGTATTATGCATGTGCCAACCTCTCTGTGCATGACCTCTGCATCCATTTCACCAGTAGCTCTGTAATCCCGTACCACTCAGTGTGACATCTCCCGTATCTTGTGCTAGATTAGATGGCATCCATTCCACATCTCCTAAATGTATTTCTCTTTTACTTGACTATCTCCATGGTCATCAGTAGTAGGAATGATATCATAATGTTTAGGGAAAATAAATGTTGCATCTAACCATTGTTCTATAACTGGTACCTCACGATACCCCCCAAGATGTTTCAAAGGAGAGAGAGAGAGAGAGAGAGAGAGAGAGATATCAGGCTCCAATGTTTGAAACACTGAACACATTAGAGCGATATTGGGACAATTTGCTGTTTCATAATGACTTATCGCCTACATCATGCAGGTCCAAACTGTGGCCCTCAAGCTGTTGTGAAACTACACGTCCCAGCATGCCTTGCCATAGTTTCAGCATTCTCTAATAGCAAAACTGTGGCAAGGCATGCTGGGACTTGTAGTTTCACAACAGCTGGAGGGCCATCGTTTGGACATGCCTGACCTACATCATCTAGTGTGTGCACGCAATGGCGCACTCCATCCAGTGGCATGCAGCGTCCTCTGGTAGCCATGCCACGCGGTCAGACAATACCTTATGTGATATTGGTGTGTGACTGTTTTCCGTGAAAGTCTATTTATCATTTATTTATGTTGGGGGTAAAAAATAAAAGTGATCATCTTATTGGCTGATCAGGGCAGCATACCTTTTCTCCACAGTACAGATGGGACAAGAGTATGTAGCTATAGATCATTACTAGAGAAGGTGTCATACATTTCTACCAAGCTGCTTGTAACACGATTATCATTTTTCATGTCATCTTTCCTTTCCTCCCCCATACAACAATGACTTTTTAACCCCCTCAATGTCTCTCCACTCTCTTTTCCTGTTACCTTTCCATCCCCATTTTCCTGCAATCTTTTAACTCCTTCATAGAACAATGAGCGAAGTCCAAACCGCATATCCAGCTACATGGAGGGTGACGTCTCCTCCACCCAGCCTCGCCTCACCGCCAAAAAGGTACATGTGTGGACTGACACAGGGCATGTTGTGGGGTATTCTATAGAGAAAACCAGCCCAGGGCACCAGCAGCACAGAAAGGGGCATTGATTTGTAGGAACTTTTAACCCTTTATGACCCTTTGTCCATTTGTAATGGACGATTATTATAAAGTGATTGCATAGATTGTATTATTATGATGTCAAATACCGATGTCCATCTAGATGTAAATATAATGTGAACATTTTCACATTAGGACAAATCCTAACGTCTTTTCATATGAGCTACGATTCTATATAACTAAAACCCAAAATGACCGGTCCATGTATATTTTGGGTTACTTAGGTCCTCCTGCTACTTTACTAGTGTCTCAACTGGGATACACCTGAAACAGTCAATGGGTCATAAAGGGGTAACTGGCACCTTCCCCATCAGTCAGTGCACAGTGTATGAAGTCCTGATTTATATGTTACATGTTAGAAGTGCTGTGCTCTAGAATTATGATGTGTGACCCATCCATTAAACCATCCATCCATCCAGCTGCTTCTTAACCAGTTCCTGTTCAGTATTAACACTAACCTCTATACCCCTAAGCACGGTTCTCCTATTTTCACTGTTATTCAGTGTTTTCTAGAATGTAAATAATTTGGGGAATTAAGGGATAATATTCTGACAGGTAATCAACACAGTCTGCCCCCCCCCCCCCCCCCCCCCCCCCTCCACAGGGTGACGCAGACAGGTGGGAACTATGTGACATGTGGTCTGTCCCTCCCACTACAGGGTGACACAGACAGGAGTGAGCTATGTGACATGGGGTCTTTCCCTCCCACCACAGGGTGACACAGACAGGAGGGAGCTATGTGACATGGGGTCTGTCCCTCCCACCACAGGGTGACACAGGCAGGAGGGAGCTATGTGACATGGGGTCTGTCCCTCCCACCACAGGGTGACACAGGCAGGAGGGAGCTATGTGACATGGGATCTGTCCCTCCCACCACAGGGTGACACAGGCAGAAGGGAGCTATGTGACAAGAAGTCTGTCCCTGGAGCATGGGTGACTCCGAGGGGTATAGTGAGGGGAAGCCATAGTATTAATGTGACTGTTCTTATTCTATATAGCTGTTACATGAGGAGCTGGCCTTGCAGTGGGTGGTGAGTGGTAGTCCTGTACGTGAAGCAGCTCTGAGCCAGGCCTGGTTCTTCTTTCAGTTGATGGTAAGTGTCTGAGGAGTTTTCATCCCAATTCCAGCACATCCCTCATCCAGTCCATTCAGTCTATGTAATCTGGACTGGATGATGGATGTGCTGGAGTCTGAAATCTCTACTGTATATGGGATGTGCTGGAGTCTGTAATCTGGACTGGATGAGGGCTGTGCTGGAGTCCGTAATCTGGACTGGATGAGGGCTGTGCTGGAGTCCGTAATCTGGACTGGATGAGGGCTGTGCTGGAGTCTAATCTGGACTGAATGAGGGCTGTGCTGGAGTCTGTGATCTGGACTGGATGAGGGATTTGCTGGAGTCTGGGTGTAATCCTGGCTGGGTGACGAATGCGCTAGTGTGGAGGTGTAAACTGGATTAGATAAGGGATGTGCTAGAGTTGGGGTATAATCTGGACTGTATTAGGGAAGTGCTAGAATGTGTTTTATAATGAATGTTCTAGAGTCGTTGTGTAAACAGGACTGGATGAGAGATGTGCTAGTTGGGATGAAATCTGGAGATGAGCCTTCAGTCATCCATAGTTATTTTCCCTGGCATGTCTCCCTTATCGGAGTCTCCTCTTCATCGTGCATGGTTTCTGGTTACAGACAAAGAGCATGGCTCTGCATCTCCATAACTCCGAGAAACTGGATGCTCCCCGCAAACAGCGCTTTCCAGAGAGATTCGTGGATGACATATCTGCGCTTGTGTGCAACATCTGTGCTGAGATCACCAGCCGATATCTGAAGGTACATACGATAGCGCACGCTTGTGTATGGCCATGTTGGCTTTCCTTAGTCCTCACCTCCTTTCCATTTTTACATGTAAGCAATAGAAAGAAGGCTGCTCACCCAGCGGTCATTGCTTCCTATAGGGAGACTTGTAATCATGCATACTGTACGTCTGTCTCAGAAAGGCTGATGGACGAGGAGACAGAATTATCTAACCCCTGTGCACACTATTTTCTTTTGCCTTTCCTCATCTCAGTATATGATCCTAAGCCTTCAGTGTCTGTCGGTGTAATGTCTCTCCCCACCCATCATGTACTCATTGTCCGGTGTGTTACAACATTTAGGATGCCGATCTCGCAGAACGCCTCAACAACAGTCTTGCCTTTTTCTTCAACGACCTGTTGGCCGTGATGGATCGGGGTTTCATTTTCAATCTCATCCGATCTTACTACAAACAGGTAAAATAAAGACTTACAGTAACGCTGTTGTTACTGAATGGGATCGATGGGCAGACAATGTTCTTGTATGGGGTTACTGTAATGTAGTGCCATGTGTCCTGCCGCTCTGAGGTCACAGACCAGAATAGTTGGTGATCCTACCACCTCCCCTCGTGTTTTTGTCTCCGCATGGTCACAGCAGAGTGTTCCTTCTGAGGACATAATGGAAGAAATTTACTAAAGGTCCCCATACGCTCTGCGATAAGCAGCGTGCAATGCAAAGCGTCGGAGCGCACACGTGCGTTTTGCATGCGATCAGCATTGCTGATATTGCATTGCACGCTGGTTATCGCAGCATGTATGGGAACCTTTAGATGGGAGTTCTATTTCACATGAGATGTTGCTATAGGCAACCAATCAGATACTATGTATTATCTTCTAGAAGGTGCTAAATAAATAAGTCGATTCTGATTAGTTGCCCATAGCAACATCCCGGGCCAAATGTAATAGGGGGAGAGTTTCAGAAAGTGAGAGATTTTGGGAGAGTTTCCCCCTTTTTTTTTTAAAGCAGCAATCAATTACACTGCAAAACCAGGTTGATTTTGCCATGTAATTGATTGCTGCTTTAAGAAACATGGGAAAACTCTCCCAATTCTCTTACTTTCTGAAACTCTCACCCTATTACATTTGGCCCCCCATGTGAACTAGATCCCATTTTAGTAAATTTCCCACAATATCTCCAATTGTGAGCAAGCAATACTACATGTAGGATGGTGGTGTCCATCCTGGTAGTGGTGCTACATTAATAATGCACTTGAAGGAAACCGATCTCTCATGTACCTTGTCTGGCTCATAGGGGGTTATTTTGGTTCACTCTTTCTGACAAGTTCCTTCTTAGATGGACAAAACCATGTGCACTGCAGGTGGGGCAGATGTAACTTGTGTAGAGGTAATTAGATTTGCGTGGAGTTTTACTTCAAAGTGAGATCTATATTGCAGTGTAAAAATAAAGCCGCCAGTATTTTCCCTGCACAGAAACAAAATAACTCACCCAAATCTAATTCTCTCTGCACATTTTACATCTACTCCACCTGCAGTGCACATGGTTTTGGCCATCTAAGAAGGAATTTGTCAGAAAGAGTGAACTAGAATAAGGCCCATAAAGTGGTGGACGGACTACTCCCATCTGACAGTAGAGTTCCTTCTCGGTGGTGGTAGGCACTGGGAGTGGTTCTCCTTAATCATCATATCAAGGGAAAGTGGTTTCCTCAAGAGTCCATTTGTCCAGATAAGTCTCTAATATACAGATATAGCCGCGCCCATCGATGCTGTGCCACAGCCGCTCATACCGGTTTGGCGCACCAATGTCTCACTGGCGGCACAAAATCACTGCACCAACGCCGCTCGTTGCATTTCTATGAGTTGCGGGAACAAATTAGATGCACAAGTGATGAAGGTATCGCGCCACTCTCCATGTATGAAGCATGTGGCAATTGGCGCACCAATAATGAGCGTGGCTAAATCTGTAAGTCATCAGGTGGGCACCTAATAGTAACTGTACCAAGGGCATCACACCTAGGTAGGTGTTTACCACTGGCATCCATGGCATTAACAGTGTATTCAGTTGCTGGGAACTATGTAATTGCCTGAGTCTATGACCAATAATTCCTGTTTTACAGATCAACAGTAAATTGCCAAAGGCGCAGAACCCGAACGTGCTGATCTCACTGCGCATGGATCTACTGCGAATTGTCTGCTCACATGAGCACTACATCTCCCTAAACCTCCCCTGTAGCCGTCTGTCGCCGCCCAACTCTCCCTCACCTTCCGTCTCTTCCACCACCTCGCAGGTACTGTGACTAGTGTAACCATGGTCTACACACACTGGTGGCATCCATTTTCTCAGCTGATCCATTATTTTGGAAATGACAGTCTATCAATTCACATGTTGCATCATGGAGGTCTTGAGGCAGGATGGCTGTACAGCCTACTGCTTTTACTAAGAGCCTGTGAGTTTACTGGGGCTCTGATTAAATTCATAGGCTGCCTATGAATTCACCACAAAATGGCTGCCTCCACGCTGCACAGTCCTCACTGCTCAGTCCTGCTGTAGTGCTCCAGTCACCACACCATAATATAAGGAGCCTGCACCACCTGCTTCCTCACCGCTCAGGCCTGCTGTAGTGCACCAGTCACCACACAATAATATAAGGAGCATGCACCGCATGCTTCATCACAGCTGGGGCCTGCTGAAGTGCTCCAGTCACCACACAATGATATAGGAAGCGGCATCACCTGCTTCCTCACAGCTCAGGCCTGCTGTAGTGCTCCAGTTACCATACAATTTTATAGGGAGCCTACACCACCTGCTTCCTCACAGCTCAGGCCTGCTGCAGTGCACCAGTGACCACACAATAATATAAGGAGACTGCACCACATGCTTCCTCACAGCTCAGGCCTGCTGTAGTGCTCCAGTCACCACACAATGATATAGGAAGTGGCACCACCTGCTTCCTCACAGCTCAGGCCTGCTGCAGTGCACCAGTGACCACACAATAATATAAGGAGACTGCACCACATGCTTCCTCGCCGCTCAGGCCTGCTGTAGTGCACCAGTCACCACACAATGATATAGGAAGTGGCACCACATGCTTCCTCACAGCTCGGGCCTGCTGTAGTGCACCAGTCACCACACAATGATTTAGGAAGCGGCACCACATGCTTCCTCACAACTTAAGCCTGCTGTAGTGCACAAGTCACCACACAATAATATAAGGAGACTGCACCACATGCTTCCTCACCGGTCAGGCCTGCTGTAGTGCACAAGTCACCACACAATAATATAAGGAAACTGCACCACATGCTTCCTCACCGCTCAGGCCTACTGTAGTGCACCAGTAACCACACAAGGATTTAGGAGCCTGCACCACATGCTTCCTCACAGCTCAGGCCTGCTGTAGTGCACAAGTCACCACACAATAATATAAGGAGACTGCACCACATGCTTCCTCACCGCTCAGGCCTGCAGTAGTGCACAAGTCACCACACAATAATATAAGGAGACTGCACCACATGCTTCCTCACCGCACAGGCCTGCTGTAGTGCACCAGTAACCACACAAGGATTTAGGAGCCTGCACCACATGCTTCCTCACAGCTCAGGCCTGCTGTGGTGCACCAGTCACCTCACAATAATATAAGGAGACTGCACGACATGCTTCCTCACCGCTCAGGCCTGCAGTAGTGCACAAGTCACCACACAATAATATAAGGAGACTGCACCACATGCTTCCTCACAGCTCAGGCCTGCTGTAGTGCACCAGTCACCACACAATGATTTAGGAGCCTGCACCACATGCTTCCTCACAGCTCAGGCCTGCTGTGGCGCACCAGTCACCACACAATAATATAAGGAGACTGCACGACATGCGTCCTCACCGCTCAGGCCTGCAGTAGTGCACAAGTCACCACACAATAATATAAGGAGACTGCACCACATGCTTCCTCACAGCTCAGGCCTGCTGTAGTGCACCAGTAACCACACAAGGATTTAGGAGCCTGCACCACATGCTTCCTCACAGCTCAGGCCTGCTGTGGTGCACCAGTCACCACACAATAATATAAGGAGACTGCACCACATGCTTCCTCACCGTTCAGGCCTGCAGTAGTGCACAAGTCACCACACAATAATATAAGGAGACTGCACCACATGCTTCCTCACCGCTCAGGCCTGCTGTAGTGCACCAGTAACCACACAAGGATTTAGGAGCCTGCACCACATGCTTCCTCACAGCTCAGGCCTGCTGTAGTGCACAAGTCACCACACAATAATATAAGGAGACTGCACCACATGCTTCCTCACAGCTCAGGCCTGCTGTAGTGCACCAGTCACCACACAATGATTTAGGAAGCGGCACCACATGCTTCCTCACAGCTCAGGCCTGCTGTAGTGCATGAGTCACCACACAATAATATAAGGAGACTGCACCACATGCTTCCTCACAGCTCAGGCCTGCTGTAGTGCACCAGTAACCACACAAGGATTTAGGAGCCTGCACCACATGCTATGTATTATCTTGAGATGTACTGAAGCTGTAACTGTGATATTGAGTTAGGCACCCAGGCATGTGTGTTCTATTAATCAGTTATACTGGGCAGAGCTGTGGTAAGCCATCAATGTTACCCTGCACTTGTGGATTCCTGAACTGCTATGGATGTTAGTGTAGCATAAGTACACTGGTCAGGCGGCAGAAACACAAGGGAGATAGTCAGGTGATTGCGCCGTCCAGTAATGGTCCCCCCCCCATCTTTCTCTTCCCTCAGAGCTCTGTCTTCTCCAGTCCAGCCCAGGACAAGACCGTCACCAATATGTTTGAGCTCTCGGTGCCATTCAGGCAGCAGCACTTCCTCTCCGGCCTCATCCTGACAGAACTCGCCCTAATACTGGAGCCTGATGTCGAAGGGTGAGATCAGTAACTCGTTTCTCGCTAAGGCTAATATGTTACTCATTATTTATCCAGTCCTCCAGTGTCCTCTCCCATTGTTGCCCAGTGCCCTTATTCTTCCCTCTGTGATGTGCCATCTTCCCCTCTCTCTTTATAGTGTATTTTTCCTCCAGAAGAAAGCCATCAGCACTCTCCACAACCTCCTCTGCAGCCATGACACCGACCCTCGCTACGCCGAGCCTGCCATCAAGCAGAGCATTTCCCGCCTTTATCTTCCCCTGGTGGGTATCGTCATGGAGACTCTGCCACAGCTGTACGACTTCACGGGTGAGTATCCATGTAACACACTTGGCCGATAAGCTGGGGCTTAGTAAACAGGCTGCCAAACCAGTGCCAGAAGGAGTCTAGCAACAGTATCCCCACACTCACCCTCTAGACGCTCTGCCAAGATATAAAGGCAGATAGAAACCATTGCTTTTATTTCTATTAGCTTCATGGGAGAGCTGTAGCGTCAGTAGTAGTGCCATGGGAGAGCTGTAGCGTCAGTAGTAGTGCCATGGGAGAGCTGTAGTGTCAGTAGTAGTGCCATGGGAGAGCTGTAGCGTCAGTAGTAGTGCCATGGGAGAGCTGTAGCGTCAGTAGTAGTGCCATGGGAGAGCTGTAGCATTAGTAGTAGTGCCATGGGAGAGCTGTAGCGTCAGTAGTAGTGCCATGGGAGAGCTGTAGCGTCAGTAGTAGTGCCATGGGAGAGCTGTAGCATTAGTAGTAGTGCCATGGGAGAGCTGTAGCATTAGTAGTAGTGCCATGGGAGAGCTGTAGCGTCAGTAGTAGTGCCATGGGAGAGCTGTAGCATTAGTAGTAGTGCCATGGGAGAGCTGTAGCATTAGTAGTAGTGCCATGGGAGAGCTGTAGCATTAGTAGTAGTGCCATGGAGAGCTGTAGCATTAGTAGTAGTGCCATGGGAGAGCTGTAGTAGTAGCATGGGAGAGCTGTAGCATCAGTAGTAGTAGCATGGGAGAGCTGTAGCGTCAGTAGTAGTAGCATGGGAGAGCTGTAGCATCAGTAGTAGTAGCATGGGAGAGCTGTAGCGTCAGTAGTAGTAGCATGGGAGAGCTGTAGCGTCAGTAGTAGTAGCATGGGAGAGCTGTAGCGTCAGTAGTAGTAGCATGGGGGAGCTGTAGCGTCAGTAGTAGTAGCATGGGAGAGCTGTAGCGTCAGTAGTAGTAGCATGGGAGAGCTGTAGCGTCAGTAGTAGTAGCATGGGAGAGCTGTAGCGTCAGTAGTAATGCCATGGGAGAGCTGTAGCGTCAGTAGTAATGCCATGGGAGAGCTGTAGCATCAGTAGTGGTAGGATGTGAGAGCTGTAGCAACAGTGTAGTTTCATGGGATAGCTGTAGCATCAGTAGTAGTGCCATGGGAGAGCTGTAGCGCCGCTGTGGCACCACGGGAGACCTGTAGCTTTAGTACAGACACTGGCAGCATACACTTTGGCATTCCTGGTCAGTGAGGTTGGAATCCAGCCACATGCCATAAAGAACTCCAGCGTTACAGTCTATCTATCCTGCTTCCCCCTCTCCCACCCCCTCTCCCAAGCGCATTGTCTCACGGCATAACGTCAACACACTTGATCTTGCTGCCTTCTCAAACACGCTGTGTCCTCTTCTCGCCCCAATCGCCCTCATATCCTACCCGAACCTCGCTGCCTCCCTCTATAATGACACCCTATCTTCGGCATTGGACTCTGCCTGCCCTCCCTCCTCTATCCCCCTTCGATGCTCCAACCCCCAACCGTGGCACTCACCTATCACCCGATTCCTTAAAAAGTGCTCTCGCACTGCTGAGCGCTTCTGGAAGAAATCACGCTCTCTTGCGGATTATCTCCATTTCAAATTCATTCTTTCCTCCTTCAGCTCTGCCCTTGCTCTGGCCAAGGAATCCTACTTTAAGTCCCTCATCCTTTCCCAATCATCCAATCCCCGCAGGCTCTTCGCCACCTTCAACTCCTTGCTCTCCCCCCCTCCTCCAGCTCTTCCGTCCTCCATCGTAGCCGCTGATTTTGCTACCTACTTTTCAACCAAAATCTCCTCTCTCAGGACTGCCATCACTGCTGCCATGACCTCACCCTCTCCCTCCTCCCCTCCTACATCTCCACTCCCCTCCTTCCAACCCCTGTCCTCATTTTACCCCACCACTGCTGCTGAAGTCCACTCTATCCTTCAATCCGCTTCTCCCTCCACCTGCCCGCTTGATCCTATCCCCTCCAATATTATCCGTCGTCTCAGTCCATCAGTCTGCTCTCACCTGGCTCACCTCTTTAATCTTTCCCTATCCTCTGGGATCTTCCCTTCCTCCTTCAAACACGCTCTTGTCTCCCCAATTCTCAAAAAAACAAATCTGGACCCCAACTCTCCATCCAACTACAGGCCCATCTCCCTCCTCCCTTTTGCCTCCAAACTCCTAGAACGTCTGACCTATAATCGTCTCCTAAGCCACCTTACTGCTAACTCCATTCTAGACCCCCTCCAATCCGGGTTCCGCCCTTTACATTCCACTGAAACTGCCCTGACCAAAGTCACTAACAATCTACTATCGGCTAAATCCAAAGGCCTCTTCTCTATCCTCATCCAGCTTGATCTGTCGGCTGCCTTTGACACTGTTGACCACCCTCTCCTGCTCAACACCCTCCGCTCCTTTGGCATCACTGGCACGGTCTTCTCCTGGTTCACCTCATACCTCTCCGATCGCTCCTTCTCCGTCTCCACTCCGAGCTCCTCCTCTCCTACTACCCCCCAGCCAGTCGGTGTTCCCCAAGGGTCAGTCCTTGGCCCTCTCCTCTTCTCCCTCTACACCACCTCTCTGGGCACCCTCATCAGCTCCTATGGTTTTCATTACCACCTTTATGCTGATGATACCCTAATCTATCTCTCCTCCCCCGACTTATCCCCATCACTTCTGTCCAAGGTCTCCGAATGCCTCACGGCCATCTCAGCCTGGATGACCCAACGCTTCCTGAAACTAAACATGGCTAAAACTGAACTTCTAATCTTCCATCCCCCGAACATCCCCTCTTCTCCCACTATCTCCATCAGCATTGGTGAAACCGAGATCACGTCCACCGACCAAACGCGCTGCCTCGGTGTCATCATTGACTCCTCCCTCTCTTTCACCCCCCCACATTCGTGCTCTCTCACAGTCTTGCCGCTTTCACCTACGCAACATCTCACGCATCAGACCATTCCTCTCCACTGACGCGACCAAAATTCTCATTCACTCTCTTGTCATCTCCCGCCTTGACTACTGCAACATCCTTCTCTCTGGGCTACCTCTCACCCGCCTCGCACCTCTCCAATCCATTCTTAACGCTGCTGCTAGGCTCATCTTCCTCTCTCACCGCTCTACCTCCGCCTCCCCCCTCTGTTTATCTCTTCACTGGCTCCCCATTCCTTTCCGAGTTCTCTTTAAACTCCTCACCACCACCTACAAGGCTCTCTCCTCCTCCACAGCTCCTTACCTCTCTTCACTGATCTCTATCCACACTCCCTCCCGTCCTCTTCGCTCCATCGCTGACCGCCGACTGACCTCTCACCTAATCACCTCCTCCCACTCCCGTGTCCAAGATTTCTCTCGCGCTGCCCCCCTGCACTGGAACAACCTCCCGCCACCCATCAGGCTATCTGATTCCCTTACCTCCTTCAAGCGCTCCCTCAAAACCCACTTTTTTCGACTAGCCTATCCCTCCTCCTAACCTCTTTTGATCCTCCTATCCTGCCTCCGTTCCCCTCCGTTCCTACTTATCCTATTGTATTTCGTTCGTCCACCCACCTATTTTTAGTATGTTAACTCTTATGAGCAGGGCCCTCCTTCCTCACGTACTCACCCTACCTCATTACCTCACCTGTGCTCCTGTCCTGTTCTTCCCTTCCTCTACTTCATCTTCGGTCTTCTTGACTATTTTGACACCTACTTCTGAACTGATGCTGATTTTAGTTCTACCAGCTATACCCCTATTTATACTGTATCTTTCTACACACCCTGTACGTTACCTTGTAATTTGTTTTTTTTTTGTTTGCTATGTACGGCGCTGCGGACACTTTGTGGCGCCTTATAAATAAACGTACTGCTACTACTACTACTACCTTTTAAACAGACCAGACCACACTCTAAATTCTCTTAGTGTACCTATTACAGGTGCTGACACTCTAATCCTTTTTTTAGCTGAGCCACATGTGCAGCGCATCCGTCATGCCTCTATGGCAGATGAAGTGGACTCTGACGGGGGAACAATCAGTCAAACAGTTGCCATGGCAATAGCAGGGTCCCCATTGCCTACAATGCAGAAGAGCACAAGCTTCCCGATGCCATCAGCTGTGAGTGATGAATCCCGACATTTCTCCTTTTGCTCCGTTTCTTTTCTTCCATTCACTTGTTCCGTAATAACGTATTGGTAGCTACAGCTATTCTCTCTATGAGGACTGAGGAGAGCACAGGAGAATGCTGGGTAATGACCTGGAAGTCCAATACAGACACACAGATCAACAGTTGATTTGCATTGTTCTTAAACATATTATACTACTCCATTATCCTCCATCTCCAGTGTACCATTATAATAGGATTAAATCCTGCTCTGAATGGCAGCAGTGCAAATGGTCTTCTATAATATGCATTACATAAGCCTCTTCAGTGCATGTGTTGCTGTGTATTTCAGTTGTATATGGCCCATGACCAGCAAAGACTGTGAACTGTGCTGAATGTATTACTAGTGCTTTACCTGTGTGTCTCTCCACAGCCTGTGCGTTCAGGTAGTGCCCTCTCTGCAGAGTCCAGCCGCAATCTCTTGGTGTGTGCTCTGTGGGTACTGAAAAATGCTGAGCAAGAATCTCTGCAACGCTGGTTCTCCAGTCTGTCTGTAATGCAGCTCACACGGCTGCTGGAACTGCTGAGTCTGTGTGTGTCCTGCTTCCAGTACAAGGTGAGACCCTCGCGGCTGTGACTGTACTACTAGTACAATGTAACTGCTGTGTGTGTGTGTGCCCTGCTTCCAGTGCTGGGACTGTACTACTAGTGCAATGTAACTGCTGGGTGTGTGTCCTGCTTCCAGTACAGGGTGAGACCCTCGCTGCTGTGACTGTACTACTAGTGCAATGTAACTGCTGGGTGTGTGTGTCCTGCTTCCAGTACAGGGTGAGACCCTCGCTGCTGTGACTGTACTACTAGTGCAATGTAACTGCTGGGTGTGTGTGTCCTGCTTCCAGTACAGGGTGAGACCCTCGCTGCTGTGACTGTACTACTAGTACAATGTAACTGCTGTGTGTGTGTGTGTGTGTGTGTGTGTGTGTGTGTGTGTCCTGCTTCCAGTACAAGGTGAGACCCTCGCTGCTGGGACTGTACTACTAGTACAATGTAACTGCTGGGTGTGTGTGTCCTGCTTCCAGTACAAGGTGAGACCCTCGCTGCTGGGACTGTACTTCTAGTACAATGTAACTGCTGGGTGTGTGTCCTGCTTCCAGTACAGGGTGAGACCCTCGCTGCTGGGACTGTACTACTAGTACAGTGTAACTGCTGGGTGTGTGTGTGTGTCCTGCTCCCAGTACAAGGTGAGACCCTCTCTGCTGGGACTGTACTTCTAGTACAATGTAACCTCTGGGTGTGTGTGTGTCCTGCTTCCAGTACAAGGTGAGGCCCTCTCTGCTGTATATGCAGACTGTATGTACTTGTAGCCCAGTGTAACTGAATGATAAGTGAGTATACATTATGGTCCTGATTGTGATTTGAACACAGCTCCATTTCTGGCCACATCTAGTGTATTAGAAGACTATACATGCACATCAGGCAATTTGTCTATGGACATATCTCAGGTGCTTCTGTACATCCATGAAGTGGGCATTTTTCTGTGACAAATCGGAGGCATGAGAAAGAATATGGGACTGTCGGGGGCATGTAACTGTCATATTCTGGGGCATGTAAATGTGGCAGGAAAGGTTTGCACATATGTCTCTCCTGCCCCCAGCATGGGATGGGTGTAAGTGCTCATTATGGCCGGGGATGAGCAGACAGTGGGCGGGGACAAGTGTTCCCTCTAAGCTGTGCGCGCGCACACAACTCGACGAGCGTGCGCACAGACATTACAACAGAGCGCACAAAGCAGCAATGGTCCCTTTTTGTAGTTGTGGACTCAATTATTGTGTGTTTCACCCATTAACTACATCATGTGCTGTGTTTTGAATGTTTAAATGTTTAATATAATTTTGAAGTAAAGTTAACACAAATGCTGAACGTCATTTTCCAGTTATATATAAGTGACGCACAAAAATGTTAATTTCCTTCCAAAGTTGCACAGCCAAAATCTTTTACCGCACACAGCCTTCGTAAAATTAGAGGGAACATTGGCGGGGACTATGAACAGAAATACGCGATACAGCCACGTATAGTTCCCAGTCCGGTTGTGTGCAGCTCAGATCCAGGCCCTGTATGTTCTTACATTTGCTTCACATTGTGCTTCCATGGCTGTTTCTCCTGTTCCATTAGGGTATGAAGGCTTTTGAGCGCATAAACAGCCTGACATTTAAGAAATCGCTGGACATGAAAGCTCGGCTGGAGGAGGCCATACTTGGCACTATCGGGGCGCGCCAGGACATGGTGAAACGTAGTCGAGGTGAGACCTTGCTGACACCGGTAGCCCACCTCGGGGTTGCCTAGGTTCTCTCTTGACCTGACCTGTAATAAGTTTTCTTTTGAGACTCCAGACACCGTATGACCCTCACGGTCTCTGTTTCCCCGGCAGAGCGCAGCCCGTTTGGAAGCCAGGAGAATGTGCGATGGAGAAAAAACGTTACACAGTGGAGGCCAAACAGCGAGAAGACAGAAAAGTGAGAACCTCTGGGAGCTGAACATGTAACATGCTGGGAAATTCTGTCTTTCTGGATATACTGATGGGCCACCATAAAGAGACCATTCTCCAGATACTATTGTATATTATGTACCCATTTCCTTACTAGCATACTTTGTGTTCCTATTACACAATAGCTATTTACCCTACTGCAGTGCTCCTGGTTCTAAGGAAAGTGATGCAGAAGGGCCAACAGTGCAAAGCTTGTTCCATTATCAGTCAGTACTTCATAGTGGTTGTAAGGGAAGTGTGGCGGCTGTCTATCATTATGTAATGTGGTCTGTAACTATGGGACAATGGGAATCAAATCACAAGTGGTTTCAAATATGTGTTCTGAAGCGTCATCATCACCTGGGTAAGAATGGCACTCACTAGGAACATAACATGTGTGAGAGCAGGACTCACTAGGACCATAATCTGTGTGATAGCAGAACTCCCTAGGAAAATAACCTGTGTGAGAGCAGCACCCACTAGGACTGTGTGAGAGCAGGACCCACTAGGACTGTGTGAGAGCAGGACCCACTAGGACTGTGTGAGAGCAGGACCCACTAGGACTGTGTGAGAGCAGGACCCACTAGGACTGTGTGAGAGCAGCACCCACTAGGACTGTGTGAGAGCAGCACCCACTAGGACTGTGTGAGAGCAGCACCCACTAGGACTGTGTGAGAGCAGGACCCACTAGGACTGTGTGAGAGCAGGACCCACTAGGACTGTGTGAGAGCAGCACCCACTAGTACTGTGTGAGAGCAGGACCCACTAGGACTGTGTGAGAGCAGGACCCACTAGGACTGTGTGAGAGCAGGACCCACTAGGACTGTGTGAGAGCAGGACATACTCATTTTTGTATAAACAGTGATGTGTTATTTTTTATGTTATTGTCTGTCAGTGCCTGTAATATATTCTCATGGTTATCCTATATGGAAGGTTGTCTCTTGCTCTTCTCTTGGCATGGAAACCTACCATTCATGCTCACTATGGGCCTTATTCTAGTTCACTCTTTCTGACAAAATCCTTCTTAGATGGACAAAACCATGTGCACCTGGGGCAGATGTAAAATGTGCAGAGAGAATTAGATTTGGGGGAGTTATTTTGTTTCTGTGCAGGGTAAATACTGGCTTCTTTATTTTTACACTGCAATATAGATCTCACTTTGAAGTAAAACTCCACCCAAATCTAATTCTCTCTGCACAAGTAACATCTGCCCCACCTGCAGTGCACATGGTTTTGTCCATCTAAGAAGGATTTTGTCAGAAAGAGTGAACTAGAATAAGGCCCCATGTGTTTGTGTCACCACACTGGGTCTCATTATCCTCCATCTTATTTCAGGACACAAGCAGAACGAGAGCTTGAGGTGACGGTGGATGGAAATATGGCCACTGAGGCCAATCTAGTGGTGCTGGACACACTGGAGATCATTGTTGAGGTAACAAGTGACGGTGGAGACATAACTACTGTTTCCTCACATCGCACTGACACACACACACACACACACACACCCACACACACACACACACACACACACACACACACACACACACACACACACACACACACACAGAGCTTTTTACCCATCTGTGTCTATTTCCCCACAGACAGTCATGATGTCGGAGATGAAGGAAAGCATCCTGGGAGGAGTCCTAAAAGTCCTGCTACACAGCATGGGCTACAACCAGAGTGCCTTGTACCTGCAGCACTGCTTCACCAGCCAGAGGGCGCTGGTGTGCAAGGTGAGCCTAGAGAATTACCGTGTGCAGGGGGCTGAGATGGCTGCATCTCCAATCGTAGTCACTTTCCTGTCTCTTGTCCCCCCCCCCTCAGTTCCCAGAGATGCTGTTTGAGGATGACACTGAACTGTGCTCTGATCTCTGTCTCCGCCTCCTGCGTCATTGCAGCAGCAGTATCAGCAGTGTGCGCACACAGGCCAGCGCTTCCCTCTACCTCCTCATGAGACAGAACTTTGAGATCGGAAATGTAAGTGGCAGATCCTAGCATGTGGGCAGGATCTGGTTGCTATGGGCAACATTACCTATTTTCATTTAGTTAATTTACTCTATGGATGGTTAGGACTCCTACTTGGCCACTATGGACGCTGTCCCGTTCTCTTTATACCACCATGTGGGCTTAGAGTAACTTTTTGTTTTTCTCCTTGGCTCAGAATTTCGCCCGAGTGAAGATGCAGGTTACCATGTCCCTGTCATCGTTAGTGGGGACCTCTCAAAAGTTCAATGAGGAATACCTGCGGCGGTCCCTGAAGACCATCCTCACCTACTCTGAGGAAGATCTGGAACTGCGGGACACCACTTTCCCTGACCAAGTAAATCATTGACTGACGACCAATTTAATGACTTATTATTCACCCGAATTTAGACTTAAAAGATGGGCTGTTGCTATCGGCAACCAGTCAGATTCTATCTATGATCTAGAAAGTACCAATTAAATAAGACGTAGATTCTGATTGGTTCCTCTTAGCAACATCCCATCTTCAATAGAACTTACATCTTAGTAAATAAAGCCCAAAGACCAAACTTTATCTGTTGCCAGCATACAGTACAGGTGGTTATTTTGTGGTATTGTCCAATATGAGTACACGGCCTAGCAGGTCACAAGGAAGTGATTTGATAGGCTGGTTTATCTTTTTGGGCTAGCATACAAAATGGCTGCCTTTACCTCATCAGAGTTCATGTGCACCTACCCATGTACATTAGGCCAGCAAGCTGAAACGAGGATATTCATATCAATCAGTACTTATTTTCAAGTATAAGCAGCTTTATTTTATTGTCGTCTTAAATTAGTTCAAATACACCCCTCCTTCTTCTAAATACTAAATATCCTTCTTTGGTCATTGCCTTCCATTTGCTCGACAGACCTGCAGAATTCATACTGTAACGTTCAGGTGGTCAGACGGTAGAAACTAATGGTGGGCGTCTGTGGGTCACAATCTCTTCTTTCTGCAGGTTCAGGATTTGGTGTTTAACCTACACATGATCCTTACCGACACGGTGAAAATGAAGGAACACCAAGAAGATCCTGAGATGCTGATGGACCTCATGTTCCGGTGAGCGCCATCTACTGGTCTAACATAGGGCCTAAGACCTGTGCGCTAAGCTGCGTATACTGGAATTGCTCAACATACCATAGGTCGGCATTGGCATGCTTATGTCGACATTGGCATGGTCGACACCCACAAGGTGGACATGAGTTTTTATGGTTTTATTGGTGTAGTTAATACTTTACTATCCAAGTGGGCATAGAGTGAGAATATAAGTGTGCTGAGGGCAGCGAGGCACAGTGCCCGAAGCATGGCGAGTGCAGCGGTACACTTCGTACGGTGTCCATGTCGACATTGACAATTGAAAAATGTGAAAAACTCATGTCAACCTTGTGGGTGTCGACCATGTTCATATAGACCTTTTTGTTAATAATGACCTATGGTATGTTGACCATTTTAAGGCTTCGACCTAGACATTGTCTATCTCTAATACTGTATCCATCCCGATGATATGTCAACAATGTCTAGGTTGACATTCAGTTGGTCGCCATAAGCCAGTTCATCGTTGACAAAAGGTTGAAACAACCAAAAGGTCGACAATGTGTTAACTATTTTTAAAAATTTTGAGATTTTTTCCATGCTTTCAACATGGATTCTGATTGGAACCGGTAAAGCGTTCCGAACACCTTTTGCCTATGTCAACCTATCGACTATCTAGACACTGACGACCCTTTTAATCCGGAACCATTGGAAAAGCCTGGGGTAGGTATAGGTTAGTGTTCATTCTAGCAACCGCCATCTTTGAAATCCCGCGCAGTACCTCTTCCCTGCCTGGGGCGTCGCGCTCTGCTGTGGTGTTTCTAACACAGGTCTGGTTTGCATATCAGTGGTGATAGACAACTGCATGAGATTTCAAAGATGGCGGGTGCGAGAATGAACACTATAGGTGCCGTTACTAGTGTCTGAGGGCTAGGGGAGCTGCTGTTGCATAGATATGTGTGGGATTGAGGCAGATGGTCACATGGGACTTGCTATCGCTGTAGCCACCCAGAATTGTGACTGCATAACATGTGACTCCGTGCTGTCTTTTATACACTTGTTCGGCCCGCAGAGGGTTGTAGAAGTCTTTCATGCTTTTATTGTACTGTTAATTCAGGATTGCCAAAGGATACCAGAACTCCCCGGATCTGCGCCTAACTTGGCTCCAGAACATGGCTTCCAAACACTCGGAGCGCGGGAATCACGCGGAGGCTGCGCACTGCCTGGTGCACGGAGCAGCACTGGTGTCAGAGTATCTCAGCATGCTGGAGGACGCCAGGCACCTGCCGGTTGGGTGCGTCAGCTTCCAGGTATGACAGCTCAGTAATGGAGATCATGTATACCGTGCTGTGATCTATCAGCCTATGTATTATCATCTGTCTCATCCCTGTAGAGTATATCCTCCAATGTGCTGGAAGAGTCGGCGGTCTCTGATGATGTTGTATCTCCAGATGAAGAAGGGATCTGTACCGGAAAGTATTTCACCGAAGCCGGGCTGGTGGGCCTGCTGGAACAGGCGTGCGCCAGCTTCTCTTTGGTGAGGAGAGATTATTGGATTTTGTGTGTTACCGATCCTGTATAGTAGCACTCACGCAGGCTGGATGTTAATGCTTGGGTTAAGTTGACAGTCGAAATGTCGACATGGGATTTTTCACTGTTTTTTTGAGCCGACATGTGCGGACAGGCGGTATTTCATGCCCTACCATCCACTAGGGCGTGGTGGGAGAATAAAATAGTGTGCCGAGCGTAGCGAGGCACTGTAGCATGGCGAGCGCAGCGCGCCATTTGAGGGGACGCGGTGCATTTTAACCTGTGTCCATGTCGACTGTTTCGACATTTGGGTAAAAAAACATTGAAAAACCCCAAGTCGACCTTTTGTCTGTCGACCTAACCCATGTTGACCTAATGACCCTGTTGACACTATGACCCTGTTGACCTTACCTATGTCGACCTAGACTCAAGTCGACCTAGACACATGTCGACCTAAATGCATGTCAACCTAATGGTGTCGACCTACTGACTGTCTAACAACTTGCTGGTGACCAACTGATCCACACCAACATAGCCGCCCCATACTAGCCTCATTGGTGACTGTACTCCTAGAGCCAGTTGCATACAGAAGTGGGAACATCGGGTGCCCAACCGGTGTACCGTTGGCTCTCCTCACACGCCCGGCCTCTCCATCTGTGAATGGGTTTGCAGTGGCTGACTATGGCGTGCCGAGAAAATGGTCAGGACACATCTGTGGTGTTTCTAGCCACCCCCCTGTTACCTCCCCCAAACACTGACTTTGCCATTTGTGATCCATCACTGTGTGTGTGTGTGTGTGTGTGTGTGTGTGTGCGTGCGCACATGCGCACATGTTATGGATTTAGCACATGCTCAATAGCAAAACCTCGCTCCATTGTGCCCACCTCTGAATCATTCCCTGTATTTCATGCAGAGTACCCCAACATTTCCCCTCACTTTCTTTCACTGAGGTCTCTTCCTCTAACTTAGGGGTAGATGTATGTAGCAGTGATAAGGGAGGAGAGTGGCCCATGGCAACCAATCAGTTGCTCTGTATAATTTTATATTATGCAAATTATAGATGTTACTTCCGTTATGATTGGTTGCCATGGGCCACTTTTCTGGCTCACTTCTTCTCCCCCCTTATCACTGCTTCATACATCTACCCTTAATGAGTAATGGACTCTCCAGCATTGCTATCCTTGACCTGAACTGTAATAGGTGAACTTTTATCCTTTATTTTTTATGGTAACACAGTCCCGCGTCGCTGTGCAAAGTACAGAAACGGTATGAACAAAATGGGGAAAGTGACTTCAAGTATAAAACATTACAGGGCCTGGTTTATAAATGTTGCTGCAGCAGTAACCAAGGCAGAGGTTTTGTTGTGGGTGGCAGAGATGATGATAAGTGTTCTTTCTTTAAAAACCCGTGTAGCTCCTCTTTCCTGCCTCAGGCATTGCTCTCTGCTCTGGTTGTTTTAGCACACTCTGGTCAATATCTCAGCATTGAAATATAGACCACAGTGTGCTATAAGCAAAAGAGCAGAGAGTGACACCCCAGGCAGGAAAGGAAAACACATAAGGGAAGAGGGCCCTGCTTGTGAGATCTTGCTGTCTAAATAATGACTGCTTAATAATCCCAACTACAGTTCTCTTCATTACTAATTTCCGGCAAGGTGCCTTTATATTGCCAATTTCCTGGACCTCCGGGCACCAGGATGGTATATAGTCTAAATTAGGGGTGGTCAAACCTGTCCTCAAGATCTACCAACCGTTCACGTTTGTCAGGCCACCTGTGGATCTATAGTAAGCATGATGCAGCAGGTTTGAAAATGTGACAATTAGTAATGACTACAGCTGTGCACCAGCTAGGTGATGTGGGGAATGTTACAGTTAGTAATGACTACAGCTGTGCACCAGCTAGGTGATGTGGGGAATGTTACAGTTAGTAATGACTACAGCTGTGCACCAGCTAGGTGATTTGGAAAACGTGGCCCCTTGGTAGATCTCGCGGACCGGTTTGGCCACCCCTGGTCTATATGCCCTCGGATGATGGTGTTTGGCTGTGTATTTATACAGTGTTTGTGTTTCCCTATCCAGGGTGGGCTGTTTGAGGCAGTGAATGAAGTCTATAAACTTCTCATTCCCATTTATGAAGCAAATCGGGACTACAAGAAGCTGGCTTCTGTTCACGGGAAGTTACAGGAGGCGTTCAACAAGATCACCAACCAGGTGCTAACCCTAGAGGGCGCTCACGGCCCAGTAGTACAGTCCCAGAGCAGTGCCTTGCCCCACCTTAAGTTTAGTAACTGCTGAAGGTCAGATCTGAGCACATACATGAAGTTCTGTAATGACGTCCACATCACAAAATACGACAGCTGGAGGGAGACATTTTTCTGAAGAATAAAATTATATTGAAATGTCTAATAGTCTATGATTACTGTACTGCAGTTACAGTTACTTTTCTAGCATTTAGAGAAATAATCCCACATAGAAAATGTATTTTTATTAATCGACAAATACAATACCTTTTAGGTTGCTTAGTGCAAATCATTTGATCTCTCTTTAGGGTGCTCGGTATGGAGGCCAAAATCTTAAATGTTTTTGTATCAAAACCTATGGCTTCCAAAACAGCTTAGTGCTTTAGAGTATCTTCTAGATTTAATTATATGTAGTTGGTATATACTTTCAGTGGTGAATTTTCCCAATCTGCACTTACTAGTGAAATAGTGATTGTTAAAATTGGTGCCATGTATTAATTTGTGCTGTTTCTCTCATACCTCTCTCTTTCTCTCTCTATAATTTTTTTTCTGTCTTATACTTCATTTGTTATCATTCTAATATATCTAACGTCCATTATACATTGTCATCCCATTATTTTCATCTTTGTTACCTCATATTCTTTCACAAACATATTTGCTTTCCTCTTCCCTTACTCTCGAACACCTATACATCCCTTACTCTCTAACACCTATACATACTCTTTAACGCCTTTACTTCCCTTACTCTCTAATGCCTATACATACCTTACTCTCTAACACCTATACTTCCCTTACTCTCTAACACCTATACATACCTTACTCCCTAACACCTTTACTTCCCTTACTCTCTAACACCTATACTTCCCTTACTCTCTAATGCCTATACATCCCTTACTCTCTAATGCCTATACATCCCTTACTCTCGAACACCTATACTTCCCTTACTCTCTAATGCCTATACATCCCTTACTCTCTAACACCTTTACTTCCCTTACTCTCTAATGCCTATACATACCTTACTCTCGAACACTTACTCTCTAATGCCTATACATCCCTTGCTCTCTAATGCCTATACATCCCTTACTCTCGAACACTTATGTATGTCCCTTACTCCCTAACACCTTTACTTCCCTTACTCTCTAATGCCTATACATCCCTTACTCTCGAACACCTATACTTCCCTTACTCTCTAATGCCTATACATCCCTTACTCTCTAACACCTTTACTTCCCTTACTCTCTAATGCCTATACATACCTTACTCTCGAACACTTACTCTCTAATGCCTATACATCCCTTGCTCTCTAATGCCTATACATCCCTTACTCTCGAACACTTATGTATGTCCCTTACTCACTAATGCCTATACATCCATTACTTCTCATTCATTTTACACATACTGTAAACTGTCTCCTCGATCACTCCCTTGCCATCATCCTGCTCTTTACATATTTCTATCTCTATTATTTTTCTCTATTCCTCTGACTGATTCCTCTTTTTCTTCCCTGTGTTTTTCCCTTTGCTCCCGGGCAGATCACAGGCTGGGAGGTAGGCAGTGCAACAATTAACCAGTTTCTCATGTTTTCACCTGGCTTCTCTTACCCATGATAACTTGCTGCTAACTCTAATCTACTTATGCAGTAGGAAAGGTGACATGTAATGTTACTTTGCACACTTGTGCCTCCGGAGGGCAGGAACCGTGCACACTTGTGCCTCCGGAGGACAGGTGCGTGCACACCCTGTGCCTCTTGAGGACAGGCGCCGTGCACACTTGTGCCTCTTGAGGACAGGCGCCGTGCAGACTTGTGCCTCTTGAGGACAGGCGCCGTGCACACTTGTGCCTCCGGGGGCGCCACGCACACTTGTGCCTCCGGGAGGTAGGGGGGGTGCAGGCGCCATGCACACTTGTGCCTCCTGGGTCAGGCGCCGTGCACACTTGTGCCTCCGGAGGGAAGAGCTGCACTATGTGTGCATATAAGGTGTGGGCTCGTACAACTTTAAATATTAGGCGACTTTGTGCCCACCATTGGCCAGTGGGTCCACAACCGAACAGCTCAGTCCTATTGCATAATTAGACTGTGTTTATGAAGTTGTGTGTTTGGCTTTGTGTATTTGCGCACATCACATGAGTTTGTGTTTTATATGGGAAAGGGATGCACACCTGCTTGTTATAGCATGTTTTTCACATTTTATTTGTCAGTCATGTCTGTATACCGTGCATGTGTGCACTTTTTTTATATTCATGTTAAAATGTATTGGTCTACTGCAAACTCCTTAACTCCAACATATCCCTTCCATATTGTTTATCTTCAAATGTAGTCAGCTGTGTTGTGGGCTCAGTCAGAACTTAAACCGATGTTCACCTCACAAAATGTTCATAGCAATACACTTTATATTAGAAAGGAGCAATTCAGTTTTGACTCTGCTTTTCCCGCCAAATTTGGCCCTGAAAATAAGGTAATACATCCGTGGAAGATTATGTTTTTGCCACATTTTCAGATCTGAATTTGGTGGGAAGAAATAAGTCTCTACTCTCTAGCTGTTAAAATATGACTAATTTCAAAACCTTCAGATCTTAATTACAATTTAGTCACAGGCACATGGGTGGCCTTATTGGGTAGAATTAACCATTAGTGGACTCAGACGATGACCACACACAGTCATAGCAGGTAAAAGCCAACTGCATTAAAGATAGATTTCAATAGCTTTCAGCCATCTTAACTGATTGGTGGAGCTTATACATGTGGCCATTTTAGTTGCCCAGAATTCTGTGTATCTGTGGCCATCTTATGTTAGCACCATTTGTATGGGTTATTTTAACAGTCTTCTCTTTTCTCTCTCCCCTTCCCCTCTCACAATTGACCTTGCGCTGGGAACCGGATTTGCTGGTGAGTTGGAAAACAGTTTTGTCATTATTTTTCTGCAGTGTTAATGGTCGAGAAGTGTCGGCAAAACACTCGCACATAGGCCCCTTGTGAAGAGTTGTATTTCCCCCTATATGTTTGTCCTTGCAGCAGGCTCTAATAATGGGCAATAGCAAGAACATTTTTATTTACCTCTGACTTGTATGTTCTCCATTCTTATTTCTGTGCAGACCACAGAGGATGTTTGGGACATATTTCCGAGTTGGATTTTATGGTCCTAAATTCGGGGACTTGGATGAGCAAGAGTTTGTGTATAAAGAGCCGTCCATTACCAAACTGGCTGAGATATCGCACCGTCTAGAGGTGAGAGGAGGCATTGCAGTGGCTGCTTGCACTGTATTATCAGACAGTGTGTGTGGGTCATTATGAGTGAGAAGTCCAATAATGATCTGTGTCATGTCTTCCCTCTCTGAATCCAGGAGTTCTACGCTGACCAGTTCGGAGAAGGGACGGTTCAGGTGGTAAAGGACTCAAATCATGTAGACAAAACCAAACTTGACCCTAACAAGGTGAGGGAGACGCCCCTTCTGTGCAATTCACAATGTCGACTTAAAGCACTATTTTCCCCACTGATCTGCTTCAGGTTAGGTGTAGTAATCCCAGGATGTTTCAGGTTCAAGTTCACCTATTGTATAGTAGGGGTGGCCAAACCTGTACTCGAGATCTTCCAACAGTCCTTGTTTTTCAGGCCACCTGTGGATCTGCAGAATATGTGGGTTAGGAATAAATGCAGCAAATATTTGAAAATGTGACAATTCGTAATGACTGCACCTGTGCCCGAGCTAGGTGGTCTGGGAAATGTGACAGTTAGTTAGTAATGACTACAGCTGTGCTCCAGCTAGGTGGTCTGAGAATTGTGACAGTTAGTAATGACTACACCTGTGCACCAGCTAGGTGGTCTGAGAATTGTGACCGCTAATAATGACTACAACTGTGCACCAGGTGGTCTGGGGCAGTGGTTCTCAACCTTGGTCCTCAGGGACCCCTAACAGTGCACATTTTGCAGGTCTCCTCACAAAAGCACTGGTGAATAATTAGCTCCACCTGTGATCTTTTAAAATGTGCCAGTGAGTAATTAGTGCACCTGTGTATCTGTGAGGTGACCTGGAAAACTTGCACCGTTAGGGATCCCTGAGGATCGAGGTTGAGAACCACTGGTCTGGGGAATGTGACAGTTAGTAATGACTGGACATGCGCACCAGCTAGGTAGTCTGGGGAATGTGACAGTTAGTAATGACTGCACATGTGCACCAGCTAGGTGATTTTGGAAATGTGACAGTTAGTAATGTCTACACCTGTACACCAGCTAGGGGGTCTGGGAAATGTGGCAGCTAGTAATGACTACACCTGTGCACCAGCTAGGTGGTGTGGGGAATGTGACCGTTAGTAATGACTGCACATGTGCACCAGCTATGTGATTTTGGAAATGTAACCTGGTTGGTAGATATTGGAGACCAGTTTGGCCAGCCCTGAATGACCAGGAATGGATGCAGACCTTTTGCAGGCTGTACCAGTATATATTAAAATGGGAACTTTCCTGGATCGTATATCTCAATACTGGTTCACTTGACTGATTGTTTGGTACTTTAGCTCTCTCCTTGGCTTGATACCCCCATGCATGATCATACAATGGCTGTGGATACATAGCTATAGGGCAGCCTGCATGATATCACCCTGTTGGAGGGGAATTATAATGGAGGTGACCTGGAAACTACATAAGAAAGCTCTGGGTGTGTATGAAGAGGTGCAGAGTAATGTGACTGACTTCAGGGTGGATCGTCCAAGAGCTGCCAATGGTTCAGCTTACATTAGTCCACTATAAGGGAGCGGTGTACAAGTTCCACAATCAGAATGCTAACATGGTCTAAACGTCAGAATTCTGGCCTTTATGATGTTTATTAGTTGTCCTTAGCAGACAATGTTTTGTAGGGATTTGTTGTTGATCATATTTTCAACATGGTCAAGCTGTGGAATTTGCCACTTATGTTCCCCCATAGCACCAACATGTTCTCTCTTACCTTCTCTGGCCAGGCCTACATACAGATCACTTATGTGGAACCGTTTTTTGACACGTATGAACTGAAGGATCGGGTCACTTACTTTGATAAGAACTACAACCTTCGGACTTTCCTCTTCTGTACACCCTTCACCCTGGATGGCCGGGCACATGGGGACCTTCATGAACAATACAAACGCAAAACCGTCCTCACCACATCACATGCCTTCCCCTACATCAAGACTCGGGTCAATGTAATGCATCGGGAAGAGGTAAGTACATGCATAGAAGAGGCTGCACCCTGTCAAGCTCATGTTCCCGTATAAGTAATTGGGCGAGAGTGCTTTATTTTCAGATAGCATCCCTAGGCTCTATAGGTATGTCAGATGGGTGGTGGCACCAGGAAGTTGTTGGGTGTCAGTAATTGTATACACAAACTGTCATTTTCAGGTGGTGCTAATCCCAGTTGAGGTTGCCATTGAAGATATGCAGAAGAAAACACAGGAACTGGCATTTGCTACCCACCAGGAACCGGCTGATGCCAAGATGCTGCAGATGGTTCTCCAAGGCTGTGTCGGAACAACTGTAAACCAGGTAATAGAGACAAATTCTGAAACTCTAACATTATACTGTACCTAGCATGGAGCAGTATTATCTGGTCAGGTTGGCGCTGTGCCACCTTGCATGTGTAAAAGGAAGACCATGACCAGAATTAATATTTCTTTCATTGATGGGAGGAACTGGAGAATACCTGGTGTGGCTGGCCCTGAAGGAGTCTGGGTACTAAGGGTTTAGTTCTGACAGCACAGGCTCCTCCTCCTCATCTAGACCACACCCCCTGCCCAAGGCAGATCGTTGTTTTTTTTAGTGCCCAAGGCACTCCAGTTTTGTCTTTTACTGCACACCGAGGTGGGGGTAGTGTATTTTGTATAGAAGACTCATACTATTTATACTGTACCACTCCGGTCTGCTCTGGGTGCCGGGAGCTGCTGTTTGTTACAGTTTGCGTATTATGTGTATTATATATTTGCATATCTGATTTTTTTATATTTTGAAAGTGCCTGATATTTTGTACATGTAGGTGCTCGCAATAAACGACTCATTTGCTTTTATGCAATATCTGCCCCGTTCCGATGGCTTGCCCATGTGCAGCCTCCCTGTGCGAATGCAGTTGGTGACTATCACAGTTGCCGAGGTGTTTGCAGACATCAGGGCAGACCCCCTGATGGGGATGGCTGGCGCATGGGGACACCCAGCATTTCCTGGGCGTGCCCACAGAAACAGTGGATGCACCCCAGAAAAATGCTGGGCGTCCTCACGAGAACGCAGGCATGGCGAAGCCTTCACGGGGCGGGAGGCTTATGTCACATGACGTCAGCGCCGGCCCCCTTCTCAGACATTTCTGAGCCAATGAAAGTCAGTATAAACTGAATTTTGTTTCTGAACTGGGGGAATCATTCGATGGTCGGCGACCATCAAATTGTTTATTTTTCCCCCGTACGCTCACATGCAAATGGATGTGTAAGGTTACAAATCCATTCGCATGCTTCCGAGAGGATTCGCAGGGCGTCCCGGGGCGGGCATTTGTTCGTCCAGTGGGTGGCGCCTATGCACTTGCTAAGCAGCCAAAGCCCTTAGTCCTCGCAGGCCACATCTGGTTCCCTTTTATTGGAATGGGCACACAGACACTATGTGATGCCCAGGATATTCTTCCAGAGCTGTATAAATCCTCTCCTGCAAGGGAATGCAAAGACACATTTACAGGGAGGTCACTTTCCTGCCCCCGTTACATGAGGTATTTTAGTCCTTATTTAGACAATGGGGATATTTGTGACCAATATTTGCATTCACCACTCTGTATGGCTGTGCCCTTGGCTCATAACATAGTATTGCTTTATAGCTACATGGATATCTCTGTAGCTGAACCATGAATGGCAATGTATTTTGTCTCAGGGACCCCTGGAGGTGGCCCAAGTGTTTCTGGCCGAGATTCCCGAGGATCCCCGTCTCTACCGATTCCACAACAAGCTGCGACTTTGCTTCAGGGATTTCACCAAGCGGTAAGGGCAAAGATTGGGCACAATGGGAAACTGTGCAGGGTGTTAAAGGGGGTGGGGTGGCAAGATGATGAAATGATGAAGGCACTGAGTAGAGTACCCCAGAGGAAGCTTAGTGCCCAATGAGGCATTGGTGGGAAGAGAGGAGGGATGGCAGGGAGGGAGGTCCTAAAGGAGATGGTTGAAAAGGGGAATGGCGGCAAGTGAGATGCTAAAGGAGGGGATGGCGGAAAGTGAGATGCTAAAGGAGGGAATGGCGGCAAGTGAGATGCTAAAGGAGGGAATGGCGGCAAGTGAGATGCTAAAGGGGGGAATGGCGGCAAGTGAGATGCTAAAGGAGGGGATGGCGGCAAGTGAGATGCTAAAGGAGGGAATGGCGGCAAGTGAGATGCTAAAGGAGGGGATGGCGGAAAGTGAGATGCCCAAGGAGGGAATGGCTTAAAGTCAGGTTAGCAAGGATGGGATGAGTAACCCAAGAATGGCTTGCCTTGGAAGTTACTGTAAGTACCCAAGATGGGAATGTTGGCAAGAAAGGTGCCCATGGTGATGAAGATGGGAAGTATAACATGACTGGAACTCAGCTGCCCAAGTCTGGGCTGGCTGGAAGTGATACAGAAGGATTAGTCTTGGGGCTGTTAGCAAGTACTGAGGATTGGTGGATGCAGCCAGGTTGTGTATGATGGTACGGAGATATGATGCACAGCCTGGCCCGATTATCTAGGTGTGAAGATGCCTTGAGGAAAAACAAGACTCTGATTGGACCAGATCAGCGGGAGTATCATCGTGAGCTGGAGAGGAATTACCAGCGTCTCAGGGAAGCCCTCAGCCCTTTGACGTCTCGCAAGATCCCACAGCTGTATACAGATCTGCTTCCTCACACAAGTGCCAGGTACAGACAGCACGGGTAGATCACGTGTGGTTCTCTGTGAATATGAACATATGAGCTGTATATGTATATACATGCTATGTGTATAATCATGCGGTATTTAACGCTTTTATTTCAGAGACTCGATCACCCGAACCAGCCTACGTAGGATTGAACCCTGAGAAGACCAGGATGCCTTACTGACCAGCAGCCTCTCAGACCGGCCACTACAGGGCGCTCAAGATATAATTACAAATACAGACTTTGGTGACAACAGAACAGGATTATTTAAATTCCAAAATGTTTGATGTTATCGACTTTACTGTTATGTATGTGAACAGAGACTGTGCATAAGGAGGCAGGGGAAGGGCTCGGGTGGGACATGGAGGAGCAGCTTAGTCTGAGATAGGAGGGTACAGGACAGTAAAGCTACTAGATCTTTAGAGGTCCAGTGGATATGAGCAGCTGTGTGTACAATGTGGAGGCAGAGGTAAGAGAACAATGGTCAGGGCAATGGAGGAAGAGGAGGGGAAGGCCAGTCAGGGCTGATATGTGGGGGAAGAACAGTCAGGGCTGAGAGGCAGGGAAAGGCCAGTCAGGGCTGATATGTGGTGGAAGAGGAGGGGAAGGCCAGTCAGGGCTGATATGTGGGGGAAGAACAGTCAGGGCTGAGAGGCAGGGGAAGGGCAGTCAGGACTGATAAGTAGAGAGGTAGGAGAAGGGCAGTCAGGACTGATAAGTAGGGTAAGGGCAGTCAGGGCTGATATTTGGGGGAAGAACAGTCAGGGCTGAGAGGCAGGGGAAGGGCAGTCAGGACTGATATGTAGAGAGGTAGGGGAAGGGCAGTCAGGACTGATAAGTAGAGAGGTAGGGGAAGGGCAGTCAGGACTGATAAGTAGAGAGGTAGGGTAAGGGCAGTCAGGACTGATATGTGGAGGATCTAGTGAGGGACATACATGGTGCCTTTTATCTTTAGTTTTTAAATTCTTTGATTTTAAATATGGATTTTATTTTGCAGTGTCAGAAATAATTGGGGAGAAATTGAGCTTAGGTTTGGCTTAGCGAGTCTCAGGGAAATATGAGCCCATGTTAGAAGCCTGCTCCTGAATACATTTTCTTTGGGCATTATAATCGGGAGTCTGTAATGCATTGACTGCGTGGCCATTTGTGGGGCAGGATATTGAAGCACCTAGCAGAACCAAGCACAGGGTATAATATTAATGAAATATAAATTCTGTTGTGCAGCTTCACTGGTATTTTGCTTTCATACTGTCTCCATATTTATCATGTTCTAAAACAATGTTCTGTTCTCCATTGAGTCCTTCAGCACTGCACTGGGTCTGCTCTGCTGTCATAGTATCACTGCACTGGGTCTGCTCTGCTGTCATAGTATCACTGCATTGGGTCTGATCTGCTGTCATAGTATCACTGCACTGGGTCTGCTCTGCTGTCATAGTATCACTGCACTGGGTCTGATCTGCTGTCATAGTATCACTGCAATGGTCTGATCTGCTGTCATAGTGTCACTGCATTATGTCTGCTGTGCTGTCATACAGTATCACTGCATTGGGTCTGCTCTGCTGTCATAGTATCACTGCACTGGGTCTGATCTGCTGTCATAGTATCACTGCAATGGTCTGATCTGCTGTCATAGTGTCACTGCATTATGTCTGCTGTGCTGTCATACAGTATCACTGCATTGGGTCTGCTCTGCTGTCATATAATGTCTCTGTACTTTGGTCCGCCCTGCTGCCATACACTGTCACTGCACTGGGTCTGCTCTGTTGTCATGTAGTGTCACTGCACTAGGTCTGCCCTGTTGTCATGTAGTGTCACTGCACTGGCTCTGCTTTGCTCTGGGCCTGGTCTGCCCTGCCGTCATACTCTGTCACTGCACTGGGTTTGCCCCAAAGTTAAACTATGTCCTCCCCCAGTGTGTCTGCCTGTAACTACATGAAGTCTTTCCTCACCATAATCAAACTGTGTCACTGCAGTTATTCTGTCCCATTGACCTGCAGTGTCTCTGCACTAGGTCTGTACAGTTGTTATATAGTTTCACTGTACTGCAGCTGTTCGGTGGTCATACAGATCTAGTGCATTGGGTAGGGTCAGATGTCATACAGTGTCATTGCCCATGATCTGTTTCGTTGTCCTACAGTGTTAGTACACTGGTTCTGTGTGTCACTGGCCTGTGCCTATTCCATAGTCATATGGTGTCACTGCCACTGGGCCTGCCCACTTGTCATACAGCGTCACTGCCCTGGGCCTGTCCCGTTGTCATATAGCATCACTGCCCTGGCCCTGTCCCCTTGTCATACAGCGTCACTACTCTCCGTCTGTCCCCTTGTCATACAGCATAACTACTCTCCACCTGTCCCCTTGTCATACAGCGTCACTCTATCCCCCTGTCATACAGCATCACTACTCTCCACCTGTCCCCCTGTCATACAGTGTCACTACTCTCCACCTGTCCCCCTGTCATACAGCATCACTACTCTCCGCATGTCCCCTTGTCATACAGCATCACTACTCTCTGCCTATCCCCCTGTCATACAGCATCACTACTCTCTGCCTGTCCCCTTGTCATACAGCGTCACTCTATCCCCCTGTCATACAGCATCACTACTCTCCACCTGTCCCCCTGTCATACAGTGTCACTACTCTCCACCTGTCCCCTTTTCATACAGTGTCACTACTCTCCGCCTGTCCCCGTCATACAGTGTCACTGTTTCCTTGTTATGTAATAGTTGACTGTTTCATAGTCCAACTTTGTAGCATCTTTTCCTGTAAATGTTTTTGTTTCAGTGTGTGGACTATTTTTGTAATAAAAGTCAGATGTATTTATTTATTATAGTTCTTTTGTATTGTTTATTATTAAAACCTTGTATTTACAGTATATACCTACAGTATTATGGCACATATGATCTGATTTATATAAACAGTGGCTCATTTTCTTACATCATGGACCACAGTCCAATCTCCCCTGGGGGGTTGGCCACATGGTGTAGAATGTTTAGTCTTGTGGTTTGGTCTCCTGTGCGGTGTGTAAGGGGCCACAGGTTGATTGACCCTTGGTTTCTCCAGACTATGCTGATATAATAATGGGGCTCATGACACCGGACCCTCCCTTAGGGGGCATGTCATGGCAACAACACCAATGTATCACAGTGAGGAGCATATGTCTCAAAGATTTCAGAGAAATAAAGTGGAGAGAGATAAAATACTAACCAATTGGCTCCTAACAGTTTACAGTCTGTTTTTGAAAAATCACTCTCCATTGTATCTCGCCCCAGCCTGACACTTGACAGTTAGGGGCATTATTGGCTGGTGCATTATCGCCTTCCACTTTATCACTTCACAGGCTTAATACATCTGTCCCTGTATGTCTAGCCTCTATGGGTTCCAGACTATGAGTATACACTGTACATTGACAGCCACCATTAGGTTAATGGGGACAAAAGGGTTAACGCGGTTATGTTTGACACACATATGGTTGACACAGGTTTTTTTTTTTTTTAATAGAGATAATGAAATGTACAAATGAAACACAAAAATCTGTGTCTACCTTTTACCCGTCAGCCTAATTCATAATGACCATATGGTGTTAACCTATTGGCTATCTAATAACTAAACCATTTGTACCCCACCCCTCCACTATATCTCTCTCCAAGTTTTGATACATACGCCCCTGAATGAGAAAAGAGGGTTTTGTTCTTACCGTTGAATCCATTTCTCTAAATTCATCTGGGGACCCCATGCGCTCACTCATTCTATAACTCTGATTCTCTCTCTCTCTCCCCCTCCCTCCCTCCCTCTCCCTCTCTGATTGGCAATAAAGTAAGAGCAAGGTAATATGCACCTGGGTAGCACTGCAGGTGGGGCAGATGTAACCCGTGTAGAGAGATGTAGATGTGAGAAGGGCGCGCCCTAACTGAAATCTAAATGTAAGTGGTCTGCATGAAACTCCGGTATACCAATGCACCATCGGCCAGTGTATACAAGCGATATATCTGTGAACAGTGTCATTTACAGATATATTTTATCAGGTTTGCAACACAGCAGATGCCCGATATATCTAGAGATATGTCGGCGCATCGCGCTGTATGTACGGGGCGATCCGCTGACCACCCGTACAGCTGTGCCGGGAGCCGCCGGTGATGGACAGCTTGTGGGCGGGCGCATGCAAATACACCTGTCCACTTGTGATGTCAGTTCCGACGGATCGGGCAGTGTGAATGGAGAACACGCTGCCCAATCCGTCTGTAGATATATCTGCAGATCAGTTGTTATGCAGATATATATATATTAGTGTGTACCCAGGTTTACTTGCTTGGGCTTGGATAGTTTGAAGCTAGTAGAGGGGAGGAGACAGTAGTGCCTACTCCAAGACAGCTATTCCCTCCCCCTACACCCAGAGGTGTCTCCGTTATTTGGGTTCTGCAGGACAGCATCCAAAATGTCTATGAACTGAGGAGAGGATGAAATGCTTTTTGTTTTTGACTAAGGGAAAATCCTGAACCTCAAGTCCCATTGGAACCTGATCCACTCCAAAACTTAGGGGTCTATGTACTGTACTAAGGGCCTTATTCAGATCTCTTAGCAAGGCTGGAATTTTGCAGATGGATAAAACCATGGGTGGGGCAGATGTAACATGTGCAGAGAGAGTTACATTTGGGGGGGGGGGGGGGTTAATTTGTTCCTGTGCAGGGTAAATACTGGCTGCTTTATTCATACACTGCAATTTAGATTTCCATTTGAACACACCCCACCCAAATCTAACTCTCTGCACATGTTACATCTGCCCCGGCTGCAGTGCAGCATGGTTTTGTCCATCTGCAAAAATTGCAGCCTTGCTTACAGGTCTACCAGCCAACCTACTCCTAACTTTAATATTTTGAACACAGCCTGTAACATGGAAGCGGATTGGCTGGTAAATTGTATCCAAATTTCCTCTCTCCAAGGCTTAGTAAATACACCCCTTAGTACATCTGCATCTCTGCGAGAAGAGCCTGGTGGTGCCTGATCTGTGAAACACGCAGTGGCTGCATTGCACATTGCTCACACATGGCGTACACAAATATCTAGCTACGTCAGTCGTATCTCTTGCACCAAGGACAGCGCTGGTGCAAATACACACCGATAGTGATAACAGCCGCCCTCATAAACAGATGTGTATGGACACTGCATGCACATAGATGCAGCCTAGAGTAATCACAGCTTTTCCAAGCGTGCAAAATGGCTTCAGATACTTTGCGTGCGATGCTGAATTGGCTCCATGTCCTCCAATTACAGTTACTTTAAGTAAAGCCGTTCCCATTCAAGGGAAATTGCTCATAACATGACAAGACGTGCGCTTATAATTAAATGTGGAGAAAATATACCCGTCGCCTACAACGCTGAAGTCTGTCATTTTTGTGTCACATTTGCATGAATATTCTAGAAAATGGCAGCACAGCAAGGTGACAAGATGGCCGCCTTCACAGTGAGTGGTGACCGGAGTACTGAAAATGATGCTCTGTGAGGTACATACTGTAGCAGCTACTTGTTAGAACCAGGGAGTTTATATTCATTGGCCTGTAATTACTGTATAACACAAATGCATGTTCCTGTTGGATTTTGCCATTATAATGAAGGCAGCGTAATTGCCTCGTTATTACTTAAGCTTCTAGTATTCCATTGTAGAAGTGAAATACAGCAGCTGCCGCTGCATCCTTTTATGTAGTGATAATTACCGTGCCCATCATGCCACAGTTATTTTGCCATTTTGGGCATGTTAATTGCATCTCTGAGCCCGCCGATCTGTAAAGGGGCGGCTTCATCTGCATCTCAGGACAGAGCGTAATGCTGGTTATATATCAGCAATGTATGAATCACTTGCCTGACCTCTCCTGCTATACACATCACAGGCAGATTCCTGTCCTACTCAGTCTTTAGTGGTGACAGTCAGCTGACTCTGTTTATCCCTAATGGGGTCTGTGACCGTGACATCTCACACTGGTCTCGGTCGGGGCCTGCGTGAGGTGATTTGGTTTCCCACCCATGGTCCAAAGACTTCCCGGCAGGTTACTGCATGAGGTAATTGGCTTCAATGTGCGTATAAAGTTGAAGGGTAAGGGAAAGCGGTATCAAATATAAGATATAAAGGGCCAGATGTACTAAGCTTGAAAAGTGATAAAATGGAGAGTGATAAACCACCAGCCAATCAGCTCCTAACTGCCACATCACAGGCTGGGTTTGAAAAATGACAGGTAGGAGTTGATTGGAGGTTTATCACTCTCCATTTTATAACATTTCAAGCTTAGTACATCTTGTCCAATGTGAGAAATGTGCCCAGCTTCTAAGCTTGAATTGTTATAAAATGGAGAGTGATAAACCTCCAACCAATCAGCTCCTACCTGTCATTTTTCAAACCCAGCTTGCCAATCAGCTCCTGCCATGTTAAGGACTCCATACACTACAACAATACAACAATATTGCACGATTTAATTAGATTACGACCTTTCGGGTCGATATATCATCTGTAAAGTGTCACATCGTATGTGTTTTCCATCCGATCCAATGCTCTGTCCTGTGAGTGTCGGCTAGGAGCCACTACATTGGTCGTACTGCACCAGCGATTTATCGGAATCGGGTGGAAAATGGAGTGCTGTGATTGACATTTCCAGTCCCCCTAGCCCCTTAACCCAGACCACCAGATATACACGCTACAATTGTATTTCATAAGACCTATTGCATGCGATTTATTGTGGCTAGATATATCTTATGCGATATATCATATGCAAAAAAAGACGCCAAAGTACAAATTCGGTTGGAATCACTCCCAGGAAGGTCCAGGGGGACTTCAAGGGAAATCGCATCCGACTTCAGTGTCAGACATATTGTTGCAGTGTATGGGGACCTACATGTTGTGGTGTCCTTGTCACAGACTGCTTACATTTTTTTATTCACTATTTTTTAATTGAAAGTTACGCTGAAGGCCCAATCCTGTGCTCCCATCCACTGTGCACGTGGGATCCTGCCAGCCTGGTCATGTATGCACTACCCGCCTACACGCTGGCCTGGCAAAGTGATAAGTCCAGCCTGACCAATGCCAGCCAGCTATCCCTGCGCAGCAGGGGGTCACTCAGCTGCCCCTGTGGAGTTGCTTTTATCGATAGACCCAATGGAATTTGCAGAGACCATGCGCCCCCACAGCGCCGGCTCCCCCAAGCCACAGCCTGGGCTGCAGTGCCATTGTTACGCCCCTGAGCAATTGGATACCTTTGCGATATCTGTTAGTCCCTCCTCATATAACACTATATATACTGTGTGGGAAACTTCTTCCAGCAGGTGGGCATATTAGTAATAATGCCTCTGCTGCAGGTGCCCCAGGTAAGGATGCAGTGTTCTGATTGGACCAGCTTTAGCCTATGATTGGGTAACTGCTTGCCCAAACAGTGCCAGCCTTCCCCTGATCATGGTTTGCTATCGCCCCATAGTATTCCTGCATGTCTGGGAGAGCAGCCTGGTTACACACGCATGGCATGGGAATACGCACAGAGCGATGCATTGTTTGTGTGGCTCCATCTAGTGCAGTTCTGATAGAAGGTGCTGGGTTACTGCACATTTTACAATATAGTTATAGTGGATATGGATCATTCGGTCACCACAATGTTTGTCGACATGCATTTAGGTCGACATGGGTTTTTTGACATATCCCTTGTCCTGAATTTCGACAGTCGACATGGACACTGAAACGTAGCACTGCGTCCCCTTGCATGGCTCGCTGCACTCGCCATGCTTCGGGCACGGTGCCTCTGTGCACTTGGCACACTATTTTATTCTCCCGCCACGCCCCAGTGGATGATAGGGCATTAAATACCGCTTGTCGGCACGTTGGCTCCAAAAAAATGTGAAAAACCCCATGTCGACCTTTTGACTGTCGACCTAACCCATGTTGATCTAATGACCCTGTCGACCTAACCGATGTTGACCTAGACTCATGTCGACCTAATGACTGTTGACCATAATGCTGGTGACCCAATGACAGTGTCCCATTATGGTATGTACATAGACCAGGTCCCCGTGTGTGGGAGTAAGTGACTGTAATGTCTCTGCAATGACCACCCAGGGTACCAGCTGAGAACATTGTCCCGGGGGTTGTGAGTGGATGTGAACAGGTGCCTCTGTGAATGCAGGCGTGCTAACAAGGTGTGGTGTCAGACCTCACAGTACAGTCTCTCCACATACATAGGTGCCAACTTGGAGGGTGCTTGGCCACCCACAATATTTGTGCTGCCAGCAATCCTTGGGGTCATTCAGACCTGCCTGCTATTCTGTGTATATTCGCTGCCTAACGAGCAGGTAAACGCCGCCACGCCAAACGCACGCCACCCCACCACACAAACCCGAGCTGCAAAGTGATGTGAACGCTTACACACCTGCTCGCACGCTCCTGCACAGAGGTAAAGTCATTCGACGGTCACTCACCATCAAATGATTTTTCCTCAACAGATAAAAATAATGGACGCTCTTCTGCGAATTAGAGATGGTCATTGGCGTCGTGTGACATCATCCGCCCGCCCCGAGCAGGCAGGGGAACACCTGTGTTCGGTGGGCGCATCCACCATTTTATAGGCACGGCCATGAAACGCTGCGCAGACCCCAGCGAGTGAAAACTTTGGCGAAAGCGTTCGCTTACCCCCACCGTTGGAGACGGGGCCGAATTAGGACCTGTACGAATACGGAATCAGCCCCTTTTCCAAGTACAAATCTGTCTGGATGTCCTGGGGTGTATTTACAAAAGGTCAATCTTTTTTGGAAGGGGGTTGATGTTGATCAATTTAAATTCTATTTAATCGATGTTGGATAAAACTTTTTTTATCGCCCTTTATTAGATATAGCTCCCAGTCTATCCTTTCCCCTGCGTAGAGCTTACAGGTCGTTGTGGTGCGATTTGCTGTTTATATGTGAAATGGGGGTGGGGGAGGGTACTGCCACAGCTAGGGGACATGCTTGTTGGGGGTCACACCAGCCAATGCATCAAAACCCCCTCACTAGTCAGCCCAGGCTGAGAGGGACCTGCCAATAAATGCCAACCACCTCGCCCGGGGCACGGAAGGCTTAGGCTGAAGTCACAGGCTATGCCCAGCACTCATGGGCGGTGGGTGCCCAGTTGATAGCATTCAGTTTAAGATAGATTAATACCCCTTTCAGACATACGCGGAAATCCCGGGTTTTTTCACATGAACACACCCAGACCCGGGACTAGCATATGTCTGAAAGGGTATACCCGGGATTTCACTCCCGGATACTGAGCACCTGCAATTGACCAGGGTTTTTCCCGGTATTTAACTCCCGGGTATAATACCCGGCTTATGTCTGAATGGGTTTACCCTGGTTTTTCAGTTTTAAACATGTGATGTTGCTTTTTTTTGCTGCTGGGGCGTGTCCCATTTTAATGATGAAACACTGAAATGCTTGAAAAGCCTGGTTTATGTGTGAAAGGGGTATACCCGGGTTTTTCCCAGATTTGAGGTGTAGTGTGAAAGGGGGTCTGTTATAAAATCCCGGGAGTGACCTGGGTTGAAAATCCCGGGTAAACCTGGCCAAAATCCCGGGTAGTATGTCTAAAAGGGGTATAATATTGCATTTTACAATAGGACTACAGGTCCCGGAAAGCCTCCCCGCAAATACTGGTATACCCGGAGAACTAAAACAAATCTTAAATATAAAAATAAAGACATGACGCACACCACTAAAGGTATGACTTAAATACCCACAAATACTCACCTCATCCTTGGTGTGTTGCTTCCACTTTCCCAAGTGTGACTGCGGCATAGTGGGCTGTGTGCGACTGCGGCATAGTGTACAGTGGGCTGTGTGTGACTGCGGCATAGTGGGCTGTGTGTGACTGCGGCATAGTGTACAGTGGGCTGTGTGTGACTGCGGCATAGTGTACAGTGGGCTGTGTGTGACTGCGGCATAGTGTACAGTGGGCTGTGTGTGACTGCGGCATAGTGTACAGTGGGCTGTGTGTGATTGCGGCATAGTGGACTGTGTGCGGCTGCGGCATAGTGTACAGTGGGCTGTGTGTGACTGCGGCATAGTGGGCTGTGTGCGACTGCGGCATAGTGTACAGTGGGCTGTGTGTGACTGCGGCATAGTGTACAGTGGGCTGTGTGTGACTGCGGCATAGTGTACAGTGGGCTGTGTGTGACTGCGGCATAGTGTACAGTGGGCTGTGTGTGACTGCGGCATAGTGTACAGTGGGCTGTGTGTGACTGCGGCATAGTGTACAGTGGGCTGTGTGTGACTGCGGCATAGTGTACAGTGGGCTGTGTGTGATTGCGGCATAGTGGGCTGTGTGTGACTGCGGCATAGTGTACAGTGGGCTGTGTGTGACTGCGGCATAGTGGGCTGTGTGTGACTGCGGCATAGTGTACAGTGGGCTGTGTGTGACTGCGGCATAGTGTACAGTGGGCTGTGTGCGACTGCGGCATAGTGTACAGTGGGCTGTGTGTGACTGCGGCATAGTATACAGTGGGCTGTATGTGACTGCGGCATAGTGGGCTGTGTGTGACTGCGGCATAGTGTACAGTGGGCTGTGTGTGACTGCAGCACAGTGTACAGTGGGCTGTGTGCGACTGCGGCATAGTGTACAGTGGGCTGTGTGCGACTGCGGCATAGTGTACAGTGGGCTGTGTGTGACTGCGGCATAGTGGGCTGTGTGTGACTGCGGCATAGTGTACAGTGGGCTGTGTGTGACTGCGGCATAGTGTACAGTGGGCTGTGTGTGACTGCGGCATAGTGTACAGTGGGCTGTGTGGGACTGCGGCATAGTGTACAGTGGGCTGTGTGTGACTGCGGCATAGTGTACAGTGGGCTGTGTGTGACTGCGGCATAGTGGGCTGTGTGTGACTGCGGCTTAGTGTACAGTGGGCTGTATGTGACTGCGGCATAGTGGGCTGTGTGTGACTGTGGCATAGTGTACAGTGGGCTGTGTGTGACTGCGGCATAGTGTACAGTGTGCTGTATGTTACTGCGACATAGGGTACTGTGGCCTATATGTGACTGCGGCATAGTTTACAGTGGGCTGTGTGTGACTGCGACATAGGGTACTTTGGGTTGTGTGTGGCTGCAAGGAATGGGCGATGATTGGGCAGCGCCCTTACTCCTGCATCCTAAGGAGAGAGTAGCGATCCCCATCCACCCTCACAGAATAGCAGGAAAGGAGGGCAATCTGCAGCGCTGGATGAGGGTATAGCAATAATCTCAGTTATTACAGAGATAACGTTTAGGGTTTGTTAAAATTCATATAATTTTCGAGAATCCGAGTACACAGAGCCGGGACTTCCTTTACATTTGGATTAAAAATTTGAATCTGAGGTTTGGACCACTCATTCCCACTGCCAACGCTCCACCTGGATCCACCAGCAATGATTGACAATCCATCTGGGAATCTGGGAAATTCAAACCTTTTAAAAATGCCAGAATCTGGATTATTACACGTGCAATATCCCAATTCCCCAACCCAGCTGTTGTCAGCAAGTCCCCGGCAGCTCTCCTCCTCCTCCTCCTCGCTGCACTCGGAAGGGGAAGTACGGTGCTAGGGAGGCGGAGGTCACTGGTCCGGACATCAGGTGCGGGAGAGCAGCGTGGGCAGAACAGGGCGGCGGGGGGTCGTAGCGGTAACCCAGCGTGCGGGCTTTAGTTCATAAGAAAATGCGATAAAAACCCTGAGAACGGCGTTTTTACCGCACTTTTGCTTTAGAGCGTCCCACCCATGGTGAGGTGGGCAAAATTGACTGTAAATTAATATTTAGTAACTGGTTGCTATGGGCAACATAACCTCTTCAGTAGAATCTCCATCTTAGTAAATGTATCTGGGCAATACACCATACAACAGCTGCACCTTTCATGGCACTGCTCTATGTCACCGGTGATTGGATTGGTGTCACTATCAGGGGAAGGCTAAACTCTAGAGTTTGATAAATTGAGCAAAATCACCCCATACCATGAGGGCAGATGTACAACTCCTTTCCCCATACGGGAGCATGAGGGCAGATGTACTACTCCTCTCCCCATATGGAAGCATGAGGGCAGATGTACTACTCCTCTCCCCATACGGAAGCATGAGGGCAGATGTACTACTCCTCTCCCCATACGGGAGCATGAGGGCAGATGTACTACTCCTCTCCCCATACGTGAGCATGAGGGCAGATGTACTCCTCTCCCCATACGGGAGCATGAGGGCAGATGTACTACTCCTCTCCCCATACGGAAGCATGAGGGCAGATGTACTACTCCTCTCCCCATACGGGAGCATGAGGGCAGATGTACTACTCCTCTCCCCATACGGGAGCATGAGGGCAGATGTACTACTCCTCTCCCCATACGGAAGCATGAGGGCAGATGTACTACTCCTCTCCCCATACGGGAGCATGAGGGCAGATGTACTACTCCTCTCCCCATACGGGAGCATGAGGGCAGATGTACTACTCCTCTCCCCATACGGGAGCATGAGGGCAGATGTACTACTCCTCTCCCCATACGGGAGCATGAGGGCAGATGTGCTACTCCTCTCCCCATACTGGAGCATGAGGGCAGATGTACTACTCCTCTCCCCATACGGGAGCATGAGGGCAGATGTACTACTCCTCTCCCCATACGGGAGCATGAGGGCAGATGTACTACTCCTCTCCCCATACGGGAGCATGAGGGCAGATGTACTACTCCTCTCCCCATACGGGAGCATGAGGGCAGATGTACTACTCCTCTCCCCATACGGGAGCATGAGGGCAGATGTACTACTCCTCTCCCCATACGGGAGCATGAGGGCAGATGTACTACTCCTCTCCCCATACGGAAGCATGAGGGCAGATGTACTACTCCTCTCCCCATACGTGAGCATGAGGGCAGATGTACTACTCCTCTCCACATACGGAAGCATGAGGGCAGATGTACTACTCCTCTCCCCATACGGAAGCATGAGGGCAGATGTACTACTCCTCTCCCCATACGGGAGCATGAGGGCAGATGTACTACTCCTCTCCCCATACGGAAGCATGAGGGCAGATGTACTACTCCTCTCCCCATACGGGAGCATGAGGGCAGATGTACTACTCCTCTCCCCATACGGAAGCATGAGGGCAGATGTACTACTCCTCTCCCCATACGGGAGCATGAGGGCAGATGTACTACTCCTCTCCCCATACAGGAGCATGAGGGCAGATGTACTACTCCTCCTCTCCCCATACGTGAGCATGAGGGCAGATGTACTACTCCTCTCCCCATACAGGAGCATGAGGGCAGATGTACTACTCCTCTCCCCATACGGAAGCATGAGGGCAGATGTACTACTCCTCTCCCCATACAGGAGCATGAGGGCAGATGTACTACTCCTCTCCCCATACGTGAGCATGAGGGCAGATGTACTACTCCTCTCCCCATATGGGAGCATGAGGGCAGATGTACTACTCCTCTCCCCATACGTGAGCATGAGGGCAGATGTACTACTCCTCTCCCCATACAGGAGCATGAGGGCAGATGTACTACTCCTCTCCCCATACGTGAGCATGAGGGCAGATGTATTACTCCTCTCCCCATACGGGAGCATGAGGGCAGATGTACTACTCCTCTCCCCATACGGGAGCATGAGGGCAGATGTACTACTCCTCTCCCCATACGGGAGCATGAGGGCAGATGTACTACTCCTCTCCCCATACGGGAGCATGAGGGCAGATGTACTACTCCTCTCCCCATACGGGAGCATGAGGGCAGATGTACTACTCCTCTCCCCATACGGAAGCATGAGGGCAGATGTACTACTCCTCTCCCCATACGGGAGCATGAGGGCAGATGTACTACTCCTCTCCCCATACAGGAGCATGAGGGCAGATGTACTACTCCTCTCCCCATACGGGAGCATGAGGGCAGATGTACTACTCCTCTCCCCATACGGGAGCATGAGGGCAGATGTGCTACTCCTCTCCCCATACTGGAGCATGAGGGCAGATGTACTACTCCTCTCCCCATACGGGAGCATGAGGGCAGATGTACTACTCCTCTCCCCATACGGGAGCATGAGGGCAGATGTACTACTCCTCTCCCCATACGGGAGCATGAGGGCAGATGTACTACTCCTCTCCCCATACGGGAGCATGAGGGCAGATGTACTACTCCTCTCCCCATACGGGAGCATGAGGGCAGATGTACTACTCCTCTCCCCATACGGGAGCATGAGGGCAGATGTACTACTCCTCTCCCCATACGGAAGCATGAGGGCAGATGTACTACTCCTCTCCCCATACGTGAGCATGAGGGCAGATGTACTACTCCTCTCCCCATACGGAAGCATGAGGGCAGATGTACTACTCCTCTCCCCATACGGAAGCATGAGGGCAGATGTACTACTCCTCTCCCCATACGGGAGCATGAGGGCAGATGTACTACTCCTCTCCCCATACGGAAGCATGAGGGCAGATGTACTACTCCTCTCCCCATACGGGAGCATGAGGGCAGATGTACTACTCCTCTCCCCATACGGAAGCATGAGGGCAGATGTACTACTCCTCTCCCCATACGGGAGCATGAGGGCAGATGTACTACTCCTCTCCCCATACAGGAGCATGAGGGCAGATGTACTACTCCTCCTCTCCCCATACGTGAGCATGAGGGCAGATGTACTACTCCTCTCCCCATACAGGAGCATGAGGGCAGATGTACTACTCCTCTCCCCATACGGAAGCATGAGGGCAGATGTACTACTCCTCTCCCCATACAGGAGCATGAGGGCAGATGTACTACTCCTCTCCCCATACGTGAGCATGAGGGCAGATGTACTACTCCTCTCCCCATATGGGAGCATGAGGGCAGATGTACTACTCCTCTCCCCATACGTGAGCATGAGGGCAGATGTACTACTCCTCTCCCCATACAGGAGCATGAGGGCAGATGTACTACTCCTCTCCCCATACGTGAGCATGAGGGCAGATGTATTACTCCTCTCCCCATACGTGAGCATGAGGGCAGATGTACTACTCCTCTCCCCATACGGGAGCATGAGGGCAGATGTACTACTCCTCTCCCCATACGGAAGCATGAGGGCAGATGTACTACTCCTCTCCCCATACAGGAGCATGAGGGCAGATGTACTACTCCTCTCCCCATGCAGGAGCATGAGGGCAGATGTACTACTCCTCTCCCCATGCAGGAGCATGAGGGCAGATGTACTACTCCTCTCCCCATACGGAAGCATTAGGGCAGATGTACTACTCCTCTCCCCATACGGAAGCATGAGGGCAGATGTACTACTCCTCTCCCCATACGGAAGCATGAGGGCAGATGTACTCCTCTCCCCATACGGGAGCATGAGGGCAGATGTACTACTCCTCTCCCCATACGGGAGCATGAGGGCAGATGTACTACTCCTCTCCCCATACGGGAGCATAAGGGCAGATGTACTACTCCTCTCCCCATACGGGAGCATGAGGGCAGATGTACTCCTCTCCCCATACGGGAGCATGAGGGCAGATGTACTACTCCTCTCCCCATACGGGAACATGAGGGCAGATGTACTACTCCTCTCCCAATACGGGAGCATGAGGGCAGATGTACTACTCCTCTACACAAGGCCAAGCCCATTCACCAGCAGCTCCACCCCCTTCGGAGCAGCAGGTCCCAAACTGGCCAGAGCTTGGAGGTATGTATGTATCTGCAATATTTTATGTCATAGACATTTGCCAAATATGTCCACAAGTTACATTGGTACTTGTTTCCTAGCACGGCCACAATCGCGGGCATCGGGTGTCATTTTTAGTGGTCTGCGACGCGACCGACGCGATGCCCCCGATTTTCCCATTGAAATGCATTGAAAAAAGTCAAAATCGCGTCGGTCGCGTCGTATGCGGCTAAAAAAGGCTTAAATGGTCCAGACGCGATGCCCCCGATTTCCCCATAGGGAACAATGTTAAATGCCTCAATTTACCCGCGATGCACCCGGTTTCCCATAGGAAACAATGTTAAATGCCTCAATTTCACCAAATCATCATAGGGAACAATGGTAAATGGCCCAGAAACCCCCCAAAACACCCCTGAACAGTGAAATGTCCCCACAAAAGTAGTTTACGCCACCCCACGATCAACGCGAACCCGAAGCGTGGCGAGCGCAGCGGTACGTGTCCTCCGACCTTTTCATACCCCCACTATCCACGTCGGCGTGGAGTTGAGAATAGAATAGTGTGGCGAGCGCAGCGAGCCACCGAGCCCTTCGCGGGCTTCACAGGTATCCGCGTCCCCTAGCGGGGTTCGCTGCGCTCGCCACGCTTCGGGCTCGGTAGCTCGCTGCGCTCGCCACACTATTCTATTCTCAACTCCACGCCGACGTGGATAGTGGGGGTATGAAAAGGTCGGAGGACGCGTACCGCCGCCCCTCGCGGGCTCGCTGCGCTAACCACGCTTCGGGTTCACGTTGATCGTGGGGTGGAGTAAAATACTTTTGGGGGGACATTTCACTGTTCAGGGGTGTTTTGGGGGGTTTCTGGCCCATTTACCATTGTTCCCTATGATGATTTGGGTAAATTGAGCCATTTAACATTGTTTCCTATGGGAAATCGGGGGCATCGCGGGTAAATTGAGGCATTTAACATTGTTCCCTATGGGGAAATCGCGGGCATCGCGTCGGTACCATCGCACCCGATTTTTTAGTGCATGCGATGGCCGCGATGCCCCCGATTTTTACTCACGATGCCCACGATCATGATCGTTGTGGCCGTGCTAGGAAACAAGTACCGTTACATTTGATATATACTGTATGATATGTGTAACACACAATGATATCCTATCTTATTAAAAGTTAACACTGCTCCTCACCTCTGTGGGATTGTGGGATGGGGGGGGGAATAAGGGTTTTCAATTATTTATTTATTTTTGTGCCGACAGGCGGTATTTCATGCCCTACCATCCACTAGGATTTGGAGGGAGAATAGAATAGTGCGCCAAGTGCAGCGAGCCATGTGACATTCGAGACAAAAGTGACTCGTCAACCTTTTGACTGTCGACCTATTGCTTGTGTTGACCCTGTCGATTTTGCCATGTCGATCTTCAGTGGTCAACCCAATGCATGTCGACCTTAAATTGGTCACACAATGACCCGTACCCCTGTACAGTAGATATATATACTGTGTGTGTGTACACACACACACACACACACACACACACACACACACAGTGTATACACACGCTGTTGGAAGCCACACTGTATGCAGCTTATTTACTCCAGTCACAACCCGCTGTCAATGAGACTGATTCATACCCAGGAAACCCAATTTCTCGCTTGATGTTTGCATCAGGGTAAAGGGCTCAGTCACACATATCATATGACCATGGATAATGCATATGCGCCATTACACATATGTGAGCAGTGGGGGGGTTTGTCACAGATCACATCATGCAATGCATGTAACATGTAAGACACACATGTGAGTGCACATGTTCCGCACGTCCTGATGCGCTGCAGCTGTGTTATAAACACGGGACAGCCGGAGCTCGCTCTGCTCCGGCCCCTTTAAGAGCTGTGCAGCTGTGGGTGGGGCAGGGGCAGAGGGGGGGTCCCAGGGAGAGGGTGAGTTTTGGAGCTGATGGAATTTGCAGAAACTGAGTGAGACGGAGAAAGAGAGAGAGAGGAGCAGGGAGAGAGTCTCTGTGCTGCTACCCAGATCTGACCATTCAGGGTGAGTCTACAAATGTGGGGGTGACCTTTGCAATAAGGGGGTAAAGAGGGGGCAGTCTGCTGCCCTTAGGGGGCATTTGCCAGCGTGGCCAGCATTCTTGCTGCCCACACCCCGCAGATTTGATGGATATTTTATCCGACCACTAACTAGAACCAGATGTGCAATAGGATCTCCGCCTGCAGCACAGGGGAGCGATGCTCTGCAGCAGGGAACTTTAAAGCTGGACAAAGATGGAGCATTAATATGAAGTATTGTATATTCTTTATATAAAATACACTGATTTCTTTACCAATTTGCACTTATTGCATGCTGCAGCACGGACACAATAGCCAGAGACCAGGGGGACAGTTTGGAACATCATTAAAAGTTTGTATGAATTGCAGATTAATATTATACAGGATCACAGACAATAATCTTTAATATGTTCTGGTTATAATAATGTAGTTCTGTAATAGCCTGTTATTCTGCTCCTGACTGTGATGATCTGGCTGTAAGTGCTGGTGAACCATAGAGGCTGACACTCAATTCCTCGCCAGCATTCAGGGTGTGATGCAGGAATTCTTAATATCCTTCTGGGACAAAATCTGGATTTAGGGTTATGAATTCCAGATTTCTCTGTTGGGCTTAGACAGACCCACCCTGCGTGGAGTTACATGGCCAAGATGTGGCCAGCGAGAATGGGGGGTTTCTCCATGTTCTGCATATAATCTCCTTGTACTGGATTCTGCGGGGAGAGGGCAGTGCTGGGGTTTTTGGAACAAGATTTTTTTTGGGTGTGTATATATATATATATATATATATATATGTGTATATATATATATATATATATATATATATATATATATATATATATATATATATATATATATATAACGATATTATCACTGTTCATTGATGGATATTAAATAGTGTATAGAATTTTTTTTTTTTTTTTATTTGACTGATGTGGGTCCCAAATCACTGTTGTAACATATGCCTGTTATTATTTGTATGGACCATATCCAAGACCAAAGGCTCTAAATACTGGGCCCAAAACCTTTTCTGGTTGAGGGGCTGCTGAAACAAAGTTTGCAGCGTCCCCCAACATTGAGGCAGAAGGAGTCACCCGGTGCTGAATGTTTTTCCTGCAGAACCAAAGTGCTTGTAACAATAATCCTATAACGGTTGCTGGAAGGTCGGAGACGTTTCCACCACAGGAGGCAGAACACTGGAAACCCGTCTTATTTCATTTACCGCAAGACATGCAGAGGGCCTCGTCCCCGCAATCCGCGTTATGACCCATTGCTCAGTCTGGTGACGCAAAAGAACCGTAATGAGATGTTTTACCATATATGTGCAGGTTGTAGTCACTTGTGCTCTGTGCGGGTGTGACTCCGCTGTGCCTCGTAGGCTCGACACATGGAAAAGGGTGACCTGGCTAAGGTCGACACAAGCATTAGGTCGACAGTGGGAAGGTCAACAGTCAAATGGACAACCATGTTTTATTTGGCCCGAATTTCGACGTACTATAAGTTGACAAGGACAACGTATCAGTGTATCGCTGCGCTCGCCATGCTTCGGGCACGGTGCCTCGCTGCATTCGGCACACTATTATATTCTCCCTCCACGCCCCTAGTGCAGGCATAGCCAAACTGTGGCCCTCCAGCTGTTATGAAACTACACATCCCAGCATGCCTTGCGGTAGTTTTAGTATTCCCTAATAGCAACACTGTGGCAAAGCATGATGGGTCTTGTAGTTTCATAAACAGCTGGAGGGCCATCATTTGGACATGCCTGTACTAGTGGATGGTAGGGTATGAAATGCCACCTGTTTTGGGGGAAAAAAAAACGTGAAAAACTCATGTCAACCTTCCCATTGTCGACCTAATGCTCGTGTCGACCTATTTCATGTGTCAACCTAAGAACGGTCGACCTAATGTATGTCAACATTCATCGTGTCGACCTAGGGACCGTATCCCGCCTCCTATACACCTGAGGGCAGGAACCTGTTCATTGTACTATAATATGACATAAAGGACTATATATATACTGTAGTTTAACGGTACAATACACGGCAGAACAACGCATACAGTATGTCTTTATTAGGCTTTAAAGCATAGCCAAAGATATTGCTAACGTTTCTGGCATAGCTGTGCCCTTCCTCAAGTTTAATCTATATATGAGCACTGTTGGTATAATAATGTAAGGTGCGTACACACAATATAATATATTATTAATGATATGCACAATAGCGATATCATTATATTGTGTGTACGCGCTATGATAATGATGAGTTCTCCCTCTGCTCGGTAACAATGAGCAAGGGTCGGTTGACGTCACTGGACGATATCGCTGTGTTGTTCAGTCTGCATGTGATTGATCATTTGCTCGGGAGTTCTGGGTACATCGCTAACGATATCGCTGAAGGATCATATGGTATAATGGCCGTCTGCCCACTAGGGGTCACTTTTCCTTCAGAGTTTATGGAGTAAATTGACTAAACTTCTAAAAAATGATGAGGTACTGTTGCCCATAGCAACCAATTAGATTCTGTTTATCATTTTCTAGGGTGCAATATAGAAATGATTGACAGAATCTTATTGGTTACATTTTCAGAAGCTGTAGTAAATTTGCCAAAATTAGGCCTATTTATTAAAGCTCTAAACACCGAAAGTCCCAAGGGAAAAAAAAAAAAAGTTTCTGCATTATTTTCGCTACATTGTTATTTAATAAGAGCGGAATGCAGGATATCTCAGGCGATATTTCCCACGTTCAGGTAAGCAGCATAGTCTCTAACTGCAGTCTCATTATTTTAATATAAGCTGCTGTGAGAAATGCGCAAAATATCTGCTAAAAATGCCAGCTTCGCTCACATTTGTTATATAAATCCAAATAAATAATGTTGTGTAAAAAAGATTATATTTCCCATATAAAGTAAACATTGCAGGTCATTACGATGAATGAAAATGTTTGCTTGGCAATTTTCACAGCTATTTTGTCAAATTCACTTGGCACTCAAAGGGTTAAACAAGAATTTTGGAGCATGATCCTCGGATAGCTGCCGCCATTGTAAAGTATAGACTGCACCATTGCACTTTTTTCCGTGTGGAAATCTTTGGATCTCTCAGTGGACCTGATGTATCAAGCTTCAAAAAGTGGAGAGTAATAAACCGCCAGCCAATCAGATCATAACTGTCATGCTAGAGGCTGGGTTTGAAAAATGACAGGGAGTAGCTGATTGGCTGGTGGTTTATCACTCTCCACTTTTTCACTTTTTGAAGCTTGATACATCTGGCCCTCTGTGTAGTTTTGCACTTGCAGACACACTGCCTGTAAGCCTCACATGCACAGTAATCATGTTGTGCCCAAACCTAGTAGAATAGCTGCCTCCCCTCCTGCATTCTGCAGGAGACTCCCTGAAATAACAGCAATCTCCCTCTCTCCCTCATTAGTCTAGCAATCTCCCTCATGTCACCTTGCCCACATTACACTGTTACATCATAGTTACCTCCCCTCCTACATTTTGCAGGAGACTCCCTGAGATAACAGCAATCTCCCTCTCTCCCTCATTAGTCTAGCAATCTCCCTCATGTCACCTTGCTCACATTACACTGTTACATTTTTGGGGAAAAAAGGAATAATAGATAGTACATTTACATTTAATTATCAGCACCATTTCCCAGCACTTTAGCAAGTTTAGTAGCTCTTACTAACTGCTTTGGGGCTCATCTACATTTGGATATAAGTCATTTAAAAAAAATTCATCATTGATGTAGCAGTACACACCCACGCTTCTAGGTGCCACGTTCACAATCAATTTTCACAATCTCTCCATATATGGAACTAGAGCATGACACGCCCCCTCAATGGAGCACCTTGCAAAATTCTACTACTAACTATAATCTCCCTGAAACTAGTTTTCAAAAGTAGGCAAGTATGCTAGTAGTAAAGTGATAGTTTTTGCATTAGTAATCCCTGTGAGTGGGCTGTTATCAAAGCCACTGTCACGGCAACAGACAATTGATAAATCATCATGAAAAATTTTTTTATTGCCGCAATATGCATCTATAAGGAATGTTGTATTTTGGGTAGGGCTGCCTACCATCCCAGAATGGCTGGGAGGCTCCCAAAAATCGGGTCCCCCTCACGGCCCCCCCAGAAAGCTGGGCAACCCTCCCGGATACTTGCGGGGCCCCCGCATCTTCCCCACGACAGCTTTCATTTCCCGTGATTTCTGGTAGAGGGGCGGGGCTAAATATTCAAATTGCAAATTGCATTATTTAGCCCCACCTCTTCCTTGAAGACCCGCAAATTGTAGGATGTGCAGTACTGGGGAGGGGGGGGGGGGTGCTGCTGACAGTCTCATCTCTAGTGATGGTCATCGGTGCAGTCGCCATTGATGGTTTCCATCGATAGGATTCTGCAACCAGCCATCGATAGTATTAAACTTAAGTAATAAAGGATGACCATCAATAGCTAAAACTATTGATGGTCATCCATTATTTCTTAACTGAATGGCCCGTGGGCCTATCATAACTTGGGGGTGGGGCTATGCTCAGTGTCACAGCACCTTGAAAATAAAGAAACATTGGTTCTCCTTTGCCATCAATGTAGGGAAACCATCTGGTTCTCCTACATCGATGGCCAAGTATTCAACATCGACCACAAACCCTCGAGGATTTCAAATCAATGGCCATCCTTACTCCTCTCCAGGCTTCTCCCTAAGAGGAGACTTTAAAAGTAGGCAACCCTGATTTTGGGTCTGTAACATGAGTTTTAATAAGAGTAAAACAGAGTAATGTACCATATTAGTTTTAGTGGAATATCTTATTCACATGTGTTTTACTGGACTGCTGCAAAAATAAAGTGAAGTGAAAACAAAGCATACATTTTAACCCTTTGAGTGCCAAGTGAATAGGTGGGAAATTTGCCAAATAAACATTTTTATTCAACATCATGACCTGTAATGTTTACCATTTTTAGGAAATATTTTTTTCCACAACATTTTCTTATTTTAATTCATATAACAAATGTAAGCGCGGCTGGTATTTTAAGCGGATATTTGGCACTCCATGGGTTAAATAGGATATTCTGTAACATGAATCAGTTGATACAGCTCATACTGTGACAGACAACATTACAGTGGAACTAAAAAGCAAAACATATTTTTTATATATTTTATGGTCTTTCCTGTTGTAGAATGTCAGAACTGCCCTGTTTGCTCAAATCTGCCAAGTTGCTTACATCAGTCTGCCATATTTCTATAAAAGTGCATCCCACGCCCAAGCCGCATCCAAGTCACTGATTCTGATCATTGGATAACCTGCCCATTTCTGTTTTCTCAGTATACATATACTGTACATAACATGGATACAGGGGCGGATTGGGCCACCGGGATACCAGGAAAAATCCCGGTGGGCCGGACCCATTCCACCCTCTGTCGGGCCGGCGAGAAGTGAATACGGCCGCCTGCAGCCTGACTAGAATACACTGCTGAGGAGGGTGCTGAGAGGTCGTAGCGTCTTGCAGCAGGACATGACGCTGTGTGGTAGCCGAGCTGCAGTGTGTGCTGACAGTGACAGGGAGTCACATCGGGAGAAGCAGCAGCACAGCCAGGGCCCTGCTTCACATACTGAAGCTAGCCCCGCCCACCTCAACAACATCGTGCATCAGGCCTGCACCCTCCTGCTCCTCTCTTCTCTCTGCGATCATGAGCTGCTGGAAGCATGCTTCTTCTCCAGCACGCTGTGAAATCCCTGCTCCTCTCAGGAAGAGCAACACAGTCAAGTGAGTTGTGTGTATTATGGGCTGTGGGGGCTGATGTACCTTGTACTGGGGAAGTGGGGCTGAGTTTATAATGGGGAGTGGGTGTATAATGGGGAGTGGGGGCTGTGTGCATAATGGGGATTGGGGTGTGTTGTGTATATATAATGGGGAGTGGGGGCTGTGTGTATAATGGGCAGTGGGGGTGTGTTGTGTATATAATAGGGCGTGGGGGCTGTGTATATAATGAAGAATGGGGGCTGTGTTCATAATGGGGAGTGGGGGTGTGTTGTGTTTATAATGGGTAGAGGGGTGTGTTGTGTTTATAATGGGGAGTTGGGGTGTGTTGTGTGTATAATGGGGAGTGGGGGCTGTGTGCATAATGGGAAGTGGGGGTGTGTTGTGTATATAATGGGGAGTGGGGGCTGTGTGTATAATGGGTAGTGGGGGTGTGTTGTGTTTATAATGGGGAGTGTTGTGTATGTAATAGGGAGTGGGGGCCAGGGGTGGGCTGGGCCAGGGGGCAGGGTGCCATTTGCCCCCCGGGCCGCTCTACAGGTACTTTTGCGGGCCGCAGTGGCTTTAGGGGGGCACCCGGGCACGTATTACTTGGTGCAAGATGAAAGACCCGGCGGGAGATAAAAGACCCGTTGGTGCTGCTGCCTGAAGAAGCCGGCGCAGCCGCTGCTCAGTCCCCGGCATTGCCGCTGTCCTGCAGACCCTAGCGCAGCCTCTACGCTGGAGACCCCGGGATCGCCGCTACCCTGCAGACACCGGTGCTGCCTCTACCCTGCAGCCGCCAGCGAAACCTCTACCCTGCAGATGCCGGCGCAGCCTCTACCCTGCAGACCCCGGGACCGACGCTGCCCTTCAGACTCCGGAGCAGCCTCTACCCTGGAGACCCCGGGACCGCCGCTGCCCTGCAGACCCTGGCGCAGCGTCTACTCTGGAGACCCTGGGACTGCCGCTGCCCTGGAGCCTGCCTCTGCTGAGTGACTGGTGAGTCAGATGAACACAGGCCACTTTTACTGGGGGAAAAGTCATCCCTTTTAAATGCCTGTTCTCTATCCCTCTCCCCTGAATAGCCTCCCCTCCCTCTCTCTCAACCTGCCTCTTACTCCCCCTGTCTCACCCCTCTCCCCTTTTCACTCCACCCCAATTCTCACCCCCCCTCTCATTTCTTTCATATTTTTCTTCCCCCTGTCTCTATTCCTTTTATATTTTCTCTTGCCCAGTCTTTTATCCATCCCCCCCACACTCTCTCTCTATGTCTCTCCCTCACACCCTCTTTTACTCCGTCTCTCCACTACACCCTCTCTCTCTGTCCCTGCCTCACCCTCTCTCGCTCCTTGTCTCTTCCTCGCACCCTCTCTCGCTTCTTGTCTCTTTCTTGCACCCTCTCTCGCTCCTTGTCTCTTCCTCACACCCTCTCTCGCTCCTTGTCTCTTTCTTGCACCCTCTCTCGCTCCCTGTCTCTTTCTTGCACCCTCTCTCGCTCCTTGTCTCTTTCTTGCACCCTCTCTCGCTCCCTGTCTTTCTCGCACCCTATGAATACCTCTCCTGGGGGTGGGGAGAGATACAGGGATGCCTGTTGCAGCCCCTGTCTCTCTCTATCTCTCTCCCTCCGCTCTCCTTCTCTGTCTCTCTCCCCCTCCACACTCCCTCCACTGTAGTCTCTTCCTATCTCCACTTCTTCTCCTTCTCTCCATTCACCTTTCTCCCTACGCGCTCCTTCTCTCTCTCTCTCTCTCTCTCTCTCTCTCTCTCTCTATCTATCTATCTGTGTCTGTCTCTCTCTCTCTGTCCCCACTCCCTCGTCATCTGAATCTTGTCGCTAGTATGCAAGGGGATTTGTTCCCAAACATCCCCTCGCATGTGCCCGAACCGAGGAGAAATCATTTGATGGTCGCTGAGCATCAAATGAGTTCTGCAGCCTTTGGTCTGAAAAGTCAGTCAATACTTACTTATCATATGGCTTCAGATTGGCGAATTCGGGGCGAGCACTGATGCCATGTGACGTCATACCCAGGGGAATGCCCTGCATTTTTATGGGGATGCCCAAAAAACACTGGGAGTTCCCCAGCTCTCACCCCCTTCAATCCCACTATGGAGAGAACAGCCTGGCGAGTGTGATACTTGCCAAAGCCATTAGCTCCCAGAGTCTGCACATGCGTATATTCGTGCCTGCACATATCCAGACCCTGACCATCGGGGAAAGGGACCAATTTTGGATCCAAAAGAACAGGTCTGAATCAACCGCTCTTTCCACAGCCCCATCTGTTCTCTCTCTCTCCTTTTGTTCTGGATCTGCCCCTGGCGGGCTGTCCTGTTTTTTTTCCCCTCCACTTCCTGTAGCGCGGCGCCAGCTTTCAAAACATGGCCGTGGCTACAGGAACATGGCTGCCAGCCTCCTTATGGGCCAGTGCTCTGGATTTGCCCCCAGGGTAAAAGTTGCCAGCCAGCCCCTGGTGGGGGCTGTGTGCATAATGGGGAGTGGGGGTGTGTTGTGTATATAAAATGGGGAGTGGGGGCTGTGTGTATAATGGGTAGTGGGGGGTGTTGTGTTTATAATGGGTAGTGGGGTGTGTTGTTTGTATAATGGGATGGTTGCTATGTATAATTTACTACTGTGATTGGGTGTACTGGCTTTAATATGGGTGAGATGTGTGTTATGTGTAGGGGCACAGTGCTGTAACTATGAAGGGTACAGGGGAAGATGTTTGGGAGTCCCAATGGCCAGCAGGCACTCCCCTGCATCCTTTTGAAGTTTCAAATTAAAAATAAAATAAAAATGTAAATGTAGTGACACAGGCAGTGACGCTGCACTCCTGTTATCCCCCTGTACAAGGTGATGCTGCAGTCCTGTTATCCCCCTGTACAAGGTGATGCTGCAGTCCTGTTATCCCCCTGTACAAGGTGATGCTGCAGTCCTGTTATCCCCCTGTACAAGGTGATGCTGCAGTCCTGTTATCCCCCTGTACAAGGTGATGCTGCAGTCCTGTTATCCCCCTGTACAAGGTGATGCTGCAGTCCTGTTATCCCCCTATACAAGGTGATGGTGCAGTCCTGTTATCCCCCTGTACAAGGTGATGCTGCAGTCCTGTTATCCCCCTGTACAAGGTGATGCTGCAGTCCTGTTATCCCCCTGTACAAGGTGATGCTGCAGCCCCATTCCACTGCTGTAACATGCTCATGCTGCCATCGCCAGTTGTCCTATTCTTCCCACATAGGCATTGGCAAGTGGAAGACCCTGAGCTGCCAGCGCTGATGAGCAGAAGACCCAGCGACCAGTGGTTCAGGTACACAGCGCTGCCTATACAGAAGGGGAAGGGTACAGTGCAACCTGTCTCAAGCCTTTCATACACTCTCACTCCCCCTCCCTGGTTATTAGTGTGTGCAGGGTGAGCCTGGTCCCTCCAATACAGCAGCTGCCGCCGTTCCTCCCTGGCCCACTCTGAGTCTGTCTTTACCCCCTGAGAGCAACTCATTTTGAGGTAGATTTATTATAGCGGCGCTAAAGGCTACTAAGATCTTGGCCGCCGAAGCGGGGGAGCGCTAACTCCCCCCTCCCGCGATGCCTCCTCCAGCTGACACTGGCGCGCTGTCTGCTTCTCCCCGGCCGGCTGAAGCGGGCATGCGCGGGATCTCGCTACTCACGCGAGATCCCCAGCGCAGCTCAGAGCCAGCAGCAGGGACAGCGCTGTCCCTGCTGTAGGCATAGGACATCGCCGCTGCAGCAGTCGAAGTCGATAGCTGCAGGCGGCGGAATGGTCAGCAATGCTGACTGTTCATAAATTAGGCAGGAGGCAGGCGCGCATTACGAAATATCGTAGCTGCGCTATGCCTCCTGCCTCACACCGCCGCGCGATAGACACCTGCTCGGCGGGTGCCATAGATCAGGGGATAGCGCATATACCCCTGATCGCCTAATAATAAATAATAAATCTACCCCTCTGTCTCTCTACCTCCCTCTTTGTTTCTATATCATACTCTCCCCCTCTCACACCCACTCTCTCCCTCTCTTACACACCCACTTTCACACACACTCCCCTCTCTCACCTCCTCCCTCACTCTTTCACACACTCTCTCCATAACAATCCCCCCTCTCACTCTCTCTCTTCCCCCCTCACACACACTCTCTTCGCCCCTTACACTCTCTCTTTCTCTCTTTCCCACTCTCACTATCTCTCTTCCCCCCTCACACACACTCTCTTCCCCCCTCACACTCTCTCTTTCCCACTCTCTCACTCTCTTTCCCACTCTCACTCTCTCTCTCCCCCCTTCACACTCTTTCTCTCTCTCTCTTTCCCACTCTCACACTATCTTTCTTCCACTCTCTCCCCTCTCTTTCTCCCTTTCTCCCTCACACTCTCCCTCTGTCCCTCCACAAACGCTCTACCCTTCTCTTTCTCTCTCTGTCTCTCAAACTTTCCCTCACACACATTTCCTCTTTCTCTCCCACCTTTGTGTCTCTCACACACTTCTCAGTTTCTGACACATGCATTCTCTCTTTTCTTCTCTCTGTCTCTCTCTCTCACACACACACACACACACACACACACACACACACACACGTTCTTTCAAAGGTTTAGTGCAGTGCTACATGCAGCAACATACACATCTGATTTATGCCCAGAGTGTTCCAGAGTTTTCTCCAGCCACTAGAGAACACCCCCCATAGTAGCGATAAGTACGCCCATAGGTGGATTAAGACACCCCCCCCTAGGCGGAGCATGACACACCTCTAAGTGGCTCATTCTACTAGTTTTCAAAAGTAGGCAAGTATGCCCCACACAAGTGATGAGTTAACTGTTTGAAGCCCATGGCTTCTGTAGCAATTGCTCATGTATACCTTCAGTGTATGCTTTATTTTATAAAGTATGCAAATGTATGTACAGTAGCTATCTGCCGTGCATTTTCTCTATTTAATTATCCATCCTGATTCTAAATATTCCCATATTTTAGAGTTGCTGTAACTCTTGTTTTAGTTTAAAACAATCCACTGCACCAGCAAAAATATAGTGTAAAGCCCCAAACACACTTGCCGATCCCTGCCGACACCGTTATTGGGAGCGACAACATGCAGGACGAGGGAAGGGATTGTTAACAATGCATAGGAGCACGCATTGTTAATGATAATCAGTGTCTACACTAGGCGATATAGTAAAACATATCACTCAGAATATATTTTGCTATATAGCCAAGTGTGTATGGGGCTTAACCTATTCCCATATTTATATTGTTGATGTAAATTTATTTGCAAAAAAAAAAAAGGAAATTAGTATTATGCATGGGGTTATGCACCATGGGACAAATGTTTTAAGTCCCGTACATACAACACTATTTTTGTGTGTGAAATTGTTTAAAATACTGTGTAGTTTATGCTCATAATCGTTTATTATTCATTCTCCCGTTAACAATTCTGCTTACTCTACAAACCCCGCCCCCATTGACAGACTCCACCCCCATTAGGGCTGCTTCCTGAAATTTCCCGGGCTGGTTTTCCATTCCAATCCGCCCCTGCATGGATACACATTATATGGTTGCATAGGATCTAATGTATGTGTGCATTTGTTGTTAGGCGATTGGGATCTTTGTGGTTTTATGGCAGTGGAGAGAAAATATTAATGAAGTCCAAATACACTGCAATTATGCCATATGTGGCTAATAAGCCAACCTGACTTGTATTAATACATTACAGGGGCAGTACGGATGGTGTAATGGTTAGCATTACTGCCTCACAGCACTGAGGTCATGGGTTCAATACCCACCATGGCCCTAACTGTGCGGAGTTTGTATATTCTCCCCGTACTTGCGTGGGTTTCCTCCGGGTACTCCGGTTTCCTCCCACAATCCAAAAATATACTGCTAGGCTAATTTGGCTCCCAACAAAAAATTAACCCTAGAATGTCTGTGTGTGCGTGTACATGTGGTAGGGAATATAGATTGTAAGCTCCACTGGGGCAGGGACTGATGTGAATGGTCAAATATTCTCTGTAAAGCGCTGCGGAATCTGTGTGCGCTATATAAGAAACTGCTAATAAATAAATAAATAAATACAGGGGTAATAAGACGCTCAGGAGCTGGGTTACTGTAATAAGATGTTACAGGGGTAATAAGACGCACAGGAGCCGGGTTACTGTAATAAGATGTTACAGGGGTAATAAGACGCTCAGGAGCTGGGTTACTGTAATACGATGTTACAGGGGTAATAAGACGCTCAGGAGCCGGGTTACTGTAATAAGATGTTACAGGGGTAATAAGACGCTCGGGGGCCGGGTTACTGTAATAAGATGTTACAGGGGTAATAAGACGCTCAGGAGCCGGGTTACTGTAATAAGATGTTACAGGGGTAATAAGACGCTCAGGAGCTGGTTACTGTAATAAGATGTTACAGGGGTAATAAGACGCTCAGGAGCTGGTTACTGTAATAAGATGTTACAGGGGTAATAAGACGCTCGGGGGCCGGGTTACTGTAATAAGATGTTACAGGGGTAATAAGATGCTCAGGAGCTAGGTTAAGATTTGGGTACTTTGCAGCGATGGGCATGAAGTATTAGAGGATGGAGTGCAGGGGCCCTGTTTGTATAGGTAGGAGGGTACATTTGGGTGTCAGCACATCTGGAAAACAGATGTTGAGCTCACTGCTGTAGCCAGAACAATCCTTCACCCTACGCCCTGTCCTGGTGCGAGAGGTGTAGCAGTGAGCAGGGAAAGCTGGGAATGGTGTGGGGCTTATTACATTACAGTAAGAAAGGAAAATAGTGAAAGGAAGAGGAAATAAGATAGGGGGAGAGTGAGAGAAGGATTTAGAGGGAAGACGTGATATGGGTCAGGAGGGGAAGTGGGGAATAACATATAGTTTGAGAGCGAGGGATAAGAAATCAGAGACTGAGGAGAGAAATAAGAACAGATGGAGGCAGTGAAGGAGACAGAAGGATGAGCAGTCATGTAACTAGCAGGACTATTACTGTGCACTCACTGGAATGGTACAGCTGAGGGGACTATTCCTAAACTAGCATCTGATGTCCCCATGTAAATTGCTTATACAATGCACATGGTATACATCCAGACGGTGGAGGGGTGATGACACTGGACACTGACTGACAGGTGCACAAGGATTTACAATTATCTTATCACACTCTACAAACTGATTAGTAGCAAGCAGAAAGCTGACACTTCCCCTCATGTGCTGAGGTGTCAAAAACCTTGTCAGATCCTTCCTCATGCCTTATGCAATCTCCCATTATATGCCCCCCCCCCCCCACACACACACACACACACTGGTGCAGAGATAATAACATGGTGCACAGATTTGCTGCATTCCACAGTAACCAATCACGTTGCAGCTGTCATTTTGCTTCCACAGGACAGAAGATGAGAGCAAGAGCCTGACGGGCTGTTACTAACATAACAAAACAAACCCCAAATAAACCAGCATTTCACTACAAAATCCTAATGCGGTACTTGTGTAGTTTCACGGCGCCAGTATGGCGTCTGAGTCCCCTTGCGGGGCTCGCTTCGCTCGCCCACGCTGTGGGCTCGGTGGCTCGCTACGCTCGCCACGCTATTTAAATTCAACTCCATGCCAACATGGATAGTGGGGGTATGAACTATCCATGTTGGCATGGAGTTAAGTTACTTTTTTTGACATATTTCATGGCGAGCGTAGAACCCGGAAGTAGCACGGCGCCATGCTGGCGCCGTGAAACTACACAAGTACCCCTAATTCTTATAACACACACTGCAAAAACACCACAAAAACCTCATCATAGCCCACAAGATATAACATCATTTATTATACCTAAGATAGCAAACTTTTCCTTAATAGCAGTGGTTTTTGTGGAGACAAGTATGGTTGCTTATTTTCCCTTCACAATTTACTACAAGATTATGGGGTAAATGTAATAGGGTGCGAGATGCCGGAAGCATGGCGAGAGCATCGAGCTCGCCATGCGCTCGCCTCTGACGGTGTACACTTAGATGGTGTCCATGTCGACGGTGTCGACATTTGAGACAAAAATGGGAAACTCATGTGAACCTATTGAATGTCCACCTTTCTGTTGTCGACCTATTGCTTTTGTTGACCTTGTGACCCTGGGACCTTCTTAATGTCGACTTATTTTGGGTGTCGACCTTCGGTGGACCTTAATAGGGCCCATCTGATGGCCATTTCCCCTATTACATTAAACCCCATATTTCCGCTACCCTGGGGATAGTGGAAATAAGTGTTAACCCTTTGATGGCCTTTTCTCCATATTTGTACACTTTCATAAGCTAGCTTTAGGCTTTCATTTATCTAGGATATACGGGAGGGGAAGTGGGTAATAACATATAGGTTGAGATGGAGGGATAAGAAATCAAAGACTGAGAAGAGAAATAAGAACAGATGGAGGCAGTGAAGGAGACAGAAGGATGGGCAGTCATGTAACTAGCAGGACTATTACTGAGCACTCACTGGAATGGTACAGCTCATTTACAGCATTAGCGAGCGGGCTTACTAGAGTAATTGATTTGCCGTTTTCACTGCCCCTGATGAAGTCATTGAAATGACGAAACGCGTTGGACCCTTTGTACTTACCTGGTGATTGTAACCATCGATTATCTGAAAGAATTTCATCCACTGCTGTATTGAATTGGGTTATATATATATATATATATATATATATATATATATATACATACATATATATATATATAATATGTTATGCTTGATAAGCATTTTTTATTAAACATTTATGTATATATTTGTTTACTCGTAGCGTCCTCTGAACCTTTCTTTTTTTCACATTTCTAATTGTGTTCCATCTAACAGGGGATCTTTCAGAGGTGCTGCTCTATATATATTGGGCGCATATTGGAGTACTTTTTATCTATCTATCTATCTATCTATCTATCTATATATATATATATATATATATATATATATATATATATATATATGTCACGAAAAGGATAAACGTCACTCCGGGTCTTGGTGCAATAAACTATTTACTGTGGGTCAATGTCGATTGGGGCTCCGCCTGTCATTAGGACACTTGTCCACACGTTTATCCTTTTCGCCACTTGTATACAGTGGGCCCCCGGGCAAATTATTTTTGCTGTCCTTGCCAGCACAGGAGTGCCGGGCTTCCTACTCCCATCCCATGGTTATTTTTACGTTTCGCACTATTATCAGCAGTGATGTGAAGTGAAAACACCAGTCCCTCTGTATTATATCCGTATGCAGCCTGCTGACATAACTAATTACACTTTACAAACCAATGGCTTTACCTATAATGTCAAGATCTCCAGCGGGAGTTATTTGCGAGGAAGACAGTATAGCTCGTGGCGTTGTCAGAAACTGTTTGTCAATTAGGTCTTGATTTTGGGAACAAGGATTTGCAAAAGATCATGTGTTACAGGAAAGGTTTTATTTTCTCCCCGTTTCTCATGAGAGAAATCCTAGTTGGAAACTATTAGTCATAAGTGAAGTGATTCAGAGAGTTAGAAGGGAAGAGAGGTAGAGAAACGGGGCTGAGAACAAGGAGGCAGAGGAGAAAAAGGAAGAGCAGAGATGGAAAACTGAAGCAGTAGGTTATAGTGAGGGAATGCCAATGGGGCTGTGGTTATTTATGGGATGTACTGAGGTTTTATAAGGAAGCCGTATACAGCGTATTTGCAGAATGTGATGAAACAGATTGTGAAGGAAGAACTGTATGGCTGGAATATGGGGCGATGATTGCACAGGATGTCATTTATATAGCTGTGACAAATGGTGAGATGGTAGAGAAGGCATAGAGAATGTGTAGGCATGGGAGATAGTGAGATGATTGAGATGGAAGTAATGTGAAGGCATGGGAGATGGGGAGATGATTGAGATGGAAGTAATGTATAGGCATGGGAGATGGGGAGATGATTGAGATGGGAGTAATGTATAGGCATGGGAGATGGGGAGATGATTGAGATGGACGTAATGTATAGGCATGGGAGATGGGGAGATGATTTAGATGGAAGTAATGTATAGGCATGGGGGATGGTGAGATGATTGAGATGGGAGTAATGTATAGGCATGGGAGATGATTGAGAAGGAAGTAATGTATAGGCATGGGATATGGGATATGGGGAGATGATTGAGATGGAAGTAATGTATAGGCATGGGAGATGGGGAGATGATTGAGAAGGAAGTAATGTATAGGCATGGGAGATGGGGAGATGATTGAGATGGGAGTAATGTATAGGCATGGGAGATGGGGAGATGATTCAGAAGGAAGTAAAGTATAGGCATCGGAGATGGGGAGATGATTCAGAAGGAAGTAATGTATAGGCATGGGAGATGGGGAGATGATTAAGATGGAAGTAATGTATAGGCATGGGATATGGGGAGATGATTGAGATGGGAGTAATGTATAGGCATGGGATATGGGGAGATGATTGAGATGGGAGTAATGTATAGCCATGGGAGATGGGGAGATGATTGAGAAGGAAGTAATGTATAGGCATCGGAGATGGGGAGATGATTGAGAAGGAAGTAATGTATAGGCATGGGATATGGGGAAATGATTGAGAAGGAAGTAACATATAGGCATGGGAGATGGGGAGATTATTGAGAAGGAAGTAATGTATAGCCATGGGTGTTGGTGAGATGATTAAGAAGGAAGTAATGTATAGGCATGGGAGATGGGGAGATGATTAAGATGGAAGTAATGTATAGGCATGGGAGATGGTGAGGTGATTGAGAAGGAAGTAATGTATAGGCATGGGAGATGGGGAGATGATTGAGAAGGAAGTAATGTATAGGCATGGGATATGGGGAGATGATTGAGATGGAAGTAATGTATAGGCATGGGAGATGGTGAGATGATTGAGATGGAAGTAATGTATAGGCATCATGGGAGATGGGGAGATGATTGAGTGAAATGGAAGTAATTTATAGGCATGGGAGATGGGGAGATGATTGAGTGAGAAGGAAGTAATGTATAGCCATGGGAGATGGGGAGATGATTGAGAAGGAAGTAATGTATAGGCATCATGGGAGATGGGGAGATGATTGAGTGAGATGGAAGTAATTTATAGGCATGGGAGATGGGGAGATGATTGAGTGAGATGGAAGTAATTTATAGGCATGGGAGATGGGGAGATGATTGAGTGAGAAGGAAGTAATGTATAGGCATGGGGAATGGGGAGATGATTGAGATGGAAGTAATGTATAGGCATGGGATATGGGGAGATGATTGAGTTGGGAGTAATGTATAGGCATGGGATATGGGGAGATGATTGAGATGGAAGTAATGTATAGGCATGGGAGATGGTGAGATGATTGAGATGGAAGTAATGTATAGGCATGGGAGATGGTGAGATGATTGAGAAGGAAGTAATGTATAGGCATGGGAGATGGGGAGATGATTCAGAAGGACATAATGTATAGGCATGGGAGATGGGGAGATGATTGAGAAGGGAGTAATGTATAGGCATGGGAGATAGTGAGATGATTGAGATGGAAGTAATGTATAGGCATGGGAGATGGGGAGATGATTAAGATGGAAGTAATGTATAGCCATGGGAGATGGGGAGATGATTGAGTGAGATGGAAGTAAATTATAGGCATGGGAGGTGGGGAGATGATTGAGTGAGAAGCAAGTAATGTATAGGCATGGGGGATGGGGAGATGATTGAGATGGAAGTAATGTATAGGCATGGGATATGGGGAGATGATTGAGATAGGAGTAATGTATAGGCATGGCATGGGATATGGGAAGATGATTGAGATGGAAGTAATGTATAGGCATGGGAGATGGGGAGATGATTGAGATGGAAGTAATGTATAGCCATGGGAGATGGGGAGATGATTGAGAAGGAAGTAACTTATAGGCATGGGGGATGGGGAGATGATTGAGAAGGAAGTAATGTATAGGCATGGGGGATGGTGAGATGATTAAGAAGGAAGTAATGTATAGGCATGGGAGATGGGGAGATGATTAAGATGGAAGTAATGTATAGCCATGGGAGATGGGGAGATGATTGAGTGAGATGGAAGTAAATTATAGGCATGGGAGATGGGGAGATGATTGAGTGAGAAGCAAGTAATGTATAGGCATGGGGGATGGGGAGATGATTGAGATGGAAGTAATGTATAGGCATGGGATATGGGGAGATGATTGAGATAGGAGTAATGTATAGGCATGGCATGGGATATGGGGAGATGATTGAGATGGAAGTAATGTATAGGCATGGGAGATGGGGAGATGATTGAGATGGAAGTAATGTATAGCCATGGGAGATGGGGAGATGATTGAGAAGGAAGTAACTTATAGGCATGGGAGATGGGGAGATGATTGAGAAGGAAGTAATGTATAGGCATGGGGGATGGTGAGATGATTAAGAAGGAAGTAATGTATAGGCATGGGAGATGGGGAGATGATTAAGATAGAAGTAATGTATAGCCATGGGAGATGGGGAGATGATTGAGTGAGAAGGAAGTAATGTATAGGCATGGGGGATGGGGAGATGATTGATATGGAAGTAATGCATGGGATATGGGTGTTAGGTTTCGGGTGTGACCCCACAGCCGGGACTGCTGTTTAGGACAGCCACGGCAAAACCCTACTCTGCCTCTGTTGTACCCCCCAGGCTGGGTGACCGACTCCTGCAGATGTTACTAGGCTTCGCCTGTAGGCGCCACGTTTGAATGGGCGAGTTATGCCCGCCCAAGCTCCGGTGCAGCCAGGAGTTATAGAAGGACAAGGAGCCGGGGACCCCCCTAGGGTACGGTCAAGAGGAAAGCTGACTGAGGGGCCTAACTAAAAATTAACAAACGGCGACTTGCCGAACCCTGACTAACGCAGCTAAGCGCCCGCGACCTGGTCGCCACAACCCGCGACAACCGTCGCCCAGGGAACCAAACAGAATACAAGGCAAAATACAAAAGCATGAATGGAACAGGAAGGACTGGGAAACCCAGATAAACTGGGAGGCAAGAGGAGGAGACGAGTGGGAGCAAAATGGATGCCCCAACGTAAAGGACCTGCCAAACCGGCAGACAGGGAAAAATATGTACAAGTCCAGTAATAACAATGAAAAAGATAAGAAGGAAACTACCCCAAGTGGGGCAACTCACGACACGGGGAGCACCCTGTAGAAGAAGAGTCCACGAGGGTGTCACTGGGAACAGCAGGGAAGCGGACCGGAGAGCAGCAGACAGATAGGTCCAAACAGGAGCTATCACCGGCGAGGACTGCTGGGCTGGCTCCCTAGATAAGGAAGCTAGGAGCCAATGAGAATGGAGGCCTGAGCCCCGCCTGTCCTAACGAGCCCCCTCAGACACCTGTGGTCTGCTTAATTGCCTATTAGAGGCTCTCCTTCCCTGCCTGGCAGCGTCTATCGTTGCTAAGCAACGGCGCTGCCGTAGGCAGGAAGTCTGCCCTGTAGTCTGCCGCGTCTCTGGCGCTGGGAGACGCGGGGATGGAGGACGGGCGTTACGTCTTGACGCCGCGTCCTCCGGCGTCCCTAGTTGCTGGGAGACGCGGGGAGAGAGGACGGGCGTCACGCTCTGACGCTGCGTCCTCCGGCGTCCCTGGTTGCTTAGCAACCGGACGTCGGAGCCGGAAGGACAGGCGGCTGCGCGAACATGCCGCTCTGTCCTTCCAGAAGCGCTCCCACGGCGCCTAAAAATGGGGAGATGATTGAGATGGAAGTAATGTATAGGCACGGGATATGGGGAGATGATTGAGATGGAAGTAATGTATAGGCATGGGAGATGGGGAGATGGTTGAGATGGAAGTAGTGTATAGCCATGGGAGATGGTGAGATGATTGAGAAGGAAGTAATGTATAGGCATGGGGGTTGGTGAGATGATTAAGAAGGAAGTAATGTATAGGCATGGGAGATGGGGAGATGATTGAGAAGGAAGTAATGTATAGTCATGGGAGATGGGGAGATGATTGAGATGGAAGTAATGTATAGGCCTGGGAGATGGGGAGATGATTGAGACAGAAGTAATGTATAGGCATGGGGGTTGGTGAGATGATTAAGAAGGAAGTAATGTATAGGCATGGGAGATGGGGAGATGATTAAGATGGAAGTAATGTATAGCCATGGGAGATGGGGAGATGATTGAGTGAGATGGAAGTAATTTATAGGCATGGGAGATGGGGAGATGATTGAGTGAGAAGCAAGTAATGTATAGGCATGGGGGATGGGGAGATGATTGAGATGGAAGTAATGTATAGACATGGGATATGGGGAGATGATTGAGATGGGAGTAATGTATAGGCATGGGATATGGGGAGATGATTGAGATGGAAGTAATGTATAGGCATGGGAGATGGGGAGATGATTGAGATGGAAGTAATGTATAGCCATGGGAGATGGGGAGATGATTAAGAAGGAAGTAACTTATAGGCATGGGAGATGGGGAGATGATTGAGAAGGAAGTAATGTATAGGCATGGGGATGGTGAGATGATTGAGATGGAAGTAATGTATAGCCATGGGAGATGGGGAGATGATTGAGAAGGAAGTAACTTATAGGCATGGGAGATGGGGAGATGATTGAGAAGGAAGTAATGTATAGGCATGTGAGATGGGGAGATGATTGAGAAGGAAGTAATGTATAGGCATGGGGGATTGTGAGATGATTAAGAAGGAAGTAATGTATAGCCATGGGAGATGGGGAGATGATTGAGAAGGAAGTAATGTATAGGCATGGGGGATGGGGAGATGATTGAGATGGAAGTAATGCATGGGATATGGGGAGATGATTGAGATGGGAGTAATGTATAGGCATGGGAGATGGGGAGATGATTGAGATGGAAGTAATGTATAGGCGCGGGATATGGGGAGATGATTGAGATGGAAGTAATGTATAGGCATGGGAGATTGGGAGATTATTAAGATGGAAGTAATGTATAGGCATGGGAGATGGGGAGATGATTGAGATGGAAGTAATGTATAGGCATGGAGATGGTGAGATGATTGAGATGGAAGTAATGTATAGCCATGGGAGATGGGGAGATGATTGAGAAGGAAGTAACTTATAGGCATGGGAGATGGGGAGATGATTGAGAAGGAAGTAATGTATAGGCATGGGAGATGGGGAGATGATTGAGAAGGAAGTAATGTATAGGCATGGGGGATTGTGAGATGATTAAGAAGGAAGTAATGTATAGGCATGGGAGATGGGGAGATGATTAAGATGGAAGTAATGTATAGCCATGGGAGATGGGGAGATGATTGAGATGGAAGTAATGTATAGGCATGGGGGATGGGGAGATGATTGAGATGGAAGTAATGCATGGGATATGGGGAGATGATTGAGATGGGAGTAATGTATAGGCATGGGATATGGGGAGATGATTGAGATGGAAGTAATGTATAGGCATGGGATATGGGGAGATGATTGAGATGGAAGTAATGTATAGGCATGGGAGATGGGGAGATGATTGAAATGGAAGTAATGTATAGCCATGGGAGATGGGGAGATGATTGAGATGGAAGTAATGTATAGGCATGGAGATGTGAGATGATTGAGAAGGAAGTAATGTATAGGCATGGGAGATGGGGAGATGATTCAGAAGGAAGTAATGTATAGGCATGGGAGATGAGAGATGATTGAGAAGGAAGTAATGTATAGGCATGGGGGATGGTGAGATGATTAAGAAGGAAGTAATGTATAGGCATGGGAGATGGGGAGATGATTAAGATGGAAGTAATGTATAGCCATGGGAGATGGGGAGATGATTGAGTGAGATCGAAGTAATTTATAGGCATGGGAGATGGGGAGATGATTGAGTGAGAAGGAAGTAATGTATAGGCATAGGGAATGGGGAAATGATTGAGATGGAAGTAATGTATAGGCATGGGATATGGGGAGATGATTGAGATGGGAGTAATGTATAGGCATGGGATATGGGGAGATGATTGAGATGGAAGTAATGTATAGGCATGGGAGATGGGGAGATGATTGAGATGGAAGTAATGTATAGCCATGGGAGATGGGGAGATGATTGAGATGGAAGTAATGTATAGGCATGGGAGATGGAGAGATGATTGAGAAGGAAGTAATGTATAGGCATGGGAGATGGGGAGATGATTGAGATGGAAGTAATGTATAGCCATGGGAGATGGGGAGATGATTGAGATGGAAGTAATGTATAGGCATGGGAGATGGAGAGATGATTCAGAATGAAGTAATGTGTAGGCATGGGAGATTGGGAGATGATCGAGAATGCATAATGTATAGCCATGGGAGATGGGGAGATGATTGAGAAGACATAATATATAGCCATGGGAGATGGAGAGATGATTGAGAAGGAAGTAATGTATAGGGATGGAGATGTGAGATGATTGAGAAGGAAGTAATGTATAGGCATGGGAGATGGGGAGATGATTCAGAAGGAAGTAATGTATAGGCATGGGAGATGAGAGATGATTGAGAAGGAAGTAATGTATAGGCATGGGGGATGGTGAGATGATTAAGAAGGAAGTAATGTATAGGCATGGGAGATGGGGAGATGATTAAGATGGAAGTAATGTATAGCCATGGGAGATGGGGAGATGATTGAGTGAGATCGAAGTAATTTATAGGCATGGGAGATGGGGAGATGATTGAGTGAGAAGGAAGTAATGTATAGGCATAGGGAATGGGGAAATGATTGAGATGGAAGTAATGTATAGGCATGGGATATGGGGAGATGATTGAGATGGGAGTAATGTATAGGCATGGGATATGGGGAGATGATTGAGATGGAAGTAATGTATAGGCATGGGAGATGGGGAGATGATTGAGATGGAAGTAATGTATAGCCATGGGAGATGGGGAGATGATTGAGATGGAAGTAATGTATAGGCATGGGAGATGGAGAGATGATTGAGAAGGAAGTAATGTATAGGCATGGGAGATGGGGAGATGATTGAGATGGAAGTAATGTATAGCCATGGGAGATGGGGAGATGATTGAGATGGAAGTAATGTATAGGCATGGGAGATGGAGAGATGATTCAGAATGAAGTAATGTGTAGGCATGGGAGATTGGGAGATGATCGAGAATGCATAATGTATAGCCATGGGAGATGGGGAGATGATTGAGAAGACATAATATATAGCCATGGGAGATGGAGAGATGATTGAGAAGGAAGTAATGTATAGGGATGGGGAAATGATTGAGAAGGAAGTATTGTATAGGCATGGGAGATGGAGAGATTATTGAGAAGGAAATAATGTATAGCCATGGGAGATGGTAAGATGATTTAGAATGACATAATTTATATAGTTATATATAGTGTTAATTGTTGAGATGATCGAGAAGGAAGAAATGTATAGCTCTGGAATATGGTAAAATGATTGACAAAGATGTAATTTATATATTTGTGACAAATGATGAGCTGATTGAGAATAAAGTAACGTATAGGCATGGGAGATGGGGAGATAATTGAGAAGAAACTAATATATAGGTTTAATATACAAAGTGGTGAATCAGTGATGCATTTGTGTGGAAGGTGGTAAAGAAGTTATTGTTTGGTGGTATAGCTGTTGAGGAAGTGTAGGTTTGGTGTGGAAGCCAACTGAGGAGGATGTGTAGCGGCAGGTGATATGTGGGACTGAGGAGGATGTGTAGGGGCAGTTGATATGTGGGACTGAGGAGGATGTGTAGGGGCAGGTGATATGTGGGACTGAGGAGGATGTGTAGTGGCAGGTGATATGTGGGACTGAGGTGGATGTGTAGCGGCAGGTGATATGTGGGACTGAGGAGGATGTGTAGCGGCAGGTGGTATGTGGGACTGAGGAGGATGTGTAGTGGTAGGTGATATGTGGGACTGAGGAGGATGTGTAGCGGCAGGTGATATGTTGGACTGAGGAGGATATGTGGGACTGAGGAGGATGTGTAGCGGCAGGTGATATGTTGGACTGAGGAGGATGTGTAGCAGTAGGTGATATGTGGGACTGAGGAGGATGTGTAGCGGCAGGATATATGTGGGACTGAGGAGGATGTGTAGTGGCAGGTGATATGTGGGGCTGAGGAGGATGTGTAGCGGCAGGTGATATGTGGGACTGAGGAGGATGTGTAGCGGCAGGTGATATGTGGGACTGAGGAGGATGTGTAGCCGCAGGATATATGTGGGACTGAGGAGGATGTGTAGCCGCAGGATATATGTGGGACTGAGGAGGATGTGTAGCGGCAGGTGATATGTGGGGCTGAGGAGGATGTGTAGCGGTAGGTGATATGTGGGACTGAGGAGGATGTGTAGCGGCAGGTGATATGTGGGACTGAGGAGGATGTTTAGCGGCAGGTGGTATGTGGGACTGAGGAGGATGCGTAGCGGCAGGTGATATGTGGGACTGAGGAGGATGTGTAGCGGCAGGTGATATGTGGGACTGAGGAGGATGTGTAGTGGCAGGTGATATGTGGGACTGAGGAGGATGTGTAGTGGCAGGATATATGTGGGACTGAGGAGGATGTGTAGTGGCAGGTGATATGTGGGACTGAGGAGGATGTGTAGTGGCAGGTGGTATGTGGGACTGAGGAGGATGTGTAGTGGCAGGATATATGTGGGACTGAGGAGGATGTGTAGTGGCAGGTGATATGTGGGACTGAGGAGGATGTGTAGTGGCAGGTGATATGTGGGACTGAGGAGGATGTGTAGTTGCAGGATATATGTGGGACTGAGGAGGATGTGTAGCGGCAGGTGATATGTGGGACTGAGGAGGATGTGTAGCGGCAGGTGGTATGTGGGACTGAGGAGGATGCGTAGCGGCAGGTGATATGTGGGACTGAGGAGGATGTGTAGTGGCAGGTGATATGTGGGACTGAGGAGGATGTGTAGTGGCAGGATATATGTGGGACTGAGGAGGATGTGTAGTGGCAGGTGATATGTGGGACTGAGGAGGATGTGTAGTGGCAGGTGATATGTGGGACTGAGGAGGATGTGTAGCGTAGGATATATGTGGGACTGAGGAGGATGTGTAGTGGCAGGTGATAAGTGGGACTGAGGAGGATGTGTAACGGGAGGTGATATGTGGGGCTGAGGAGGATGTGTAGCGGCAGGATATATGTGGGACTGAGGAGGATGTGTAGTGGCAGGTGATATGTGGGACTGAGGAGGATGTGTAGTGGCAGGTGATATGTGGGACTGAGGAGGATGTGTAGTGGCAGGTGATATGTGGGACTGAGGAGGATGTGTAGCGGCAGGATATATGTGGGACTGAGGAGGATGTGTAGTGGTAGGTGATATGTGGGACTGAGGAGTATGTGTAGGGGCAGGTGTTATGTTGGACTGAGGAGGATATGTGGGACTGAGGAGGATGTGTAGTGGCAGGTGATATGTGGGAATGAGGAGGATGTGTAGCGGCAGGATATATGTGGGACTGAGGAGGATGTGTAGTGGTAGGTGATATGTGGGACTGAGGAGGATGTGTAGGGGCAGGTGTTATGTTGGACTGAGGAGGATATGTGGGACTGAGGAGGATGTGTAGCGGCAGGTGATATGTGGGACTGAGGAGGATGTGTAGCGGCAGGTGATATGTGGGACTGAGGAGGATGTGTAGCGGCAGGTGATATGTGGGACTGAGGAGGATGTGTAGTGGCAGGTGATATTTGGGACTGAGGAGGATGTGTAGTGGCAGGTGATATGTGGGACTGAGGAGGATGTGTAGTGGCAGGTGATATTTGGGACTGAGGAGGATGTGTAGTGGCAGGTGATATGTGGGACTGAGGAGGATGTGTAGTGGCAGGTGATATGTGGGACTGAGGAGGATGTGTAGTGGCAGGATATATGTGGGACTGAGGAGGATGTGTAGTGGCAGGTGATATGTGGGACTGAGGAGGATGTGTAGCGGCAGGTGGTATGTGGGACTGAGGAGGAGGCGTAGCGGCAGGTGATATGTGGGACTGAGGAGGATGTGTAGCGGCAGGTGATATGTGGGACTGAGGAGGATGTGTAGTGGCAGGTGATATGTGGGACTGAGGAGGATGTGTAGTGGCAGGATATATGTGGGACTGAGGAGGATGTGTAGTGGCAGGTGATATGTGGGACTGAGGAGGATGTGTAGTGGCAGGTGATATGTGGGACTGAGGAGGATGTGTAGCGTAGGATATATGTGGGACTGAGGAGGATGTGTAGTGGCAGGTGATAAGTGGGACTGAGGAGGATGTGTAGCGGCAGGTGATATGTGGGACTGAGGAGGATGTGTAACGGGAGGTGATATGTGGGGCTGAGGAGGATGTGTAGCGGCAGGATATATGTGGGACTGAGGAGGATGTGTAGTGGCAGGTGATATGTGGGACTGAGGAGGATGTGTAGTGGCAGGTGATATGTGGGACTGAGGAGGATGTGTAGTGGCAGGTGATATGTGGGACTGAGGAGGATGTGTAGCGGCAGGATATATGTGGGACTGAGGAGGATGTGTAGTGGTAGGTGATATGTGGGACTGAGGAGGATGTATAGGGGCAGGTGTTATGTTGGACTGAGGAGGATATGTGGGACTGAGGAGGATGTGTAGTGGCAGGTGATATGTGGGACTGAGGAGGATGTGTAGCGGCAGGATATATGTGGGACTGAGGAGGATGTGTAGTGGTAGGTGATATGTGGGACTGAGGAGGATGTGTAGGGGCAGGTATTATGTTGGACTGAGGAGGATATGTGGGACTGAGGAGGATGTGTAGCGGCAGGTGGTATGTGGGACTGAGGAGGAGGCGTAGCGGCAGGTGATATGTGGGACTGAGGAGGATGTGTAGCGGCAGGTGATATGTGGGACTGAGGAGGATGTGTAGTGGCAGGTGATATGTGGGACTGAGGAGGATGTGTAGTGGCAGGATATATGTGGGACTGAGGAGGATGTGTAGTGGCAGGTGATATGTGGGACTGAGGAGGATGTGTAGTGGCAGGTGATATGTGGGACTGAGGAGGATGTGTAGCGTAGGATATATGTGGGACTGAGGAGGATGTGTAGTGGCAGGTGATAAGTGGGACTGAGGAGGATGTGTAGCGGCAGGTGATATGTGGGACTGAGGAGGATGTGTAACGGGAGGTGATATATGGGGCTGAGGAGGATGTGTAGCGGCAGGATATATGTGGGACTGAGGAGGATGTGTAGTGGCAGGTGATATGTGGGACTGAGGAGGATGTGTAGTGGCAGGTGATATGTGGGACTGAGGAGGATGTGTAGTGGCAGGTGATATGTGGGACTGAGGAGGATGTGTAGCGGCAGGATATATGTGGGACTGAGGAGGATGTGTAGTGGTAGGTGATATGTGGGACTGAGGAGGATGTATAGGGGCAGGTGTTATGTTGGACTGAGGAGGATATGTGGGACTGAGGAGGATGTGTAGTGGCAGGTGATATGTGGGACTGAGGAGGATGTGTAGCGGCAGGATATATGTGGGACTGAGGAGGATGTGTAGTGGTAGGTGATATGTGGGACTGAGGAGTATGTGTAGGGGCAGGTATTATGTTGGACTGAGGAGGATATGTGGGACTGAGGAGGATGTGTAGTGGCAGGTGATATGTGGGACTGAGGAGGATGTGTAGCGGCAGGTGATATGTGGGACTGAGGAGGATGTGTAGCGGCAGGTGATATGTGGGACTGAGGAGGATGTGTAGCGGCAGGTGATATGTGGGACTGAGGAGGATGTGTAGTGGCAGGTGATATTTGGGACTGAGGAGGATGTGTAGTGGCAGGTGATATGTGTGACTGAGGAGGATGTGTAGCGGCAGGTGATATGTGGGGCTGAGGAGGATGTGTGGCAGGTGATATGTGGGACTGAGGAGGATGTGTAGCGGCAGGTGATATGTGGGACTGAGAAGGATGTGTAGCGGCAGGTGATATGTGGGACTGAGGAGGATGTGTAGCGGCAGGTGATATGTGGGACTGAGGAGGATGTGTAGTGGCAGGTGATATGTGGGACTGAGGAGGATGAGTAGCGGCAGGTGATATGTGGGACTGAGGAGGATGTGTAGGGGCAGGTGTTATTTTGGACTGAGGAGGATGTGTAGTGGCAGGTGATATGTGGGACTGAGGAGGATGTGTAGCGGTAGGTGATATGTGGGACTGAGGAGGATGTGTAGCGGCAGGTGATATGTGGGACTGAGGAGAATGTGTAGCGGTAGGTGATATGTGGGACTGAGGAGGATGTGTAGCGGCAGGTGATATGTGGGACTGAGGAGGATGTGTAGTGGCAGGTGATATGTGTGACTGAGGAGGATGTGTAGCGGCAGGTGATATGTGGGGCTGAGGAGGATGTGTGGCAGGTGATATGTGGGACTGAGGAGGATGTGTAGCGGCAGGTGATATGTGGGACTGAGAAGGATGTGTAGCGGCAGGTGATATGTGGGACTGAGGAGGATGTGTAGCGGCAGGTGATATGTGGGACTGAGGAGGATGTGTAGTGGCAGGTGATATGTGGGACTGAGGAGGATGAGTAGCGGCAGGTGATATGTGGGACTGAGGAGGATGTGTAGGGGCAGGTGTTATTTTGGACTGAGGAGGATGTGTAGTGGCAGGTGATATGTGGGACTGAGGAGGATGTGTAGCGGCAGGATATATGTGGGACTGAGGAGGATGTGTAGCGGCAGGTGATATGTGGGACAGAGAAGAAAGTGTTGGATGAATGTCAATGTTGAATACCAGTTCAGGTTGATTAATTAATTGAAGTACTTTGGGGGGGGGGGTTAGGCACTAAGTTTAGGGGGATACTACTGGAATACTGATGGATCGGTTGGAAGGTCCAATGAGCACTAGGACCTAAAAGTTACACTGGAGCTGCTGCGGTTGCCATCAGTTCTTGTCTGTATGCTGAGTGACACAGCGGGCACAGCGAGTCCGGTGACGCTGACACACAGTGGGACACTTCCCCTTGTTTACACTGTATCACGGAACTACTGGGAGGTGCAGCGCATGGTAATAAAGCAATAGCAGTGGGCAGACAGGAGATTTGTTGATGGCGCTCTGTGTTCTATCAGATGATTTTTGGATGTTGAGGGCACATATACAGCCCACAGTCTATGTGTATCATGAAGGACTAGCAAATTAGCCAGAAAATCTACCAAAGAGCTTGCAATCTGATTTCTTCCACAGTCTCCACTTCAGCATACTTCATTATAGTGCCACATCTGGTGGCATCGCTTCTAGTTTATTTTGTTTTATAATTCTTTTCCTCCTCGTCTCTTCCTCTCCAATCCCCTCTTCCTCTATATTATTTCTTTCTGACCGCTCTGCACCTTCATCTCTCTGCCCCCTCAAGACTTTTCCTGTTTCTGTCTGTCTGCCTCTGGAAGCCCCCTCCTCTTCTCTGGGTACCAGACGCCCTCCAGCTGTTTGTCTGCTGAAGTCTCAGGTTACTCTCTTTCCAGCTCCACATCCCAGTTTGTCTCTTACTACAGAGTACTGCTGCTGCTGCTGCTGCTGCAGTTAGTATGAGCTTGCTGGCAGTATCAGGGCGGTGGCATGCTGTACAAGAGGAGGAATGGAAATAGTGGCCCTTATTCAGACCTGTTCCAAGCCTGCATATGTTCCCAGCCTTGCGAACTGGTATATGCGGCCTGACCGCCATCCGAACGTTGACGATGTTTGTTGAATTTTTTTTTTTTGCCAATCGCAGACATTCCCCATTCACCAGCTCCCTGCCCACCCCATTGCCTCCCCTGCCCTTTGGACGCAACCATGCCCACTCTCTGGTTATGTCTACACACCACACAGGTAAAATCAATTTTGAGGTTTTTTTTTTTTTTTTTTTGCTCTGGGTTTTTGAGTATGGAATAATGCTAATACCCTTTTTCCACTGCTGCAATAACCTGGGTTATTGTGGCCATATTGTATATGCAAGATTACGTTCAGTCATCGCAATTGTTTGTTTTCATGGTGCCTCAAAGATTAACGGCAACAGCTGCTATAACAATTGCTACAGGAAACAAAGCAAACATATAAGAAAAACACAGTAGCAAAAAGCGCTCGTTTCCATGATCATCTGCATTGTGTGCATGAATTAGGCCCAAAGGCTTGAGCTTATGTCCACAGAATTGGAGAAAGACTGATTATTTTGCACATCCCTGTCGCATGTCATTTAGCTCCACCAAACGGGAAACTGTCCCTTATTCCCACCCTACTTACTGATTGCCCTTCCTGGGTGTGTATATACTCCTACTGCTGACCAATGGTTTCCACTGGCCGACCTGTGGCTTTCCGGCTGTTGTGAAACGAAACATCCCGGTATCATACCTCCCAACTATTCCTTGGGAACGTCCCATTTTTTGGGGGGACGTTCAAGCGACCCGCCCGGGGCCAGCAGTGTCTTCGACGCACGACAGCATCCCTCCTCGTGCCTCCTCAATGTTGGGATGTATGCCGGTATGCTTTGTCTCAGTTTTAACATTCCCTAGCTGCAAAACTTTAGCAAGGCATGCTGGGACTTGTGGTTTCACAACAGCTGGAAAGCTACAGAATGGCTATCAATGTTTTCATTAATAATAATTAAAAAAAAAGACAATTAATGGTTGATTCATTCAGTGTCCATTCCTAAAGTGCCTATTTCCCGGAATGTTTGAAAGCCTCCTGGATTAATGGGAGGCCTCCTAGTGTCCCTAGGGGGGCAGGCTATTCCCCTAGAGGGGTGCTCAGTGCCTGTGAAGTGTAATGAGACGTTAATTATGCTGTTTGCAAAATGAGGATTGCTAATTATGGATGCTCAGTTTGGCCTGTAAATACTCCCATTGTGCAATTATATCAGATACTAGGAATGCATAATGTAATTAGTTTTTAGTCACGGTGTGCTAGTGTAATGTTCCCTGTGATAACAGAGGCTTAGTTACCCATCTAGTTTCCAGTGCTCTGAATTCCAGGCTCTTGTTGATACCAGCAGAGAGATCCCAAATAAGGACTCTGACTTAAGACCCTGCTGCTGCTTCTTATCTCCCCCGTCACCGGATTAACTCCCTGTGCCCTCAGTTGTCGGAGTGTTACCTCAGATGTTGGAGTGTGAAGTTCAATGTGGGGCTGTGTTTACTGATTTCATATGGCAGACAGGTCCAAACTATGGTCCTCCAGCTGTTGTGAAACTACAAGTCCCATCATGCCTTGTCACAGTTGTCAACCATTGATGATTTGGACTCCGTATTGAAATTCAAAAGTTTTATTGATAAAACGTGACATTAGATACCAACAGCCCTTACCATAAGACCTGAACCATATATGTGTGTATTTTGGGTGTCCGGAGAGACACTGCATTATGGGCGGGATGTATTAATATACATCGCCACTCCTCTCCGCCCGGCCGCCGCGATGCCAGTTCATATGTACTAACATATGCTGCTGGTATCGCATTGCGGTGACGGAGGCCCCCCTTGATACCTGTAATATAGTGTGCGGGGGTCTCCGTCACCTCCTGCTCTCCTCCAGTGTGGCTGTCCCTGGCGCCTCCTCCTCCTCCCGCCTGCAGCCGGAAGGACGTCTGGCTGCCTTACTAGGGGGAGGAGGAGTTTACCTTCTGGGTCCAGGAGGACCTGCAGCAAGGTAAGCCGGAGGGAGGGGGAGAGGAGGGGTCGGCAGAGGCGGTGGGTTTGCGGCAGAGGTGGCGGGCGGTGAAAAGAAGCCCATAGGCTTCTATAGGGTACCCTGCTATGCGGTGATGCGGCGGCCATCGATTTATACATTAGGAAATGTGGTAAAACCCCTGTGCGTGCACTGAGATCCGCTCACCTGTGAGAATCCTATCTCTCCATCTCTCCCTCATAAAATGTGTTTTCCTTCCAGCTCTGCCGTGGCGCCTGCACGGGGGAAAATGTCATGTTAAAAGTTTAGACAAAATACCGTAGGCCTATGACAAAGGGGGGGAAGCGCATTCTCCAAGCTTCCCTGCTGTAGTGTACTATGAGTCTGATTCAGGAGTGCACACAGGACCAGTGAGTGCACCGCCGAGTGCTTCCTTGCTTCTGTGTATACATGAAAACAAAACAAGCTTTTTTGACATGTGTGCTACAAGCATGTGCACCCCATGGGAGACCAGAAATTGGGAAAGTCCAATCTCTGGCCACTTTACTACTGCTCCTTTCATCCAATACAAATGTTTTCTCAATTATCCCAATTTGTATTCTGGACTGTGGGTGAGGCTGTGTCATAATGAGGACATGACAGAATCATCATATCTGTGGTGATTATAAATAATTGCAGATCCAATTGCTGAATGCATACTTGCCTACTTTTGAAAACTAGTTTCAGGAAGATTATACTTGGTAGTAGAATTTTGCACAGTGTGACATTGAGGAGGCGTGTCATGCCCCTCCCAAAGGGCGTGTCTAGTTCCATATATGGAGAGATTGTGCAACGAGATGGTGAACGTGGCACCTAGAAGCGTGGGTGTGTACTGCTACATCTGAGATGAATGTTTTGAAATTACTTATATCCACATGTAGATGATCCCCAAAGCAGTTAGTAAGAGCTACTATACTTGGTAAAGTGCTGGGAAATGGTGCAGATGATTCTATGTAACTGTATCTATCTCTCATTCCCCAAAAATGTCACAGCTACATAATGTGGGCTAGGCGAAATGAGGGAGATTGCTAGACTAATCAGGGAGAGAGGAAGATTGCTGCTATATCAGGGAGTGCCCTGCAGAATGCAGGAGTGGAGGCAGCTATGGCTGAATGACCATTCATTTTTAGAATCTTGCCACCAGGTTGTATGGGCAAGTAATCATGTAGACTGTAACCTAAAGACCAGGGCTGGGCAATTGCGGCCCTCCAGATGTTGAGGAACTACACATCCCAGCATGCCTAGCATAGCAAAACTAATGCAAAGCATCCTGGGATGTGTAGTTCCTCAACATCTGAAGGGCCGCAATTGCCCAGCCCTGCTAAAGACTATCATTATGTGACTGCTTCCCTGATGTTCAACACCTGCATCGGGCATCGTACACATCTGAAGATACAGGACGGGATTTTCTAAACTAAAAATGAGGTAAAAACTCGGTTATCGGGGTTTTTACCGCATTGTGGGATGCTGTAAAGTAACCCGGCTGGGTTACCGTGATGGGGGGCATCGCCAGCAAAATCTGGCAATGCCCCATAGAAGCCTATGGGCTTCTACCGCGACCCACCGCCACCTCGAACGGACCCCTGCCGTGCCGCACAGACCCCCTCTGACCCCTCCTCACCTGTGTCCAGGCAGCACAGCGCTGTGCTGCCGGACCTGTGACCTCCTCCTCCCTACACTAAGGGAGGGAGGGTGGAGCCGCCGGGACCCGCTGCACATCGCTGGCTCACCACAAAGGACAGCTCTTAACGCAAGAGCTGTCCTTTGCCATAATTATCGCATATTTCTCTTTCAATGGTCCTGGTGACACAGCTCAACACTGGGATGTAGGAGGGTCCGAAGGAGCCAGGCACCTATCCTAAAGTTTTAGAGGGTAGGCTCCTCCCCTACTGCATCCCTGGACTCTTCAGTTCGTGTTAGGTGCCCACTGGAGTGGGTGCTATTCTAAAGGGCTGCGGGAGCAGCCGAAGAAATAGAGTAGTTAGGGAATTTTTTATTGTTTTATTAATTTTCACCCTAGCTAGGTAGGCACAGTGTAAGGATTCTCATAGTGAATCCTCACACTGCTAGCGCAGCAGGAGCTGACAGAATCGCGTCCTGTCAGCTCACTGTGCACAGGGGAGACGCTGTCTGGTCTCCCTGTGCAGCGCTTTCAGCCTCTATTAAGAGGCTGCCTGGGCTCCGGAGTATCCTGAAACCGGCTCCACGTTTAGGTGGGGATCATGGGGGACAGGCGCTCCGTGATGGCGGCGGCCATTTTATGCGGAGCTTACACGCTGAGCTCCTATATGAGAGGACAGCAGCGTTGTGACAGGCATGTTCCAAGTGGTCCCCAGTCGAGGGGGAGACACTGGAACTAGGAAATCCTACCTAAGGAGCGGCTGACTGGGGGTGGTTGGCGCCAAAAGTCACGGACCCCGCAGCAGCAGGGACTTTTGGTCTCTTCCTTCACTCTGACTTTGGCGCCTTTCAGAACGCTTGCAGCGGAGCTGAGCTGGCTTACTGATCCTGGCAGAGTGACTTGGATTTCCTGGGCATCGTTTCCCCGCAGTTGAAACCAACAGACAGCTAAGTGATTGGGTGCATTGACTCTGTATAAACGCTTGTACATTGTTTGCACTGTGTATATTGATATATATTTCACTTGCATCATGTCTGAGCATCAGGCTGTGGTTTTGGGGGAGGGAGCCCTTAGTGCACTGAGCGCGTGCAATGTTTGCACACAAAAGTTTGTTCCTGAGCAGATGGCCAAGGGGGGCTTATGTATTACTTGCGCTGATGTGAGACCCATGGGCAGTGAACCCCATAGGGCAGAGCAGAGTGAACCTGCGTGGGCCAGTGCCCTAGGCAGGTCAGTAAACGCTTTGGTGCAGCTTCTGGACAGGCAGAGTGATGTGTTGGTAGAATCACAGAGACCTATACCATCATCTCAGCAGTCTTCTGACTCCTTGCCTCTTACCCAGGCAGATCCTGCCCTTATTCAGGTGATGCAGGATACTGCTAAGGGGATCAACAGGTTCAGTGAAATACTGGACAAAATGGATGTTGATGTTACAGGGACCCCTAAAAGGTCTTATGCTTTGCCTACTGTGGTAGATGAGGAGGAGGGAGCGTATTCCAATATCCCCTGGGATCAGGGTGATGATTTTGAAGAGACCTCTTCTGCTGGTATAGAGGATCTTATTGTGGCTGTGAAACAGGCCTTAAAACTGTCTGTGGAGGATAAGACTCCTGTTAAAGGTGTTTTTAAGCGACAGCGGAAGGAGGCTGTTACTTTTCCTTCAGATGAGGGGTTACAGGAATTGTTGGAAGGGGCTTGGAAAACTCCTGATAAGAGGCTACAAATGCCTAAGAGATTCCTTAGTCTGTACCCCATGCCAGAGTCTCATGCGGAGCTCTGGGAAAAGGTGCCAGTTGTGGATGCTTCAGTGGCACGTTTGTCCAAGGCTACTGTATTGCCAGTACAGGGCGGTGCAGCTTTTAAAGATTCTGTGGATAAAAAGCTGGAGGGTAACCTCAAGGCTATTTTTGAAGGGGTGGGATTCACTCTACGCCCCCTTATTGCTTCAGCCTGGGTCTCAAAAGCCATGATTGAGTGGGCTGGTGAATTATGCACCATGCTGCAGGCTGACCCTGGTGCATTGCTGCTAGCAGAGAAAATTAAGGCAGCTGCAGAATATGTGGTGGAAGCAGAGGAGGAAGCTCTTAAAATGGCGACCAGAGTGTCCACAGTCTCTATTAATGCCAGGAGAGTGCTCTGGCTTAAGGCCTGGGAAGCGGACAATGAGTCTAAAAAGGCCCTAGAAACTTTAGCTTTCAAGGGGAAGTTACTATTTGGATCTGAATTAGAGGAAATTATTAAACAGGCCACGGGCGGCAAAAGTACATTTCTGCCGGCTCCCTCGACTAAGCAGACTTCCAGATTCTCTGCTTTTAGGCCGTCCTTTCGGCCCTCCCCTAGAGGTGGTGCGTCCTTTCGAGGACAGTCTTTCAGGGGAAAGTTTCAGTCCTCTAGGGGCAAGACACAAAAGTCCAAGTTTGGTTCCTTTAACAAGAAGCCTGCCTCCAAAGGAGAGGACAAACCCTCCGCATGACTGTCAGGGGTTTTTCCCGGCAGTGATAAAGGTGGGGGGGGCGTCTCTCACATTTCAGGGACGCATGGGCTTCTCTAGACCAGGATGCCTGGGTATTAGATATTATAACCCAGGGCTACAAAATCCCTTTCAGAGGTCCGCCTCCAAAGAGGTTCATTCCCACATCCTTACCAAAGGAAGCGCTGTTTCGTACAGCTCTTGTGAAAGCAGCTCACTCCCTTTTGGAGAAAGGGGTGGTTACCCCGGTTCCCAGGGCAGAGTGGAAGAAAGGCTTTTACTCCACTCTGTTTCTGGTGCCCAAACCAGACGGGTCTTTCAGACCGATACTAAATTTGAAGTCCCTAAATGTTCACTTATGGGTAGACCATTTCAAAATGGAGTCCCTACGGTCAGTACTCCTGAGTCTGGACCAGGGAGAATTTTTGGCGTCCATGGATGTCCAGGACGCATATCTGCACGTCCCTATACACCCGGAGCATCAGACCTTGTTGAGGTTTGCTATAGGAGACCTGCATTTGCAATTCCGGGCGTTACCCTTTGGGCTAGCAACCGCACCAAGGGTATTCACAAAGATAATGTCAGTGATGGCGGCGGTGCTGGACTCAGGGGAATCACAGTAATACCCTATTTGGACGATCTCCTGTTCAAAGCAGAGTCAGCAGCCATGCTTCAGAGTCACTTGGCAGAGGCCATTAGTTTTTTACAGGCTCACGGCTGGATTTTAAACTTGCAAAAATCTCAGTTGGTACCATCACAGCGGCTCCAATTCTTGGGAGTCATACTGGATACCCATCTCCATCGGGTATTTCTCCCGGAGGTAAAGGCCAGGGATCTGGTCACCTTAGTCCAGGAGATTCTCAGAGCTCGGAGCATTTCAGTATGGAGGTGCCTCAAGCTCCTGGGGAAAATGGTGGCGTCGTTCGAGACGCTTCAATTTGCCAGGTTCCACTCTCGGGTGTTCCAATGGAGCATTTTGTCAGCCTGGTCAGGAAACACTCTGACCATAAAGTCGGAGATGATAGTGCTGTCTTCGGACACTCGAGACTCCTTGAAATGGTGGACAGAAGTAGATTCTCTTCAGTGGGGTCGGTCATTACAGACCTGGGACTGGTTGGTAGTAACTACCGACGCCAGTCTCAGGGGCTGGGGGGCAGTAGTCCTGGATCTCAGGCTGCAGGGCCTGTGGACGGCAGAGGAATCAGTGTTACCAATCAACATCTTGGAGCTGAGAGCTGTCTGGAAAGTGATTTTCTTGGCGGGAGACAGGTTACTGAACCTCCCTTTGAGGATTCAGACCGACAATGCCACAGCTGTGGCGTATCTGAATCACCAGGGCGGTACACGCAGCAAATTGGCCATGTGGGAGGTGTCCAGAATCTTCCTATGGGCGGAACAGAATGTTCCAGCTGTATCGGCTATATTCATTCCAGGAGTAGAGAATATAGAAGCCGACTTCCTGAGCAGGGAGGAGCTCAAGGAGGGGGAATGGAGCTTACACCCTCAGGTGTTTCATCAGATCACTTCGATGTGGGGAACTCCGGATGTGGACCTGATGGCATCCAGGTTCAACCATCAGGTGCCCAGGTTTTATGCCAGAACGAGGGATCCACTAGCGGAGGCAGTGGATGCCATGACTATTCACTGGCAGGGAGATCTCCTCTATGCATTTCCACCAGTACCTATGTTAGCGAGAATTTTGAAGAAAATACAGGGGCAGAAGGTTCCGGTGATCTTAGTGGCCCCAGATTGGCCAAGGAGGTCCTGGTACTCGAGGCTTCAGAGGTTGTCTGTGGACTCATGGCGTCTACCTCTGAGACCAGACCTTCTAAGACAAGGCCCATTCAATCACCTGGATTCCGATCGATTGATTTTGACGGCTTGGCTATTGGAACCGCCATTCTGAAAAGGAAAGGTTTTTCTGAGGCAGTAGTACAGACTATGATAAAAGCCAGAAAAGCTGTATCTTCAGCAAATTATTATAGAGTCTGGAAGACTTACATTCGATGGTGTGAGAAAAGAAAGGCTCACACATCTCATTTTAAGCTATCAAGAATGATGGAGTTTTTACAAGATGGTTTTTCATCGGGCCTAAGCCTTCAGTCATTGAAGGTGCAGATTTCGGCCTTGTCCATCTATTTCCAGAAAAGGATAGCCATTTTACCGGAAATTCAGACCTTTTTACAAGGAGTATCCAGGTTGAAACCTCCTTACAAGCAGCCAGTAGCGCCTTGGGATCTGTCACTGGTTTTGGAATGCCTTCAGAAGGCACCCTTTGAGCCTTTAAGGTCGGCGGACTTTAAGTTTCTCACATGGAAGCTAGTGTTCTTGTTGGCAGTGGCATCTGCTAAAAGGGTGTCAGAGTTGGGAGCTTTGTCATGCAAATCTCCCTTCCTAATTTTTCATGACGACAGGGCAGTTCTGAGAACAGTGCCTCAGTTTTTACCGAAGGTAGTCTCTGCCTTCCATTTAAATTCGGAGATAGTTCTACCTGTGTTTCAACCCCCTGAGGGTTCTAAGAAAAGGGACAAGTTGAAGAGTTTGGATGTTGTGCGTGCTTTACGCATCTATGTGGACAGAGTAAAGAGTGTCAGAAAGACTGATACTTTATTGGTACTGTATGACGTACACAAGATTGGTTGGCCTGCATCTAAGCAGACCATTGCTAGGTGGTTGCGATCTGTGATAGCCTTTGCATACACCAAAGTGGGTAGGCCTGTACCGGCCAGAATAAATGCGCATACCACCAGGTCAGTTGCCACCTCTTGGGCGGTTCGACATGGGGCCACAGCTGAGCAGGTTTGCAGGGCTGCCACTTGGTCATCTGTTCATACCTTTGCCAAATTCTATAGATTCCACGAGTTCGCGTCGGAGGACGCATCATTCGGGCGAGCAGTGCTGAGAGCTGCAGACCTGAGCGTACCCACCCAAAGGACCGGCTCTGGAACGTCCCAGTGTTGAGCTGTGTCACCAGGACCATTGAAAGAGAAAAAGGGATTTTTGTAAGAACTTACCGTTCGAATCCCTTTCTCTGATATGGTCCTGGTGACACAGCGATCCCTCCCTTACGCTTAGTAAGTATGCCAGAAGTTCATGATGTTCATGTTAAAATGGTTAAAAGTTAACAGTTTCTGTTATGAAATGTGCATATAATATGTGCAGGCGTTTGTACTGAGTTGATGTATTCCAGTGGCTTTAAAAGATTGAACTGAAGAGTCCAGGGATGCAGTAGGGGAGGAGCCTACCCTCTAAAACTTTAGGATAGGTGCCTGGCTCCTTCGGACCCTCCTACATCCCAGTGTTGAGCTGTGTCACCAGGACCATATCAGAGAAAGGGATTCGAACGGTAAGTTCTTACAAAAATCCCTTTTTTAGAGCATATGTGATAATAATGTCAGTAAAGGGGGGGGGGGGGGGGCGCGGATGTTAGAGCATCCCGCCCACAGTAGGTACAGGCTTAAATGTAATTATAGATTAGTCTGTAACATTAATCATCATCACCATCAACTCCAAATCGAGCACTCAGTTCAAAATCTACATTTAAGACTCATTACAAAGTGTGCACCTTTTTACGCATTAGGATGGCCATTATATACAATACATTAAATGTGTTATTACATTAGGTGCCACTAAAAGTTGAACAACATGGCTGCCCTGGTGATGTGCCTGGGGAGAGGGCAATATTGGTTCAATAAAGCCACCCAGTTTCACAGTGATCCAGCCAGATGTGCCAAACTGCTAAGAATCTGTTCAGACATCGTTTTTTGGAATGAAGGCATTGTATATTCAGTAGGGAAACGATAGACACTGCAGACCATTGTACCGGAGCAGGATGTCACCCCAAGGCCCAGAGCCTGGCCACTAGTTTTCTGACTAAAAATACAATCATTTTCCACAGCTTTCTGAAAGTGAGAACAGCTATGGAAACTGGATTAATGGGAGAGTTTGTTGTCGCCTGAAATAAACATGTGCCACCACTGTCCCCTGCATAATTCATTTAGCACCCATTATTTATATTGCATCTGTATGTTATTGGGCATCTTGGGTATAGAAAGTGAGGTCACAAGAAAATGGCACAGTGACCTCTAATGTATTAATACCATACATATTCTGCCAGTAAAGTGGCTTCTGCTTCATTTACTTAATTGAGGCGATACAGGAAGTTATAGTGCATTAAAATCTCAGTCACTGGCATTGGGGATAATTTATTTTATTTATTAACAATTTCTTATATAGCGCAGCATATTCCGTTGCGCTTTACAATATGAGATAGTGGTAAAACAAATTGGGTAGTTACAGACAGTCAAAGGTATGAGGGCCCTGCTTGCCACCTTACAATATATAGGGACATAGGTATTGATACACAAGGATAGATTTTCTTTATTGCATTATTTCCAACAGAATGCAAAGGTTCCTGGTGTGCTGTATGGTGCGGTGACCCATCAGTTTGGCCAGGGGTCAAGAGGATGGAAAATGTGAAAAGAGAGAGGATATGTGGGGACTGTACAGTAAGGATAGGAACAGTATATGAAGGTTAAGTGGCTGGTTCTGGAATTTGATAAGCTGCCTGAAGAGATAAGTTTTCAGGGAACGCTTGTAGGTTTGGAGAATGGGGGAGAGTCTTATTGTGCTTGGGAGGGCATTCCACAGAGTGGGTGCATCCCGAAGAAAGTCCTGCAATCAGGAATGAAAGCGAGTAATGAGTGTGGGTGAGAGAAGCAGATCTTGGGAGGAGCGTAAAGGTCAGGTTGGAAGATATTTTTAGATTAGAGAAGAGATGTATGTTGGTGTAGTTTGGTTTATGGCTTTGTGTGTGAGTAAAATAATTTTGTATTGAATGTGATAGAATACAGGTAACCAATGAAGTGACTGACAGAGTAGTTTTGCAGTATTTTGTGTAAGATAAGGGCGAGTTTTTAATATGTTTTTTAGGTGCATGTGGCATGATTTTGAGGCAGATTTCAGTACAAAGGAAAGTTCAGAGTCAATGATAACACCTAGGCAGCGGGCTTTAGAGGTACAGAGAAAATTTTTATAAAATATAACTTTTATTAATATATACAATTAAAAATCAGTTGTGATCCAGACAGACAAACAACATTTAACATGTAAAATAGTTCTATGTGTGTATTAGGAGGAAGGGATAGGTCTTAGATACCACGTATTCTCCCACTCCCACTCTCCCCTCCCCCTATTATATACTCTTATTGGTTTTCACAATTCCCTCATCAAAACCCAGTCTACAAATACCGCTTTCCTCCCCTGTTTCTCTTGTTTCATACCTCCTTCCTCAGCTCTTTCCCTACTCTTTCTCCATGTCATCTCTTTCTTTATTAACTCCCCCTCACTGCTCTGTGCTGCATCCAGCTGCATGGGGTCCTTGTGATATAAATGGCTCTTTGTATGCTGGGATATATCCAGACTGCACACATGTGTCTAATAATAACCATGAGAGCTGAGAGCGCTTTGTGACCATCAACATCTGCCTAAGGCCAAACCAAGACGTGTCACAGTGTGTACTACCCCAGTGTCCAACATTAGCTGCAACAGGATTGTGTATTAGGTGGAGGGGAGAGGTCAGTGTCCTGGTCTGTGTATTAGGTGGATGGGAGAGGTCAGTGTCCTGGTCTGTGTATTAGGAGGGGAGAGGTCAGTGTTCTGGTCTGTGTATTAGGAGGGGAGGCGTCAGTGTCCTGGTCTGTGTATTAGGAGGGGAGACATCAGTGTCCTGGTCTGTGTATTAGGAGGGGAGACATCAGTGTCCTGGTCTGTGTATTAGGAGGGGAGAGGTCAGTGTACTGGTCTGTGTATTAGGAGGGGAGAGGTCAGTGTCCTGGTCTGTGTATTAGGAGGGGAGAGGTCAGTGTACTGGTCTGTGTATTAGGAGGGGAGAGGTCAGTGTCCTGGTCTGTGTATTAGGAGGGGAGAGGTCAGTGTGTCCTGGTCTGTGTATAGGTGGAGGGGGGGAGACGTCAGTGTCCTGGTCTGTGTATTAGGTGGGGAGAGGTCGGTGTCCTGGTCTGTGTATTAGGAGGGGAGAGGTCAGTGTTCTGGTCTGTGTATTAGGAGGGGAGAGGTCAGTACATCCAGATGTCTGTGTATGAGGAAGAGAGGAAAGGTCTGTGTATTAGGTGGAGGAGGGGAGAGGTCAGTGTGTCCTGGTCTGTGTATTAGGAGGAGGGGAGAGGTCAGTGTACTGGTCTGTGTATTAGTAGGAGGGGGATAGGACAGTGTATTAGGAGGGGAGAGGTCAGTGTCCTGGTAGGTGCATTATGAGGGGAGGGGTCAGTGTGTCCTCATGTCTGTGTTTTAGGTGGAGGGGGGGGGGTCAGTATCCTGCTCTGTCTATTAGGAGGGGAGATGTGGACTCACACTTGAAGAACACATCCATATAGTTTGGTTTATCCACTTCCACCCCATTAATGCAAGTTGATGAGCATGTCCTGGTGACAGCTATCAGATACACATCTACTATGATCAGTGATTGTTCTTAAGCCTAAATTTGTATTACTTTAATATGTTATTTTGATACACCCGGGAGGTTTTATGTATGTCATTTTTTTTATCTACAGTATGCTGCTTAAAATAAATGTATTTATTTGCATTACTGTTGTTTATTTGTATTTTAAGTGCCACTTGATTGTGTTTTTTGTCCTGATGTCTGTGTATTAGGAGAAGCGAGGTCAGTGCGTCCTGATCTTTATGTATTAGGAGTACTGTGTAATGGTTAGCATTACTGTCTCCCAGCACTGATGTCATGGCTTCAATTCCCACCATGGTCCTAACTGTGTGGAGTTTGTATATTCTCCCCAGGCTTACATGGGTTTCCTCCGGGTACTCTGGTTTCCTCCCACAATCCAAAAATATACTGCTGTGCTGTAGAAGAAACTGTTAATAAATAAAGTGGCTCCCAACAAAATTAATCCTAGAATTACACCAAAATACCGGATCCGACCTGGTATGTGGAACACGGTTCCAAGCCAGGTCGGATCCGGGATTTTGGTCCGTTCATACTGCAGTGCCGACCCACAGTGTAAACGGGGGTGGCGTTTGGAGATGACAATCCATGTCTAGTGTGGCTAGTTCTAGAGATGGAAGCGGCTGCCTTTGCGATTTGAGAACTAGTTTCACATTTCAGTTCTAGAATTGAGGGGCTCAGTGGGAAAGAGGCAGATGTTACATCTACATGTGCTACTATTAAGTAGATTCTGCCATCTAGCGCCTACTCCACTAACATCTAACATAAGCTGCCCATAGATGGTCCGTTCCCGGACCATCCGTTCTGTACTATGAGATGCGCGCTCCCGCGCATCTCATCGTACGGTACAAAAAGTATGTGCTGCACATACTTTTTGTACTAGCTGGTTATCGCATCGCATCGCATTGCATGCACACTGCATGCACAAGGCATGCAATGCGATGCAATGTGTCCCAAACGGATCCGTTAAACGGACCGTGTATGGGTAGCTATAGTGGCATGTGCCTATTCTTCACCATGGGAATTTGCAGTGGACTGTGAGGAGAAAGCCGCCATCCAAACAGAAAGAGAAAACTCCTCTTGTTTCACTGTGAGAGGAATGCATATGGATCGCTTATCTACTCACTAATACATACGCAATTCCCGAACCATCAAAGAGATTTTGCCATCAGTGCAATTGTGAGTAGGTCTGAGGCCTCCACTAATCTACGACTGAGACAGACTGGAAGTGCTCAGCCCTTACGTCACAGACCCTCCTCAAACATGTTGGGGCATGGTCACAAAACATGAAATATACAATATTTCAGCATTGCCTACTTTTAAAGTCTCCTCTTCGGGAGGAGCACGGAGAGGAGACATCATCAAGCCCCTCCCCCAGTACTGTAACTCCTGAGATTTGCGGGTCTTCGGGGAGAAGGTGGGTCTAATCTTTAGCCCCACCCCCTCACCACGAAAACCTGCGAATCGTGGGAAATTAACACTGCCATGGGGTGGAGGGGGGCGCCGGTATCCAGGAGGGATGCCCACCTTTCCGGGGAATCTCAGCATTACATTGCGAATGTGAGCTGCAGTTGCATAACCTGTTCATGTTCCAGGCCGTCTGACCAGTTTAATAATATGACGAGGTTTTATGTAAAGTTTTATTCCATTTCCTTCAGAATTTGCCAATCTGATCTGATCTGATCTCTTTTTATATCCTCAGATGACTGAAAAAATGACTTGATCGGCCCAAAAATATTGTGGATGTTTCACATGTACATCTATGAGGTCAGTATTAATTTATCATGTGGTCTGAGACAGGCAGGTCGGGGCTATGTAACATGAGGACTGTGACGCCCTACAATGGGAGGGACAGATGTCATGTCACATAGCTCTCTCCTGCCTGTGTCACCCTGTGGTGGGAGGGACAGATCCCATATCACATAGCTCCCTCCTGTCTGTGTCACCCTGTGGTGGGAGGGACAGAACCCATGTCACATAGCTCCCTCCTGTCTGTGTCACCCTGTGGTGGGAGGGACATACCCCATGTCACATAGCTCCCTCCTGTCTGTCACCCTGTGGTGGGAGGGACAGACCCCATGTCACATAGGGAGTCATGTCTGTGTCACCCTGTGGTGGGAGGGACAGACCTCATGTCACATAGCTCTCTCCTGTCTGTGTCACCCTGTGGTGGGAGGGACAGACCCCATGTCACATAGCTCTCTCCTGCCTGTGTCACCCTGGGGTGGGAGGGACAGACCCCATGTCACATAGCTCCCTCCTGTCTGTGTCACCCTGTGGTGGGAGGGACAGACCCCATGTCACATAGCTCCCTCCTGTCTGTGTCACCCTGTGGTGGGAGGGGCAGGCCCCATGTCACATAGCACCCTCCTGTCTGTGTCACCCTGTGGTGGGAGGGACAAACCCCATGTCACATAGCTCTCTCCTGTCTGTGGCTAACTGGAAACAATGAGGGTGGTGTCACTGAAATCAGTATATTTTTGGATTGTGGGAGGAAACCGGAGTACTCGGAGAAAACCCACACAAGTATGGGGAGAATATACTAACTCCACACAGATTGAGCCATGGTGGGAATCAAACCCATGACCTCAGTGCTGTGAGGCAGTAATGCTAACCATTACACCACCATCACTAGCCTGGTGCTCTCTGGTGGTCTCCGCTGTTTCCACTGGGGCAGGGTCTGCTGGGGGAAACCTCTGATTGCTTAATTTTAGTCCCCACCTGGGGGGCTGGGGGCCGCCAAGATGCCAAACAAAGTCCCGCTGGTGATTCCAAAAAATAAAATTTTTAGGGAAAAAAAGACACCGTGTTTTCTGTAGAACTCGCCATCTCCCATATTCAGTCCTTTCACTGAATTGGAAGATCCAATATTTTTTATTGGAGAGTAAAACATATCTATAACTAGTAAGTCATGTAGGAATCTTGCGGGCAGTTGAATACTGTATACTTCTTACAATAATCCAATGTTTTCAAGATTTAATTGTTTTTGGATCTTTTTTTGTCCACACATTTTAATTTAAATGGAATCTCAAGTTTGTAGCAATAATTATAATAATAATAATAATAATAATAATAATAATAATAATAATAACAATAATATCAACCTTATCACCAGCACTTTCATAAATAGGGCCCTCCACATCTATGACCATGCCATTGGGACTGGAGTCGGCACTCTGTGTGCTAAAGAAACATATCATGTTGGGTGTTGGTGCAGTTATTGCTCAGACTGCATAGGAGTTACAAGGAATGTGACCCAGAACTGGAATGCGGTGCAGGGTAAGGGGCACTGGGAGATGTCTGTCTGCTCCATAGTGTTGAAATAACCCATTTTGTGTCATTCCTCCCAAACTCCTGGTTTCCTCTTTAATCTCCTGCCAGTGGGAGGGAATGCGGGACTCTGCTCTCCGTCACCGAGAAAGAATTGGGGGGGGGTTTGGTTTGTGGGTTACATACTTAACCCCTCAACCTCTAAGGTATCATAATTTCTTTTAATTATCTTATAGAAATATAAATAATTTTATATATATATTCATTCAGTTTTGTTAACATTACATGTGGCAGGCGCCTTGAAAAAAATGCCCGCAGCATGTATCATTGATGTGTTTGCAATAAATTCAACTGCAAAAAAAGACCCTGGAGTGACTCAGCTTCCCTCTTAATATATATATATATATATATATATATATATATATTTTTTTTTTTTTTTTTCAGTATTTCATTTAAAAGTCCTGTAAAATCCTTTGTTCCTCACCATTTGTTCAGCATGACTAATTGACTAATTCCATGTAACTCCACCCATGCCGAGTAGGGAGGGATTGGCAGTGGGACCGTGACTGGCAGACAGGGGGGGCGGGGTCCCAGACTGGGCGGGGTCCACACACACCGTCCTGGGCGTCTAGTTTTGTGAATATATATAGCTGAGCCGAGCAGCAGCCTCCAGCCAGGTATGCCGACGTTGCGCACGCGCACACTGCCGGCCATTCCAACCAGTGGGGGAAAATAAGAATTCATCCCCATCAGATGCTGTCCATCAATGGCATAAAACTATTCTACCCTCGTTTATCGATGCCCAAAACATTGAGCACTAGGTCCCGACCATCGATGTTTTGGGAACATCGATGTTCGATGGCCATCTTAGGGGAAGATGTATCAATAATACAATTAAAATAAGATATTTGTGTAAAGACGGAAGCTTGCCAGTGACGTAGGGGAAGATGTCTCAAACTGTCTCAAAATAACTAGTAGAGTAGTTGCCCAATGCTAGCTATCATTACAGATAGAATGTAAAAGATAAACAATAGTAAGAAATGGTTGCTATGGGCAACGCCACCACTAGCTTGAGACATGTCCCCCTATGATAATCATTGGCAAGCTCACAATTAGTTGCAGCCTGACTTTGTTTTACTACCGCTTATATCTCTGTTCTTGGATATGTTCTCATTAGCGAGACTGGGTAATGGAGGGATGTCCTGGGTTCCCCGTGACCTGACTCATTCCCTCCGGGCTGTTAGGGGACGAGGCTGTCTTTGCAGTAACCAGTGTGGGTAAGAAATGTTTATTTATAGAGAAAATATATTCCATATAAGGGGATGTGGGAGAGCGGGGGCCGGGGAGGGAGAAGATGTGGAGAAGTGTTACTGCAGGAACTAGAGACTCAGCATGAAGTGATTCCTGTCTGCAGTAATGGATGTGAGGGAGGCTAAATAGTCTTCTTATAAACACATGTGGGAAGGGGTCATTCACTAGTGCAGGCGCCCCCTACCAGGGGTCACACCCGTCCCTGCTTTTCTTACACTTCACACCTATTTTATTATGTAGAGCTTTGGCGATTCATGTTGTTATTATACGTATTCAGTAATTATCACCAGTAGGGTTGGCCATTGATGGTACAGAGGGGCAGATTGATAAAGGGGAAGGTTGCATCAGCCAATCATCTCCTATCATTTTTATAAAAAAACAGCCTGTAACTTGACAGTTAGGAGCTAATTGGCTGGTGCTTTATCACCGTCGACTTTATCATTTTACAAGGCTGTCCCAGACTAGAGTCCCCCCAATATTTTATTCCTCCTCTAGCATACCTCCGAACTGTCCCGAATACAGCTGTATAGTCCCGCTGATTGCAGACCGCCCCGCTGTCCCTCCTGTGGGTCACAGTGTCGCAGAGCAGCCGGAGAAGATGCTGCACACATGCATACGGCATCTCTATAGAGCAGGGCTGGGCAATTGCGGCCCTCCAGATGTTGATGAACTACACATCCCAGCATGCCTTGCATCAGTTTCAGCATGGCTACATAGCAAAACTAATGCAAAGCATCCTGGGATGTGTAGTTCATCAATATCTGGAGGGCCGCAATTGCCCAGCCCTGCTATAGAGCATCGAGGGAGGCCGGGTGCTGTCCAACTGCTAGCGGAGCGCTGGGCCCCAAAATTGCAGAAATCTGGGTCCCGGTGCAAGGCCACACCCCCTCAACATGAGGCCCCGCCCACCTGGCTCAAAAAGCCGCCCCTTTTTTTGAACGGTCCCGAATTTACACAATGTTAAAGTTGGTAAGTTTGCTCTATTTAGTGATGGAAGATGGAACCTGTTCAGCCCCCAAAACAACCACAAAAAATCCTGCCCCGGGTTCTTAATGTGGCCAACCAGCCGGTGTGAGTGAAACCATTGATGGTCCTTCATTACATCGTTTGTGACTATCGATGGTCACTCACTGCACCACCATTGATGGCAGTGAGGTGCATATAGGTCATTGGCTTGTGAGGCAATGGCTAGGATCAGAGACAGATATACACACACATATATGATTTGCTGGTGAGTTTTGACTTTAAAACTAGAACAGCACAAAGATATGAATAATCAAAAGATGATATGTTTAAGTTATAAGTATCTTATTTGTAGTGTTGTAATATGTTTATACAAAAAAAAAATGGAGTGTACTGATAAATACAGGAGAGGCTCCGTCCTGTATACCTACCCTGACTTCACGTCACTGATATATGTTAACAATCGATGGGGTCCCGTGCGCATTGGAACAGAGTTGGACGGACTGCAGATAAGATAAATCGTAAATGCAGCTGTGAGTGCGTCCAATCCCCGCTCTGCAGCTGGAGGCGGATGGCGTAAGTCAGTAGTATTAAAAAAAAAAAAAATTACAAAAGAATGGGCAGACCCTGATTGGCTGAGAGAGGTCTCTCAGCCAATCAGCGGCCACCTGAATATGAGGCATACATGCCCCATAGTGTATAACTGAACAGCTAGATTATTCATAAAGTGGGATTATTTTACAGCGAAATATCCCTGTACTTACATGGCAGGGAGCACTGGAACAAACCTTTTATTCCTTAACAACTCCCAGATGTACAGTTCTAGCATGAGACTGATTTAGCGCTGATAGGAAGATCCTCCATATAGGCAGGGTGCGGCAGGAGAAAAACACTAAGGGACTGTCTGGTTAACGCAAACAAGATCCACATGTTATGTGAGCCTCGCACTCATGCTTGTTTACACTGCAGTGATTGATCATCCTGCGTTAATTTGCTGTGTTGCTTATGCAATTAGTGGCAATTTCAAAACTTCCTTCCATATATAGTGTGGCCACCCACATTGTAACCTCATAGTGTGGTACGACCAACGGGCTTTCTCAGTGCTTTATCTGTCCACTGTAGAGCGTTGCCTGCTTCTGTTCTTTTACCTTTTCCTTAGACCATGGCCCCATTTGCGTAACAAGAAATATTGCCAACAAAGTGTCTGTCCCCCTCCCCACATTATTATTTTGTTTTATATTTACATGTTTGGTGCCAGGGGTTGTTATGCTCCTTGCCAGGGGTTTCCATTTTCTTGGTAGTTACCAGGGGTTTCCTGCTCATTGGCAGGGGTCACATGCTGGTTGCCAGGGTTTCACATGCTGCTCTCCAGGAGTTTCTTGCTTGCAGGTGCAGAACCTGGCACTTCTGAGTAATACTGTACATGCTCCACTCCACTGACAGGCGCTAGAGGTACAGTATGACCGCTATCATCTGTCTCCTCCAAGGCGGTGGCCATTTTCTGAGGGCTGGTTTCAGCAGATTCCATGCGAATGGACAGACTGCATATAATCGACAGAGACCCTGTGGCCCCGTGGTGCTGGCTCACCCCAGCCTCTTCATGGCCCTTATCTACACAGGTTGAGTATCCCTTATTTGAATATCCATTATCCAAATTATTCCGAAAACCATACATTCCACAAAGTGAAAAAAAAATCTGTAACTGGCACTACTGAGGACATGATATGTAACAGTGGCGTAACTAAGCCTCCGCAGCCCCCGCCCGGCCGCATCTGCGGTCACTGTCCCGTCACTCGCTCCCGGCGCCGGCTCCTGCTGATAATGAAAAGTGACTCTTAGAAAATGGCTGCCCCCGTATTGCAGACAGTTTTGGCAGCCATTTTCTAAGAGTTACTTTTCATTATCAGCAGGAGCCGGCGCCGGGAGCGAGTGACGGGACAGTGACGCAGATGCGGCCGGGCAGCAGCGCAGCGGTGACTGAGGGAGACTGGACGGGACAGTGACCGTCAGGTAAGAGTATGGGGGGGGGGGGCGCCGAAAAAATTTGGCGGGGGGGCGCAAAATATATAGTTACGCCACTGATATGTAACTGGCACTACTGAGGACATGATATGTAACTGGCACTACTGAGGACATGATATGTAACTGGCACTACTGAGGACATGATATGTAACTGGCACTACTGAGGACATGATATGTAACTGGCACTACTGAGGACATGATATGTAACTGGCACTACTGGGGACATTATATGTAACTGCCCTACTGAGGACATGATATGTAACTGGCACTACTGAGGACATGATGTGTAACTGACACTACTGGGGACATTATATGTAACTGGCACTACTGGGGACATGACATGTAACTGGCACTAAAAATGTGCAAGAAAACGATTGGTTGGCAATCAAATTCAGTGCCTGAGATAGTACACAAACTTTGTTTCATGTTTTGAAACCTTGTTTTTTAAAAAAAATAAGGTACTTATGTATTATCTGGGCTCCCATGTTAAATGCACCCCATTTTTTCATACCCCTACTATCCAACTACGCATGGAGTTTATTTTATATAGTGTGGCGAGCGCAGCGAGCCACCGTGCCCGAAGCGTGGCGAGCGGACGCGGTCTCATAAGAAAAACGGGAGCCCAGATATTACATAAGTACCAAAAATAAAATATATTTGTGTGTATTTCATGTGGTTAATGTATTTATACAGCATAAATGCAAGATACTTCAAAATACATCATTGAAATATAAAAATATTCCAAAATACGGAATAATCTGTTCTCCAAAATGCTCGGGACCAGGAGAATATTGGGTAAGGGATACTCAACCTGTATTACCACCCTAAACCCCACTACAAACTATAACTCTATACTGCACTTTACATCCAACTAATAGCTGCCCACCCTCCTGCATTCTGCAGGAGACTCCCTGACATACAGTAGCAGCAATCTCCCTCATTAGTTTAGCAATCATGTCACCTAGCCCACATCACACTGTTACATCAAAAAGTAGTTACCTCCCCTTCTGCATTCTGCAGGAGACTCCCTGACATAGCAGCAATCTCCCTCATTAGTCTAGCAATCTCCCTCATTTCACCCAGCCCACACTGTTACATTTTTGGGGAAAAAAGGAATGAGAGAAAGGGCGTGGTGGGAGAACAAAATAGTGTGCCGAGCGTAGGGAGGCACAAGCCTTAAGCATGGTGAGCGCAGCATTCCATGCGAGGGGACGCCGTGCACTTTAACCGGTGTCCATGTGGCCTGTGTCGACATTCGGGTAAAAAAAAAACAATGAAAAACCCCATGTCGACCTTTTGACTGTCAACCTAACCCATGTCGACCTAATGACCCTGTCGACCTTATGAGCCTGTTGATCTAACCCATGTTGACCTAGACTCATGTTGACCTAGACTCATGTTGACCTTCCTGCATGTCGACCTAAATGCATGTCGACCTAATGGTGTCGACCTAATGACTGTAACAACTTGCTGGTGACCAACCCCCATACCAAGTCTAGTATCTCTACTCACTGCTTTGGGGCTCATCTATATTTGGAATAAGTCATTTTAAAAGATTCCTCTCAGATGTAGCAGTGCACAGCTGCGCTTCTAGTTGATGTGTAAAGTGATGTTCCGCAGCTTCTTTCCTTAGGATGCTGTACTCTGAGCAGATAGGCCAGCATCTGCCACACGAGAATTCTATACCTCTGGCTGCTGCATATAATGGGCCCCATACATCAGCAATCACAATTTATGGATTTTCAGATATAGGGATATTTTGGCCAGATAAATGGATTTTACAATCTATCTGACTTTGCCCACACATTACAGATTTATTTCAGTGATCGGCAGATTTTTCCATCTAAAGATTGCATCTTCATATCTGGAAATTGCCCCAATCGATTGTCATTTCAGCTGTTCATAATGTAAATAGATGAAGACGACGAATTGGGAATGCCCACACATATAAAAAAGATCTGCAGATAATACCAGATTATTAAACATGTTTAAAAACCTGATTAAGCAATCGATTGGCGATTTTGATTGGGATTGTCAAAAGGGGGAGCCCACACATCTAAAATTAATTGTGGCAATCATCTCCATATCTGAAAATTGTCACAATTAATTGCTGATGTATTGGGGCCCTTAAGTCTGTTCCACTGCTGGTACTGTAGCCTCTAACTGTCTTATTCACGTTTGCATGTAAAAGACCTGTCTCTCAGTGAAACCTGCGTATTTCCGTCCAGTGAATGCAAGGCTGCTTTTTGGGGATTTTGCCTAATTAGATAGCCCCCGGCGAAGCTATTACCCATCAATCGCAGGTAATAGCATATCCCCTTTAGCCCCTATGTTTCTCATTTTTGTGTAAAGGTCTCAAATGTATTATGATTTATCACCCGTTATATATAGCCCACACATATTCTACATAGAATATTCATCCATCCACATTAGTCCCTACAGGAATAGTATAGAGGTGTAGTGTAGGATGGGAGGAGTAGTGTCAGGGCTGTGTATGGGGAGTCAGTACAGGAATAGTATTGAGGTGTAGTGTAGGATGGGCAGAGAAGTGTCAGGGCTGTGTATGGGAAGTCAGTACAGGAATAGTATAGAGGTGTAGTGTAGGATGGGCAGAGTAGTGTCATGGCTGTGTATGGGGAGTCAGTACAGGAATAGTAGAGAGGTGTAGTGTAGGATGGGAGGAGAAGTGTCAGGGCTGTGTATGGGGATTCAGTACAGGAATAGTAAAGATGTGTAGCGTAGGATGGGCAGAGTAGTGTCAGGGCTGTGTATGTGGAGTAAGTACAGGAATAGTAGAGAGGTGTAGTGTAGGATGGGCAGAGTAGTGTCAGGGCTGTGTATGGGGATTCAGTACAGGAATAGTAGAAAGGTGTAGTGTAGGATGGGCAGAGTAGTGTCAGGGCTGTGTATGTGGAGTAAGTACAGGAATAGTAGAGAGGTGTAGTGTAGGATGGGCAGAGTAGTGTCAGGGCTGTGTATGAGGAGTCAGTACAGGAATAGTATAGAAGTGTAGTGTAGGATGGGAGGAGTAGTGTCAGGGCTGTGTATGGGGAGTCAGTACAGGAATAGTATAGAGGTGTAGTGTAGGATGGGAGGAGTAGTGTCAGGGCTGTGTATGGGGAGTCAGTACAGGAATAGTATAGAAGTGTAGTGTAGGATGGGAGGAGAAGTGTCAGGGCTGTGTATGGGGATTCAGTACAGGAATAGTATAGAGGTGTAGTGTAGGATGGGCAGAGTAGTGTCAGGGCTGTGTATGTGGAGTAAGTACAGGAATAGTAGAGAGGTGTAGTGTAGGATGGGCAGAGTAGTGTCAGGGCTGTGTATGGGGAGTCAGTACAGGAATAGTATTGAGGTGTAGTGTAGGATGGGAGGAGTATTGTCAGGGTTGTGTATGAGGAGTCAGTACAGGAATAGTATAGAAGTGTAGTGTAGGATGGGAGGAGTAGTGTCAGGGCTGTGTATGGGGAGTCAGTACAGGAATAGTATTAAGGTGTAGTGTAGGATGGGCAGAGTACTGTCATGGCTGTGTATGGGGAGTCAGTACAGGAATAGTATAGAGGTGTAGAGTAGGATGGGCAGAGTAGTGTCAGGGCTGTGTATGGGGAGTCAGTACAGGAATAGTATAGAGGTGCAGAGTAGGATGGGCAGAGTAGTGTCAGGGCTGTGTATGGGGAGTCAGTACAGGAATAGTATAAAGGTGTAGTGTAGGATGGGCAGAGTAGTGTCAATGCTGTGTATGGGGAGTCAGTACAGGAATAGTATTGAGGTGTAGAGTAGGATGGGCAGAGTAGTGTCAGGGCTGTGTATGGGGAGTCAGTACAGGAATAGTAGAGAGGTGTAGTGTAGGATGGGCAGAGTAGTGTCAGGGCTGTGTATGAGGAGTCAGTACAGGAATAGCAGAGCTGGGTAGAGTAGGATGGGCAGAGTAGTGTCAGGGCTGTGTATGGGGAGTCAGTACAGGAATAGCATATTGGTGTAGTGTAGGATGGGCAGAGTAGTGTCAGGGTTGTGTTTAGCTGTGTATGAGGAGTCAGCACTGGATTAGTAGAGATATATATTAAGTAGAGAAGAATGTGAGGAGTAGTATCAGGGCTGTGTATGGTGAGTCAGTACAGAAATAGTAGAGCTGGGAAGTGTAGGATGGGATGAGTAGTGTCAGGGCTGTGTATGGCTGTGTATGGGGAGTCAGTACAGGAATAGTATAGAGGTGTAGAGTAGGATGGGCAGAGTAGTGTCAGGGCTGTGTATGGGGAGTCAGTACAGGAATAGTATAGAGGTGTAGTGTAGGATTGGCAGAGTAGTGTCAGGGCTGTGTATGGCTGTGTATGAGGACTCAGCACTGGAATAGTAGAGATCAGTAGAGAAGAATGGGAGGAGTAGTATCAGGGCTGTGTATGGGGAGTCAGTACAGGAATAGTAGAGCTGGGTAGAGGAGGATGGGAGGAGTAGTGTCAGGGCTGTGTATGAGGAGTCAGTACAGGAATAGTAGAGCTAGGTAGAGGAGGATGGGAGGAGTAGTGTCAGGGCTGTGTATGGGGAGTCAGTACAGGAATAGTAGAGCTGGGTAGAGGAGGATGGGAGGAGTAGTGTCAGGGCTGTATAGAAGCCAGTACATGTATCCATGAATGTGATTGAGGGACTATGAGCGCCATATGAAGTGTGAGTTATAGTTATATTATAAGGTCAATCTCGCATTTCCCAATAGCACTGATTGAATGTATTTCACGCCACTACTATATTGTAGCTGTGTTAGATGATTCCTCAGGCGCAGTATATTGTGACTATTTGCTACATCAGACATCAGCCCAGTAAAGTTCATGCCCCCCCTGAAGAAGGAAGGAATGGGGATAGGAGGGGGCACAGCTGCACACAGTGTGGGATGTTGTGGCTTGGAGCTAGGAAACAGAGAGCCTGCTGTCACTGTGATCTGGGGAACCTCTGTGACAGGGACAAGCCAGGCACAATAAGTGTGTGTCTGCCAGGGCAGAACTGCATGAAGAAAGCTTGTGGGGGAGAATAGCGGGATCTGGAGGGGGGGGAAGCCACTGGAACGTAGACCGCGCAGAGGACGCAGGATGAACCAGTGGAACAGAATTAAACAGCGAAGGGCAGATAAGGCGGGGGAATGCGATTCCAGAGGAAGCGCGAGAGATAGTGAGATATATAGGACAGGCGGGTAGATATAGGATGAAACTGGGACAGTAAATGGTATGGCAGGGAGGAAAGATGAGAAGAGAGGAGAAATGGCAGCGGATAATAATAATAATAATAAAAGAGGAGGGAAAAGGAATAAGGAGATGTTGACAGGAATGGAGAGAGAGTAAGGAGGAAGAAAAGAAGAGCGAACAAGAGGGGGATAGGTATGGAGGGGTGGTGAAAGAGTGACAAGGAAAAAGTAGGCAGCATGGTTGGTGTAATGGTTAGCATGACCACCTCACACTACTGAGGTCCTGGATTTGATTCCCAATGGTGTGAGGTTTGTATGTGCTCCCTGTTTTGTGTGAGTTTCCTCCGGGTGCTCCGTGTCCTCACACACTCCAAAAACCTACGGGCATATTAGTTAGAGCAGGGGTCTGATGAAAGTTTCCAGGTTCCCTAGGCTGATATATATATAGCTTCCCTAGTAATGCTGCTAAACACACGTGTATGGACCCATTCATACTGCCCATGTAAGGCAAAACTGGGGGTGGTCAGAGGGTGCACCGGACCACCCATTTGGCCAAATATAGTTTACTTTTTTATTACCTTCCAGCAAAGGCTACCGGTCATTCTCCATTTACATACCAACTGGGCTTCCTTTTTCTTCCCCTTCCCCCTGGACACATTGGCAATTAAAGTGCGCACGGGCATGTGATTAGATTACATCACGGCAAAATGTGGCGTGATATAATTTTATCACATGCCCGTGCGCACTTTAAAATCCGTGAGTCCATCAAAGCCCGCCTTCCCGGCCACCCGCCCTTGCTGGTCGCTGCACCGGCCACAGGCCATTCTTGGACACCCGCCCGACACTGGCAGCCAACCCTATAGTCCAGTGTGTGTGTCTGATATTGGTGTGTTAATGATATTAGTAAGCTTCTATCGCCGCCCATTGCCTTTCGTCTGCACCCCCCTCCCCTGTCCTCCATGCTGCTTCTCCTCCCCCAGCAGCATGTTGCAGCCGGGGATGTCCTTCCGGCTGCAGGGGGGATAGAGGAGGAGACACCAGGGACCGCTGCAGAGCCCAGGAGGTGACGAAGACCCCCCTCAAACCACATTACAGGTATCGCGGGGGGTCACCGCACAGCAATGCCAGCCGCATATGTTAGTACATATGTGCTGGTGTCGCGGCGAGGGGCGGCGATGTATATTAATACATCGCGCCCAGAGAGAGAGAGAAATGGTAGGAACAGAAGGGAAAATGAATAAGGAGAGAGGGCTAGAAGTAGAGAGAGAAAGACGGGGTGGAGTGAGAGGAGTGTGCAGAAAGTTGGGGGTACAGATGGTGCTGGGTGTGAGAAGATAGAGGGTGCACAACTGAATAACATAGGACATAGGGAGGAATATTTGAGAATACAACAGAAAGATGTATCTTGATTATCTAGACCCCGTGACAGAGCATGAACTGTACGTATGATACACACAGAGCACATGATGAGGAGACAGAAGCCAGAGAAGAAAAAAAGATGACAGAGGAGGAAAGAACAGAAGGCCACAGAAGCCTGAGGAATGTAATGGGCTGCGGGCGAATGCCACGTGCCAAGAAAGCAGGAGGGACATGGCAGCTAGATTGCAGGGGGGTAATGTTAGCCTCCTATTGTGGGCATGGTACGTCCTGTGTAAGTGGTCCTAGGAAACACAAGGTATTGTGATGGTAAACCAGAGCAAAGCTGAGCAAAGCCTGGTGCAAGGGCTCCCCCTACAGGCCGGCATCTTATAGTGCATTTTAAGTAATGCAACTTTTCCGAGGCACTCTTGGAAGTGTGTATGTGCAGGCCCCCTGAGTGAATGGCTTTGGCAACTTGCATAGTTGCCAGGCCGGGGGTGGACAGGGGAAAGGCACATGGGGACGCCCAACGTTTTCCACAAAAAAATGCTGGGTGTCCCCATGCGAACGCAGGCAGGCCGATACCTGCCAGGGGCGGGCAGCAGAAGTCACATGATGTCAGCACCTTCCCCGTCTGCATCCCAGATGCTCAAAAATATAAGTCAGTCTAGAGTCAGGAGTAGTTTGTATATAATGTGGCGAGCGCAGTAATCCGCGTCCCCTCGGAGGGCGCGCTACGCTCACCACGCTTTGGGCTCGGTGGCTCCATGCGTAGTGGATAGTGGGGTTATGAACAGATAAAAAATCGCATCGGATCGGCCGATATATCGGCCGATATCGCATCCGATATATCGGCCGCTGTGAAACTAAACAAGTACCGATCAACATGTCATCGTCATAAAGTGATATCAATTGCTTATTTGTCCCTCCCTGACCCAAGCCCCTAAGATCTGGGGACTGTCTAAGGACACACGCAAGGGGTTCTATTGCCAAATGAACAGCATCGGGGACAACGGGCATCCCTGCATTGTCCCCCTTGCTAACTCAAATGTCTCTGTAACAAATCCATTAACCTGGACCCTCGCTCTAGGAGCACAATACAACAACCTAATCCAGTTGATGAACTGTGTTCCAAACCCAAACTTTTTTAATACTGCCCAAAGACAGTATTGCTATCATATGCTTTAGCGGCTGATGTCAGCTCGCAGATTATTGTGTGTGGACCAGAATAAGGTCCAATATGTGACACTTGTATACATGTCTGTGAATTATACCCTGTAACCACTACAACCCCATTGACCCTACTTTGCTACCCCTACATAATGTACAATACAATCACCAAATCACCTCTTCTCTCCTCTTACAGGACACATTGACACAATAAACTCTACCCTGTTCCTTTCTGGTCCAAACAATTACAGAGATGATGGCGCAGGTTCTACAAATGGAGACTCACTTTCCAGGTACTAAAAAATATATTGCATTGGTCTTGTAATGTAAGTAAGGCAAATTAGAGAAGTGACATCACTGCACCCCACCCATAATATACATGTGACTTATATTTGTAGAATGATGTGTATCAGTGCGTGGTGGGAAATTTATTTTTTTATTTTTATGTAGGTAAATCCGTCCCAAATTCATTGTCTGCTATGAAAAGCCCTGATGCGGCTCCGTATTCGGTGGAGACACCATATGGCTATCGCTTGGATTTGGACTTTCTGAAATACGTTGACGACATAGAAAAAGGCCACACCATCAAGCGAGTACCAGTCAACCGTAGACCTCGCTATGGATCCTTACCCCGGGGCCCCGGCTACACGGGATCATGGTGGACCTCTACAGAGTCTCTCTGCTCCAATGCCAGCAATGACAGGTACTATGTCATCAATATATTACTGTGTATTAGTGGATAAAGGTTGGTAGACCTCATCCACATCCAATTCATTTTAAGGTTGCGATGTCATAGTGAAAGAGAAATGCCGTCCAAAGGATTTCTGATTCCCTTTCTTTTATTGCAGCCGTCATTCATCATATTCCTACTGTGGAAGAAGTTTTTATCCAGCATATGAAGTCAGGAGTGGACCTCAAGCATTGAATAACAACATTAATCCCAGGGTGGAGAGAACATTGCTCGACGCTAGCAAGAAGCTAGAAGCTGGGCAGTCTCGTCCACTCAGTCTTGGATGCAGGTCCACCAGCTCCATCTCCACTCCATCTCTCTCTCGTCTGCCCTCCTCGTCTTCCTGCCAGCAACTGTCTTCTTTTACTCCACTAAGTTCTGGGATGTCTACTCCAGTGTCTCCCACCCCGGTCCATCTACAGCACGTACGGGAACAAATGGCTGTGGCGCTGAAGAGACTACGCCAGCTGGAAGAACAAGTCAAAATGATTCCCGTGCTCCAAGTGAAGATCTCAGTGCTCCAAGAGGAGAAACGTCAGCTCAGTGTCCAGCTTAAGAGCCAGAAGTACCTGGGTCACCCAGGGGGAAACACTAAGAGCAAGACCAGGGGAGAGCTTTACATTGAAATTCCAGAGGAAGAGTCCAAAGATGGGAAACTTGAGATTGTAATGAGAGAAGAGGGAAAAGGATGTGTCGGGATCAATAAAGAGCCCGAAGACCAGACGGAAAATTCCAAAAAGGAATCCTTGTCATCTGATGGGAGGCCTGCTAAAAAGTTCTGCAGTGTTGGAGTCTGGGTGAGAGAAGTGGACCTCCATCCTGTTCCGGTTAGACAGCCAGAGGTTGACAAGCAAAAGCTTCTGGTGCAAGCACTATCTGCTAAAGTTGCAGTATTGGAAAGGCAGCTTGGCCGAGCATTGACAGAGGTTCAGAATGCCAACCGGAAGCTGGAGGAAGCTGAGCGGTCAACAAGAAATGATGACACTTTGAGGAAAGAGAAGAATGAGGATGTGAGGGCTGATGCCGTTAAGGTTGCCAGGGTGGAGAGAGGAAGTGAAGTGGTCTCCAGCACTGAAGTTGGACCTGGGGTCCAGCCACAGAGAGCACGTAACTTAGAAGGCAGAGGAGTCGGGCTAGTTAAAACTAGAGAAGGAGATGAAGCCAAAGTCTACAAAAGCAGAGAGGTAATGGAGAAACCATTCCTCTCTTCAGCTGGCCCTGCCATTCATGTTCATGTGGTGAAGAAAATCAGCATCACTGGACAGATACCCAAAGATGGAGAGAAGAAGGGTGAGCGAGAGCCTGGTCATAATATTTTACATGAATAACATACAGAATAAGCCCAAAGTAGAAGAAGTCCCAGTTTTTAGCTTTTGATAGCTATCAATAACAAATCTGAGAAGGGGGCCATTTAGTAGACAGATTGGGAAATTGAATCATTACTAAACGTCTGTGGTCAGAACCATGTAAAAGTTGTATGAGATTTATAAAATAATTCTAGTTCCTGAGCCTAAGGCAATGCGGCTGTATCTGCGGGCAGCCGGGGAAGCCATGGTAATTGGAGTATTTATTCAGCTAATATGGGGGTTTATATGCTGGCAAGCGCAAAGTTGCACTGGCGACCTCCATCATTAGTCTGGGCACTTCGCCAGCATCAGGCTTCCCATCCATCCCCATATGCTGGACTCCGAATTGCACAGAGCTTTAAATACATGCTCACATCACTAATACAAGTCAGGGTGGTATCATGCCTTGTTCCCACCCCGAAACACCATATATTTCACAAAAAGGGGTAAAATTCTCCATCGGCATCCATGAACATAGATCTGTGTGGTCCAACATTTCGACAATTTTTGCGAAGACTTTCCGGGCATTAGGTGCCGTCACTGACTCTTTTTGTCTCCTCTACAGGATTTGATATTGAGAATAAAAGAGAGGATCAGTCCTCCAACCAAAATATTCAGAGAGCTGAAATCATTGTTGGTGATTCTATGGCCAGGAGAGAAGTAGATAGCACAGGTATAGTATTTATATACTGTAGAGTTACATTATATGTGGGCAGCACTGGGGCCATGGGCTAGATTCGCTAAGCGGCAGTTTTTGTAAGCCACTAAGGGGGAGATTCTCTAAGCGAAAAATGCGGTAAAAACCCCGTTATCGGGGTTTTTACCGCATTTTGGGATGCTGTAAGCATCCCCCGCCGGGTTACCGGGTTTTCCGGCGGGGGCATCGCCAGATTGCGGTAGAAGCCAATGGGCTTCTACCGCAACGCTACGCCGCCCCGCATCGCTCCCTCACCTGTGTCCGGGCAGCACAGATCTGTGCTGCCCGGACCTGTGACCTTCTCCCTGCACTGATCCTCTTCCGGGTGCATGGAGGAGGAGAGCCCGGCGCAGCAGCAGCAGCGCCGGGTGTGTGAGGGAGGGGGGAGCCGCCGGGACCTGCTGGGACCCGGCGACTCTCACCGCAAAGGACAGCTCTTAACGCAAGAGCTGTCCTTTGCCTTAATTATCGCATATGTTAGAACATATGCGATAATTATAAATGTGATGGGCGGCGAAGTGGGGCGGAGATTCTTAGAGAATCTCCCCCTAATTCTTGTTGAGTTTGAAATTTAAATTGGAACTTATATAAAAATAAATAAAAAAAAAACAGGGAGGCAGATGCACTAAGCTATGAAACGGGATTAAAATGGAGAGTGACAAACGACCAACCGATTGACCCCTAATTGTCATTATTCAAAGCCAGTCTGTAGCATGCCAGTTATGGGCTGTTTGGTTGCTATAGGCAACATCCCATCTTCAGTAGATCTCCAATATTAGTAAAGTTACTCCACAGTGTTGTATACCAGTGGTTCTCAACCTCGGTCCTCAAGGACCCCCAACAGTTCACGTTTTTCAGGTCTCCACACAGAATTGTAAGTGAAGTAATTAGCTCCACCTGTGGATCTTTTAAAATGTGTCAGTGAATAACGAGGACACCTGTGCACCTGCTGGGTGACCTGGAAAACATGAACTTTTGGGGGTACTTGAGGACCGCGGTTGATAACTACTGCTGTATACTTATTGAAATTTCCATTTTATGTAGCTATTAAAAAAGCAGCCACTAAGAAAATCTAGCCCTCAGGCCCTCTTGTTGTGGAGTTTGTATGTCCTCACTGTGTTTGCATGGGTTTCTTTTGGGAGCTTTGGTTTCCACCCACACTGCAAGAACATCCTGTGGGGGTTAAGTGGATTCTGAAAATATAAGATAATACTAGTGTTATTATATTATTGTTGTAATAAGGATGAGGTAAGACCAGTACTATTATATTATTGTAGTAGTAATGAGGGAATACCACTGGTATATTAATGTAGTGCTGAGGTAAGACTAGTGTTATTATATTATTGCAGTACTGATGAGGTAAGACTAGTATTATTACATTATTGCAGTACTGCTAAGGTAAGACTAGTGTTATTATATTATTGCAGTACTGCCAAGGTAAGACTAGTGTTATTATATTATTGCAGTACTGATGAGGTAAGACTAGTGTTATTACATTATTGCAGTACTGATGAGGTACAACTAGTATTATTATATTATTGCAGTACTGCCAAGGTAAGACTAGTGTTATTATATTATTGCAGTACTGATGAGGTAAGACTAGTATTATTACATTATTGCAGTACTGATGAGGTACAACTAGTATTATTATATTATTGCAGTACTGCTAAGGCAAGACTAGTATTATTACATTATTGCAGTACTGCTAAGGCAAGACTAGTGTTATTACATTATTGCAGTACTGATGAGGTAAGACTAGTATTATTATATTATTGCAGTACTTTAGAGGTAAGACTAGTATTATTATATTATTGCAGCACTGAAGAGGTAAGACTAATGTTATTACATAGTTTTAGCATTCCCAAATAGCAAAACTGTGGCAAGGCATGATGGGACTTGTAGTTTCACAACAGCCGGACATGCCTGTCTTGAGGCCACGGCTCACCATTTTGCATGCTCCCCGTGTCAGCCTCTCTCATGTCTTCTGTAATTATTCCTTTTACGTAGTCTAACAATATGGGTCCCCATTGTCATTGTGTTGTTTATTGGTGTTTTTCAGACTTGTTTGTGAAATCCACTAAACGAATTACACAGGACGAACAGGAAACAAAAGCGTCACAGTTTTCCGGAGTGAATGGAGAGTGAGTGACATTCTAGTAATACAGCAATCTATTTACTTATGACTCGTTATTATGCCAATTGATAATTCATTGTCTGACTTCACTAATATGGCTGCCATAACATTCTCATCTAGTATGGATTCTGCATCGTCTGAGGACTCCGGGACTATGGAAAATCCATCTGACAGTGAGAGCACAGAGAGTGAGTACCATGAGGCCAGTGAGGCCCTGAATCAGGCAGAATCCCAACTGCAGCTTGCGTCCAGCAGCCAGCCCAAAGACCTAGAGAGAACCAAGCCGACGGAGGCCCCGACTACCGGCTCACCACCTACTAGTCCAGCCCCCAGGTAATACTTCCTGCTGCCTAGCAACCGAACCCAAACTGAACTATCACATGTAGATCATAGAAATCATAAAGGGACAATGCAGTCTTTCACCTGCAGCTTTATAAAGCATAGTAGAGTACTTCCTGCAGATGTCACCCCTGGAAGCGGAGACACATCCCACTGCTCTTATGTAAATAATCAGACAACATCTTAAATAGAAAAGCATAACCTATCAGATTATATTCATTTTTAAATGACCACACCCCTACATGCTAATTCACTTGCAAAGAGCGTTTCTGTTAACTATGAGACTGCAAGGCACATGCAGCATGAGATATTGTTGTCCTGTACAGACACCCATGTTTTTGTAATACAGGGTGGAGCTCAGCAATATACTGATTTCCGGCTGCGTGGCTCTACAGAAGTCTCTGGATGACCCGGCTGCACTTACAGATACCGAGAAGGTAAGAAGAATATTTAATGCCAGGCTTAAGCAACCAATGGTTCGCCAGGTGCTGTAGAACAGCAAATTCAAACAAGCCAGATGCTTCCAAAAGAAAATAATCTATTGGCTGGCTGGTACTTTTAGTTCCATAAGCAAAAAGGAGGCTTTTCATTGTCAGTATATTCCGTTATTAATAGATATACTGTGCTAGAGACTGCATCTAACCAACAACTCAAGTGTATGCTAATATACCTTAATGGTCTATACATTGTAGGACAGCAGTGGTTCTCAAACTCGGTCCTTAGAGCCCCACACAGTTCACGTTTTCCAGGTCACCAAACAGGTGCACTCATTACTCACTGACACATGGTTGAGCTAATTATTTCACTTGATTCTGTGAGGAAACCAGCAAAACATGCACTTTGTGGGGTCCCGAGGACCGACTTTGAGATCCTGTGTTCTAGAGGAAAAGAGGGCCGCTTAAAAGCAACAAGTGATGTCAAAATGACTGAGATGGTGCCGACACCCTCAAAACAGTTTATTGCTTGTCACGATTATAAAACTTGCATGTTTTGGAGCCACCAGGGAATATTATGAGGTAAAGTGTTTTATGTTCTGTGTGTGTATGATGTAACTGTGGTGGATTTGTGTCCAGGTAGCAGCGCATGCCGCCGTTCTGCAGGAGTGGATGAAAATTCTGCGGCAGAAGGAGGTGGACCCAGCCATCATCCGCCACCATTTAAATGTCTTCCGTGCGATGTCTCCGCGGCTACTGGAAGCCATTGTGAACTTGGCTGACGCAAAAGGGAACACGGCAGTGCACTATGCTGTGTCCCAGTCCAACTTCACTGTGGTCAGGCAGCTACTAGATACTGGTAAGTATACATGACCAATGTGGCAGAACCCTCAACTTCGACAGGGGGGGGGGGGGGTGTTTACCAAAGTGTCGCCAAGTATTCATTTTAAAGGTGTAATACAAGTAAACTTTAACCCTTTGAGTGCCAAGTGAAGTTGTCGAAATGGGTGTGAAAAAATAGTACTAGTGCCAAGTAAACATTTTTATCCATCATACCTTACCTTATATAGGAAATATATATTTTTTAGCACAACATTATTTATCAGAATCAGAATCAACTTTATTGGCCATGTATGCTTGCGCACACTAGGATTTTTTTGTGGATTACAGTGCAGCATCAAGCATGGATGAAGGAGGGGGGAGGACATTGCATACATTACATTAAGACATTTCATGCGGGGAACACATACCCGTCCAGCTGCACAGCACCTAGGTAGCCATCAGCGGCGCCACTGGTCGCTGCAGCAGCCAGGTAGGTGACAATATAAGCAGGGACAATACAGTTTATCACACAGGGAACACATACCCACTAGGCTGCACAGAGCCTAGGCAGCCATACATGGTGCCACTGGTCGCTGCAACAGCCAAGTAGGTGACAATATAAGCCGGGACAGTATAGTTATCACAAAGAGAACACATTTCCGCCGAGCTGCACAGCACCTAGGCAGCCATCAGCGGCGCCACTGGTTGTTGCAGCAGCCAGGTAGGTAACAGTAGAGAAAAGACAGCACAGTTATAGCAGAGACAGTACAGTTATCACACAGGATGCACAGGGTTACATAGGCTGAGTGCACAGTTCCTTGACAGCCATTTGAGGCGCCATCTTGAAGGCCTCAACAGGCCATCTTCCTGCAGGAGAACCAGCGTGGGGAGCCAGCATGGGCGGTGGTGGGGGGGGGGGGGGGGCGGGGGGAGTCAGTGAGGCCTGGGGATGGAGTTGGGCCCTGAGTTCCACGCCACTGCCTCTGATAGTCTAATCATACCTCCTCCCTTGCGCGGGCACCGCCACTGTGTATCGTCCAGAGCATTGGGTGGGTGCTGCCGCCAGGTGCCCATGGGGGGGTTGCCACTTCTGGAGGACATGCCGGGGGCCGAGCTGTGCACCTGCGGCCACGTCCTCTGCCGCGTCCTGAGCCTCTCAGGAAGGGGGGGCTTTCCGCCTCTGACCTCTGGGCAGGCTGCAGCAGTGTGTCCTCCAGCAGAATCTTGCTGCTGGTGGCCGCTGCCGTTGTTTGGCCGCCTGTCGCCCAGGGGTGGGGGGGCAGCCGAGCCGGAGGCACCTGTTAACCTCCTCCGTGCAGGCCGCACCACTGCACCATTCTGTGCCATTGAGGGGGAGGGCGGCAGCTGGGAATTGACACTGGCGGCCGCAGCTGTTGTTCTGCTGCCTGTTTCCCGGCCGAGGGGTTGCCACGCTGGGGGCATCCACTTCCCTCCTCCGTCCTCCACTCCGACCTCCTCTGGCCACATTCTCCGGACGCACAGAGCGCCCCTTCTTCCCTTCTCTAGGGGCCGGGGATGGGAGCTCCGGGGGATGGGAGCTCCACGTGCATGTGACCATCCCTGGCCCCCACCAGAAGTATCCATCAGTATATGAATTTATATAACGCTGGCAGATATCTTGCACATCTCTCACAGATGTTGGCAAAGGGTTAAGTACTATGCTGTAGTGAGGTCATATGGATACCATGAACATGTCACACAACACTAGGCCTGATTAGGATCCTTGAGGCCCTAGCCCAGATACCGGATGGGCTTCAGTAACTAATACTAAATATACAAATAGTAGTCCGGGCTCCTCAGTGTCCACTCAGTCTCAGTCCTAACCAGGATCCTAGGTTAAGCTGGAATTATCCATAAGGCAACATAGGGGCCATTCAGACCTGCTCGGTGAGCAGCAAATTCGGAACTGTTTTTGATGGTGGGGGTCTGCGCATGCGCGAATATGCACACATGCAATCACAAACACGAGTTTCACAATCACCGGGGTGTTCGCTCCATAGTAAGCGGCAAGGGGGCGGCAGGGGGACTCACAGCATCTTATGCATGAGGGCATGAGGTGAAATGCGTCAGTCCCCACCCACCTCATTAAACGGTGAATTGTGTCATCAGTACCTCGACACTCCGATGGGAGGAGCTTTATAACTTTAGCTCCACCCACTTAATGAAGGTCATCCCGTCATCTGGTCCCCGACGTCTGAATAATTTCCATATTGTCTATGAATCCCCAGAATTTTGATGCATCTAAATAATAATATTTATCTTTTTGATTTATCTTGCCATTGTTTTGTTTTTCTTGAATGATCATCGTTGTGTGAGTTTCGCACTATCATCCTGGGTTCCTGCTCTATCTGTGCCTCTATCTCTCACCTGTGCCTCTATCTCTCTGCCAGGCCTGTGTGATGTAAACAGACAGAATAAGGCCGGCTTCACTCCCCTCATGCTCACAGCTTTGGCAGCTTTCCGCTCCAGCGAGGACATAGAGACAGTTACACAGATGCTGCGCCTGGGAGACGTCAACTGCAGAGCCAGCCAGGTGCGTACTTACCCACTGACCCACCCTGCCTGCGGCAGATCGGTCCCTGGTACAGCAGACCTCTGTCTTATGTCCATTATCAATCGCGAAAAAGCCTTTGCACGTGTTTTTGATGGTGATAACTGGTTACAGACGTCAGAAGCCGGCTACAAACAGTGGTGCTCCACACTGGCAGTAAGGGTCAATAAGTAAACAATTTTTACAATGTTTACTTTTTTTTTTTTTACATTTTTGATGCTTCATAGATTTTTCATCTTGTTAGTCTTTCAAACTCTTATGTATTTTTTGACAAATGGGACCTAAGCCTCTCTTGGCCAGTGAGGCAGTGCTCACCTATACTGGGGGTAGTTTTATGGATTAAAAAACATTCTTATTTGCAGTTGTCCTGCCAATGATTCCCAACACTTAAGGTGCCCATACACTAGTAAGATTTATCTGCAGGTCTGGCTGGTTGGAGCAGAAACATGGTTATGGATGAGTGACAGTTTGTTAGTTTTCCAGCATTTCCAAGCAAATGGTCAACTGTCATTTGCGCTCATCCATAACCATGTTTTTGTTCCAACCAGCCAGATCTGAAGATAAATCTGTGTGAGTATGGCCACCTTTATTCATCTAGTATTGGTGCCAGAAAAGAGTGCTCCAGTGCTGTTTACAGCTGTGTTACTGTGAAGCCAGCCAGCCACCTTTACCAAGATGGCCGCCACAACCTCACTGCGCATGTAGGACCCCGCACCTCCGCTGCATCTTATATGTGCTTGACTGTAATGCAGCACATGTTCATTTAGGGAGGTCTTACTCTTGCCCATGGTGTTATGGGTTTTAGCGCCATGGGCAAGATGAATAACAGCGCCCATAACCAAACTCCTTCTCCTCCTAGCACAAACACACCCTGATTGAGCAACATCATTTCTTTTCATTTTATTTTTTAAACTTTATTAAAGTAATTTTACCCCTTAAAATGATGAAATGTGACTGTTATATAAGTCTCCCGTTTTTTGTCTAATGAATGATAACCAGTGCCCCTCTCTCTCTAATCTCAGGCAGGGCAAACAGCATTGATGCTGGCGGTCAGCCACGGGCGTCTGGATGTGGTGCGCGCTTTGCTGCAGTGTGGGGCGGATGTCAATGTGCAGGATCACGACGGCTCCACAGCGCTTATGTGTGCCTGTGAGCATGGCCATGTGGATATAGTCAGCATGCTTCTGGCAGTACCTACCTGCAATGTGGCGCTTACCGATAATGTAAGTCATAGTCCATCCCTTGTCTACAGGGTATGCTCTGTATAGTGTAATAGAGAGGAGGTGTATAATACACAGATATTACCGTGATCTCCCCCCAGAGGTGTCTGCGCTGTGTATAGTGTAATAGAGAGGAGGTGTACAATACACAGATATTACCTGGGATCTCCCCCAGAGGTGTCTGCGCTGTGTATAGTGTAATAGAGAGGAGCTGTATAATACACAGATATTACCTGGGATCTCCCCCTCAGAGGTGTCTGCGCTGTGTATAGTGTAATAGGGAGGAGCTGTATAATACACAGATATTACCTGGGATCTCCCCCAGAGGTGTCTGCGCTGTGTATAGTGTAATAGAGAGGAGCTGTATAATACACAGATATTACCGGGATCTCCCCCAGAGGTGTCTGCGCTGTGTATAGTGTAATATAGAGGAGGTGTATAATACACAGATATTACCTGGGATCTCCCCCCCCCAGAGGTGTCTGCGCTGTGTATAGTGTAATAGAAAGGAGCTGTGTAATACACAGATATTACCGGGATCTCCCCCCAGAGGTGTCTGCGCTGTGTATAGTGTAATTGAGAGGAGGTGTATAATACACAGGTATTACCGGGATCTCCCCCTCCCCAGAGGTGTCTGCGCTGTGTATAGTGTAATAGAGAGGAGCTGTATAATACACAGATATTACCGGGATCTCCCCCAGAGGTGTCTGCGCTCCGTATAGTGTAATAGAGAGGAGCTGTATAATACACAGATATTACCGGGATCTCCCCTCAGAGGTGTCTGCGCTGTGTATAGTGTAATAGAGAGGAGCTGTATAATACACAGATATTACCGGGATCTCCCCTCAGAGGTGTCTGCGCTGTGTATAGTGTAATAGAGAGGAGCTGTATAATACACAGATATTACCGGGATCTCCCCCCAGAGGTGTCTGCGCTGTGTATAGTGTAATAGAGAGGAGGTGTATAATACACAGATATTACCGGGATCTCCCCCCAGAGGTGTCTGCGCTGTGTATAGTGTAATAGAGAGGAGGTGTATAATACACAGATATTACCGGGATCTCCCCCAGAGGTGTCTGCGCTGTGTATAGTGTAATAGAGAGGAGGTGTATAATACACAGATATTACCGGGATCTCCCCCCAGAGGTGTCTGTGCTGTGTATAGTGTAATAGAGAGGAGGTGTATAATACACAGATATTACCGGGATCTCCCCCCAGAGGTGTCTGCTCTGTGTATGGTGTAATAGAGAGGAGCTGTATAATACACAGATATTACCGGGATCTCCCCCAGAGGTGTCTGTGCTGTGTATAGTGTAATAGAGAGGAGCTGTATAATACACAGATATTACCGGGATCTCCCCCAGAGGTGTCTGCGCTGTGTATAGTGTAATAGGGAGGAGCTGTATAATGTATATGATTGCTATCACTGCTGTGTATGATGTAATGAGATATGTGGACTGTGTATGTTAGGTCTGATCCTTATGTCTCTCTGCATCAGGATGGCAGCACGGCTCTCTCTATTGCGCTGGAAGCTGGGCAGAATGACATAGCGATGCTGCTATATAATCATAACTCCAAGACCTGCAGCCCAGTAAGTGTTTCTAAATATTATCAAATAGTGAAGCTATTTTCTAACCACAAGATGTTTACTTATGTGTTTGAGCACATTCTAAGTATTCTTTGATAACAAACCTCACAAAGTGACACAGACAGGAGGGAGCTATGTGACGTGGGGTCTGTCCCTCCCACCACAGGGTGACACAGACAGGAGGGAGCTTTGTGACATGGGGTCTGTCCCTCCCACCACAGGGTGACACAGGCAGGAGGGAGCTATGTGACATGGGGTCCATCCCTCCCACCACAGGGTGACACAGGCAGGAGGGAGCTATGTTACATGGGGCCTTTCCCTCCCACCACAGGGTGACACAGACAGGAGGGAGCTATGTTACATGGGGCCTGTCCCTCCCACCACAGGGTGACACAGGCAAGAGGGGGCTATGTGACATGGGGTCCGTCCCTCCCACCACAGGGTGACACAGGCAGGAGGGAGCTATGTTACATGGGGCCTGTCCCTCCCACGACAGGGTGACACAGGCAGGAGGGAGCTATGTGACATGGGGTCTGTCCCTCCCACCACAGGGTGACACAGACAGGAGGGAGCTATGTGACACGGGGTCTGTCCCTCCCACCACAGGGTGACACAGGCAGGAGGGAGCTATGTTACATGGGGCCTTTCCCTCCCACCACAGGGTGATACAGGCAGAAGGGAGCTATGTTACATGGGGCCTGTCCCTCCCACCACAGGGTGACACAGGCAGGAGGGAGCTATGTGACGTGGGGTCTGACCCTCCCACCACAGGGTGACACAGACAGGAGGGAGCTATGTGACATGGGGTCTGTCCCTCCCACCACAGGGTAACACAGACAGGAGGGAGCTATGTGACGTGGGGTCTGACCCTCCCACCACAGGGTGACACAGACAGGAGGGAGCTATGTGACATGGGGTCTGTCCCTCCCACCACAGGGTAACACAGACAGGAGGGAGCTATGTGACGTGGGGTCTGACCCTCCCACCACAGGGTGACACAGACAGGAGGGAGCTATGTGACATGGGGTCTGTCCCTCCCACCACAGGGTGACACAGGCAGGAGGGAGCTATGTGACATGGGGTCTGTCCCTCCCAGTACAGGGTGACACAGACAGGAGGCACATGTGTGACATGGTGATAAAACAGTATGTCAGTATATCATCCTTGATAATATGGTAACAACAGGTAGCAAAGTACATATGTGAAATTATGGGTGAGATGTAATAAGCTTGAAAAGTGATAAAATGGAGAGTGCTAAACCACCAGCCAATTGGCTCCCATCTGTCATTTTTCAAACACAGCCTGTGACATGGAAGTAAGGAGCTGATTGGCTGATGGTTTATCACTTTCCAAGCTTAGTACATCTGGCCCTCTGTCTTTATTGGATATTGCTTATAAGGAGTTGCAGGCCCTTTGCAACAATCTGCTTTCTGAATGTTCGTTTCTTCACTTTCTTCCCAGGGAGATGAGAAAAATCTGAACACTCAGACTATAACCCCAGGTAATGAATCCCAGTAAATGGAGGACTGTGGGATACCAGCTTCCACACCCTTTGCTGCCTGCTACGCCCCGCCTGAACAGAGGTTGAAGGGTGCCATTACCTCTGCATGCCGTCCAGAGCCTCAAGGCCTCCCCTGAATCACTGCACTGCAATAACCACTATGCACCCAGCTTCAGCACCATGGAGAGAGGGAGAGGGTGGTCAGGTGGGGTGTGAATGGGGTGGAGAGTACAGATCTGCAGACTATTGCTATGACGTTTTATAAGATATGATTGATAGAGAGAAGGCAGAACAGGGGTATTAGATAGAGGGACATAATGGTGGATTATGGTTGGACACGAGAATGTGCTTCTGATCATTTAGATTCAGGATAAATCAGGAAAGGCATGTCGCAGTAATGAGCATATATGTGAACGAGTGATACAATGATGGCAGAGGCCAGGTGAGAGCTTATTACTAACATTGTGCTAAACCAGTAATCCCCATCTCCAGCTCTCAGCTACCCCTGGCAGTGCATGTTTTACAGATTTCCTCAGTATCCCAGTAATTAGCAGTACCTGTGTATCAGGCAGTAATGACTGCACATGTGCGCTCACTGGGAGATCTGGAAAAACATGCAGATTAGTCCCTGAGGGTTTGAGTTGGGAAACATGGCACTAAACCATTAACATCTAAACAACAACGAGCTTTTACCGGACTGATCCAAAGTGGACAATGAGAACAACCGTTTGATTGGCTGTTATGGTTTTAGTACAGATAATCATGTGATACAAATAAATGCTTATTATTCAGAAAGCTCCGGGGGGTGGTATAGAATACAGTGATTCCAATGAAAGGTACTTCAGAAAGTTGAGCAGTAAGATATGTATGTGCAGCCTGGCAGCAGGAATATTGTTACGGTGGATCTGATAGGTGGAGGTACCGGATAGACCCTCTCTCCCATTGGTCCTTTCTCAGTCGCTTCCATACACCAGCCAGTTAAGCTCATTCCATAGGATTCAGCAATAATATTTGTGATTATTGGTTGTAATAGAGGCACTGCAATATACAAATATATATATATTTTTGTTATCCATACTTATATGTCAGATTGTTTCTTTGAATACTTGTATTTTAGGAAGTGTATCACTATAAATATATGTATATAAATAAATAGATATAAACCTTCATTGTGTCTTCACTATGTAATGCATGTTAATCACACTTCTCTGAACCATCCAGTAGGGTTAGTTTGTTTATGTAGACCTTCCATAGGTACTATCGTGTCATGCTCTGAGGCTAAGCAGAGTTAGTTAAGTATTATTAAAGCATATACAGTATATGAATTCCTAGCTGTCCTACACAAATCGCTATCTCCTTTTCAAACTCTCTCTGGTGGGAAAATAGGTATGGCTGCTTAGAGCTCTCAACATGCTGTATGTAGACAGAGGGGGGTGAATAAGTGGATCTACACAGTACATAGAGCTCAGAGTGTCATTCCAAAGACACTCTGCTCATTACATCATGTGCCTTTTGACAGTGTTTGCCATGGTAGTCCATAACACTGAAAAATAATAAATCATTAATAGGGGATGTAAAACCTGATTCAGGTTGGTTCATATATGCTAAGCAGCTCGCATATGTGATCTGTAGCAATTCAAATGCAGGTGAAGGTGGATACCGCCCCTTTCCTGCATTTGTGATAGCTAAAATTGTGATGTGATCGCAGTTCTAGATGAACATCGCAATCATTGAGTATGTGTGACACGCTCTGTGAGTGATGCTTCCCCCCTGTGTAGTGCCATTCCCCCTGGAGCCAGCCGCTGGGAAATTTACAGTAACATCTCCCAGAAGCCCCTGCCCTCCCAACCACCCAGTTGTCTACAAGCAGCCCCAAACTCCCAGCCCCCTCCACAGTGGGAAAATGGAGTGGAGACCAAAGGTAGCTGAAGAGACCCCTGGGAGTAGGCATACTTGTGTGTGTAATCCATCATTTGGCGCGAGGTCCGCAAGCTTTTTTACATTGCAAAATCTTGAACTCTATGTCTGTGAGTGATATTACAAGACGTTAGAGAAGTGTTTTTTTATACTTTCTGGATAATAAGGATAGAAGATTTCATACCTGTATATAGAGTCACCTGCTAGTGGTAACCTTGAAACAAAGTCCACGTGATTATTTTAAAGACAGACAGTGGCGGATTCAGGGGGGGGGCACCTGGGCACGTGCCCCCCCTGTCATTTTGTAGCTGAGGAACAGGGCTTTCCAACGAGCCCAGCCCCGTGTCTCTAGCCCCCTGGGAACCGGAGATATCGCCTGGCAAACCTGTAACGTTTTTTCCACATAGGATAATATGGGACCCATCAATTCCGACCCCCACCCGGTTCCGACGGCTGCCAGTTCCCGCCATGGCATCACAGAAGCTTGTGGTTGATTTCTTTCAATTCCAAATCGCTGGGTCTTCAATATCATACCAGGCTGGTCCAAATCGGTCAATCGGTTTTAGAGATATTGCGTGTAAACCGATTTTTTTATTTTTGAAATGTAATTTCATGGCTGTTCATGTTCTTTGAGTGCAGATTACTCTGGAACCAAACGTTCCAGTTTCACTGGACCAAAATCATTCAAAGCCCACTCAAAAGTTCTTCAATATAATACTTGTCTCATGTAAATGGGTCAGTTGGTTCCGAAGATAAAGGCGGTTAAATGAGATAACTGGTTAAAGGGGGGAGGGGTGGTTTTCTCTCCCCCTCACACCAGAAAATGCAGGGACTAGGCTGGTGTAAAAGGGGCCAACCTGGGAATGCATTTTCTGGTGTGAAAGGGGTATTATTTCAAATAACCGGGACCTGCAGTGCTCTGAATACAGCCAGGCTCTGCCACTGTCAGTGGCTATCACTTCTGCTGTCCCCCATTTACCACGAGAATGTATTCCCCCTTGGCAATGAGCATGTAATCCCACATGGCAACTAGCATGGAACCTCTGGCAATGAGCATGGAACCCTTGGCAATAAGCATGTAGAGAAGCAGCACTTATGTAGCATAATTTTTAATAGGCATGGTGTTTGGCATAACACATAATGGACATAATGGCGTGTAACTTAACGTGTAATGGACATTATGGTGTAAATGTTTAATTCGAGCCTTTGGTGGACAATGTCCCTGTTTATGAAGTGTATTATGGATTTTGGCTTAATCTGTGTGGCATTATGTGAATTCTGGCTCAATCCATGTGGCATTATGTGAATTTTGTCTCAATCCGTGTGGCATTATGTGAGTTTTGGCTCAATCCATGTGGCATTATGTGAATTTTGGCTCAATCCATGTGGCATTATGTGAATTTTGGCTCAATCCGTATGGCATTTTATGCATTTGGCTCAATCCGTGTGGCATTATGTGAATTTTGACACAATCCATTTGGCATTATGTGAATTTTGGCTCAATCCGTGTGTGTTATTATGTACATTTTGGCTCAATCCATGTGGCATTATTTGAATTTTGGCTCATTCCATTTGGCATCATTTGTAAGGGGCAAGTATAATGGGTTCTAGTATTTTGTTGCATAATGTGTAGAAGTTGTATATGGTGTTGACACGCCCCCTGTTGAGTGGCCACACACCCTTTTCCGGAGCGCGCCTTCGGCGCGCGCACAACTGCATCCTTCACTTTTGTCGCCATGGTGGGCCTGCGTACTTTAAATGCCAGGGCCTATTTTTAATTCCATTCCCACCCTCTCCTGCCGCTCTCTTAGCATGTACACTGGCACCATTAACACCGCCCCTCCCCCACTCAAACCCTTTTTTATCATGGTGCCCCCCCTGTCATTTTATCCTGGATCCGCCCCTGAAGACAGATATGTTTATTACTAGTTGTTACTATTGGACAAATAGCAAGTCACTCAGGTTAGAGTTACTACCTATTATGGTAATCTTGCAGTTCCTCATAAAGGTCAGAAGATGGCAGATTATCCTCATACAGAAGGTGAGAGTGTATATAAAGCCTACACCTAATATTCTATACCAGTGTTTTCCAACCACTGCTGTGGCACACTAGTGTGCCTTGAGCTGTTCCCAAGTGTGCCCCCAGATCTACAGATGCCCAAACCAGTTTACAGCCACCACCAGTTCAACTTTTGTGTACTGGTCTCTTCTTTTCATGTAAAGGGCCAATGTATTTTATTTTTGTTACCTGTGGGGACCAGTGTGATTGTTTTTTTAATATGGGGGCCAATAGTTTTTTTTTTTTTTTTTCCCCTGTGGGGGCCAATGTTTTTTTCCCTGTGGAGATCTCATGGTGTGCCTTGGCAATTTTAAAATCTTATTTAGTAAATCTTATTTACTGTTAATGATGACACTGCACTGTATAGTGATAATGGGCAACTATACACTGATAGTTCTCGCACTGCACAGTATAATTATACCTACCTTCTAACTATAGATGTTTGGAAGTTGGGCCCTGCCACACTGGAGGTGCAGCTGCGGCAAGAAAAGGAGCGGGGCCTTAGATGGAGGATCCTCAAGTATGGTGGTCACACTGCGCTGTATAATGATACTATCAGTGTATAGATACTCAGTATCATTATACAGCGCAGTGTGATCACTATCAGTGTATATGTACTCAGTATCATTATACAGCGCAGTGTGATCACTATCAGTGTATAGATACTCAGTATCATTATACAGAGCAGTGTGATCACTATCAGTGTATATATACTCAGTATCATTATACAGCGCAGTGTGATTACTATCAGTGTATACTCAATATCATCGGCTCCCCCTCCCATTATGTCGCCAGTTTCCTGCATATAATGATACTGAGTATCTATACACTGATAGTGATCACACTGCGCTGTATAATGATACTGAGTATATACACTGATAGTGATCACACTGCGCTGTATAATGATACTGAGTATATATACACTGATAGTGATCACACTGCGCTGTTTAATGATACTGAGTATCTATACACTGATAGTGATCACACTGCGCTGTATAATGATACTGAGTATCTATACACTGATAGTGATCACACTGCGCTGTATAATGATACTGAGTATCTATACACTGATAGTGATCACACTGCGCTGTATAATGATACAGAGTATCTATACACTGATAGTGATCACATTGCGCTGTATAATGATACCGAGTATCTATACACTGATAGTGATCACACTGCGCTGTACAATGATACAGAGTATCTATACACTGATAGTGATCACACTGCGCTGTACAATGATACCGAGTAACTATACACTGATAGTGATCACACTGCGCTGTACAATGATACCGAGTATCTATACACTGATAGTGATCACACTGCGCTGTACAATGATACCGAGTATCTATACACTGATAGTGATCACACTGCGCTGTACAATGATACCGAGTATCTATACACTGATAGTGATCACACTGCGCTGTATAATGATACTGAGTATACAGTATACTGTATACACTGATAGTGATAACACTGCGCTGTATAATGATACTGAGTATACAGTATACTGTATACACTGATAGTGATCACACTGCGCTGTACAATGATACCGAGTATCTATACACTGATAGTGATCACACTGCGCTGTACAATGATACCGAGTATCTATACACTGATAGTGATCACACTGCGCTGTACAATGATACCGAGTATCTATACACTGATAGTGATCACACTGCGCTGTACAATGATACCGAGTATCTATACACTGATAGTGATCACACTGCGCTGTATAACAGGGTTGCCGACCCTCCCGGAATTTCCGGGAGTCTCCCGAAAATCGGGTACCTCCTCCCGGCCCCCGGAAGGGTGGGCAACCCTCCCGGATTCAGGGGGGACCCCCGCTGACCCCCGGATTGCGGCATTAAAATGCCGCAATCCTCGGGTCTCAGAGGAGGGGGCGGAGCTAAAACGGCACAATCGCATCATTTTAGCCCCGCCCCCTCCACGGAGATCAATTAATTCACTGCTTTAACAACATGGGGGCGGGGCTTATTGATGTCACTCGTAAGCCCCGCCCCCTGAGCGGCTGCTGAAACTCTCCTCTCCGGGCTTCTCCCGGAGAGGAGAATCTTAAAGTCGGCAACCCTGCTGTATAATGATACCGAGTATATACACTGATAGTGATCACACTGCGCTGTATAATGATACTGAGTATATACACACTGATAGTGATCACACTGCGCTGTATAATGATACTGAGTATATACACACTGATAGTGATCACACTGCGCTGTATAATGATACTGAGTATCTATACACTGATAGTGATCACACTGCGCTGTATAATAATACTGAGTATATATACACTGATAGTGATCACACGGCTCTGCATAATGGTACCGAGTATCTATACACTGATAGTGATCACACTGCACTGTATAATAATACTGAGTATATATAAATAAAGAACTGACCTAACTACTGCTTTCCTCTAGTACACTAGCAGTCCCTGAACACGTCATATAATCCTCTGGCTAGCACACCTCTGACAGGTATCACACACCTATAGGACACTAGGTGTACCTGTTATTCATGTCTCCTCCTCTCTCCTGAGTGGTGTGATCATAATCCCTCCCCGCAACTTTCACCCAAGTGACTCCCTGTATCAAACAGGTTCTGAAGATCTGAAACCGGTGCCAGCTGGCAGCAGTACATGGTAACGTGAACTTTGGGCCACCATAAGATGCAGCGTGCCTAGACATGCCACTAAAAGGGAGAATCATCTGATTATGCCGGACAGTCAATACAATAAATAGGAAGTCAAGTACACTCAGGGAAGGTAGCCATAGATACGGGCTGACCAATATAATCATGGGCATATACAGCATTCACTGGGAACCTGTGGATGAAATGCTCTGCCTTATCAATGGCAATTCTGCAACTGGCCATCGATAGTGCTAAACTATGCAATGGCTGACCATCGATAATTTTACATATCGATGGTCAGCCATTGTGTTTGATTGATTGGCCTGAGGGCCAATGAAAACACAGGGGCGGGGCTTCGCGGTTGTCGGGGGCAGAGCTATGCTCCGTGTCCAGGCACTTTGAAAAAAAAAAAAGCAAAACATCGTTTTGATGTTCCATCGATGGAGGGAAACCATCTGGCTCTCCCCCATTGATGGCAAAAGTATTCGACATCGGCCATGAACCATCGATGATTTCGAATGATCGATGGCCATCCCTACACTCCTCTATTCCTCACCATGCTAGGGGCTCTGTTCCCAGGTGGCTTTACAATATTGTCTGCAGAAGGGGCACAGGGTGGTACAATTGCTCATCGTGTGGAATGGTAGGTGAGGCGCCACTAATTATGCCTCACACTGACTGCTATTAATAAATGCATATCCCAGTCTGGAAAATGGGTCTGCATTAAGAACCACCACACCTAATAGGCTACATCAGTGATTCCCAAACTTTTTCTGAATCTAGGCACTGTAGAGTATCAGTATTTTTTTGCTGGCACCCCTAGTATAAAAGTTTTTTTTTTATATAAATTTAGAAAAAATATAAAATGAAGTGCATTGCGCCCACCTGTCATTCTTAGGTTCAGTTATGTGGTACTGCACAGTTGTGCTTCTGATTGGCCACATGTTATGATTGGCAGCAGCAAGCACCAATCATAAATAATGGATATGGTCCTGGACCACCAATCTGAAACACCCCAGCAAGAGCCTTGCGGAACCCCAGGGTGCCTAAGAACAGCTCTGCCGTCGATGGTCAATGCTCTCAAAGCATCGGACAGAAACAATGGCTTGTGTTTTGCACCTGCTCAGAATGCATTTGGTGGTTGGTCAGCAATGGTGGAAATACACTGACCGGACTTGGTTTCTAGATTGTCGATAGCCGACACGAATACACCCCAGATTTCTAGTACCATCACCATAGTGATTAATGGCACCCATAAATGAGGCTTTGTTGTAGCATCACACACAAGGCCACCTATTCCAGGTTGCAGAGGCACTAAATGTTGCCAAGAACTATTACCAAAAAGTGTTTGTTATTGGTGATAAAGGCGACTGTTGCACAAGAGCACGATACAATAAGGAAATGGGTGAGAACAGGTTACAGAACAAAGATGTCCCTCCATCGTGTTGGTTATGGCATCTGGACAGTTTCACCGGGATCATATTGATACAGGATATCATATCTCAAAGATGGTGAGTCAGCTGAATGAGTTACCAAGTAGTACAATGGCTAAAGAGTAAGGAGATTATGAGAGGTTAAAAAACCCTTACCTTTTACTTCCAGACAATTATGAAAACTTTAGCTCACATTGCGCGTCTGCAGATTCCTGATGATCAGATATCTGCATGAGGCCACAGACCTGTGCTCAGGTCTGAATCACAGCTTCCTGCTGCATTATCCCCCTTCTCATATCACGGATCTGTGCTGCTGAGGACCCTGCACCTTCTATTATGTAACTAACAGTCTGTGGCTTCCTGCTGCCTCTATTCCCTTCTCATATCACTATTCGGTGCTACTATGGATCCTGCTTGTTATACTATAGAATTCACAAGAGATTATGTAATGGATTCTGAGATGAAGGATTCCCCCTATAAATATAAGGCTGGATTGACTCTATAAATGATTACTGCTTTAAATTTAGAAAACAATCGGTGTCGGGACAGGTGATGTGCCAGTGGTGCACACCTGGACACCACTGGCACACACCTTCATTTTAGTGGTATGCCCTGACATTTTCTGGGACAGCCCGCTGCGGCATACCACTTAAGTGGTTAAGGGGGTTATTCTTGTTCACTCCTTCTGGCAAACTCCTTCTCAAATGGACAAAACCATGTCCACTGCAGGTGGGGCAGATGTTACTTGTGCAGAGAGAATTAGATTTGGGTGGGGTTTTACTTCAAAGTGAGATCTATATTGCAGTGTAAAAATAAAGCAGTCAGTATTTTCCCTGCACAGAAACAAAATAACTCACCCAAATCTAATTCTCTCTGCACATGTTACATCTGCCCCACCTGCAGTGCACATGGCTTTGTCCATCTAAGAAGGAATTTGCCAGAAGTAGTGAACCAGAATAACCCCCTAAGTCTTCTCCTTAAAGCATTGCTCTGTGCTGCTAGGGGATCCTGTTCCTTCTACTATATAACTCAGTTTGTGGCTTCTTGCTGCCGCTCTTCCCTATCACATCACTACTCTGGGAGTTACACAGTAAAAGGAGCAGGATACCACACAGCACTGTCTGTGAAATCCTCGCCCCCCCCCATAGCAACCAATCAGAATCTGCTTCCTATTTATTTAGCACTTTCTAGAAGATAACAAATAGAATCGGATTGGTTGCCCATAGCAACATCCCATCTTAGTAAATAAACCCCTTAGGCTGGGGCCACACACAGAGCGGCTCAGTGGGTCCCCACTGTGCCGCAAGGAGCCTGCACACAGGCTCCTATGCGCCTCTCACACATTAGCGGCGGGGTGCAGTTGCCGGGTCCTGCAGTAGGACCAGACGGCAGGACAGACAGATTTGGGGAAGAACACATATACTGCAGTGTACGTGCTCACAAAGTGCAACCGTCTACGTATAAATGCTCAGCTGTGTGAACATTGGCAAATCTGCATCAGGTTCTAGGTCTTTTGGAAGAAGGCTTAATACCTGTGTCACATTCAAAATAAACTTACTGACCACTTTACCTTACAAGTATTTTTCATCCTATCAAAGAACATCACAGGGATGTCATGCGGTAGTCGTGCAATGCTACTTTGGGAACATTTTGGATGGCCGGGCAGGGCCGGTGCAAGGCACCGGAGCGCCCCAGGCGAGTCGGGCTGGGGGCCCCCCGGTGCCGGGGGGGGGGGGGGGGGGGTACGGGTACCTGGCGTTCGGCGCTGTCTATTTAAATCTGGCGGCGGAGGCAGCGGGGGTCCCTGCAGTCTATTAAAAATCACGAGCGCTATCCGCCGGGCTATGCGGAAGCGCTTCTAGTGTGAAAACACTGGCAGCACGCTGATTGGCTGCCAGAGTTTTCACACTAGAAGCGCTTCCGCATAGCGCTCGTGATTTTTAATAGACTGCAGGGACCCCCGCTGCCTCCGCCGCCAGCTTTAAATAGACAGCGCCGTAGCTAGGACAGGTACCCGGGCGGCATTTTCCGCCCTCCAGCGGCCGGCGCCCTAGGCAAATGCCTAGGTTTGCCTAGTGGTGGCGCCGGCCCTGTGGCCGGGATATCTTTATAGGTCCATACTGGAACCCAGTGTCTGCATGCTCCGCCCTCTGTCAGCTATGGAACCCAGTGTCTGCATACTCCGCCCTCTGTCAGCTCTGGAACCCAGTGTCTGCATGCTCCGCCCTCTGTCAGTTATGGAATCCAGTGTCTGCATGCTCCGCCATCTGTCAGCTATGGAACCCAGTGTCTGCATGCTCCGCCCTCTGTCAGCTATGGAACCCAGTGTCTGCATACTCCGCCCTCTGTCAGCTCTGGAACCCAGTGTCTGCATGCTCCGCCCTCTGTCAGCTCTGGAACCCAGTGTCTGCATGCTCCGCCCTCTGTCAGCTCTGGAACCCAGTGTCTGCATGCTCCGCCCTCTGTCAGCTATGGAACCCAGTCTCTGCATGCTCTGCCCTCTGTCAGCTATGGGGGGGGGGGGGGCCTAATTTGGGGCCGTGGCCTATACTCGCGGCTCCCCCCACGCCCCCATTTTGCCGCTATGGGGGCATGACCCAGAGGCTCTGTGAGCCTCTAGCCATGCCCCCAGCCCCCTGGCTGCGGGAATGTTTATTCCCCGCTGCTTAGCAGCTGACAGGGGGGACTCCCAACAGCCCCCCCACACCGCGGGACACTGCCGCCCGCGGGTGGGACAGCGGGACAGGCCCATCGGGACTGTCCCGATAAAATCGGGACTGTTGGGAGGTATGGTTAAAGTGATCCTTTGAGTTTCCATAGTAACACAACAGCACAATAGCTAGAAAACCCAGAAAAGCGGCTAAACATACAATAAGAAAAACACAAGACTCAAAATATTTTTAGAAATAAATAAATTATATATTAAACTTTTCCCATTTATGATACAATCAATATGCATATGCAGAAAACAAATGTGTGCAAAACAACTGTACAAATATTCATATTTACACCCTTCACAACAACAAAACAAAAGCACTTTTTTTTTTTCTTCACAGGTTCAGGCAGGATGTTTTGATTTCAATACTGCAATTAAAGATTGGCTACTTTCTACGAAGCGAGACAAGGGAGACAGTAGTGGTGATTAGGATAAGGCCTTTTCGCGGTAGAGGTGATTAGGATAAGGCCTTTTCGCGGTAGAGAATAATCTCATATACAGCCAAGGTGGATATTTCAAGTATAGACAAAAAAAAGGAATTGCACCAGCTTTATATTAAGGCAGAGTGGTTAGCAACAGTGCGGCTGAGCATCCTCTGCCATTGTTCGTATGTAGGTAGCACAGTTAAAACAGTTTTTGTTCTCCTTGTATCCAGTAACAATAATTGAGAATTAAAGCTTAAGAAACAGCCAAACCTTCCAGATTACATGTTCAAAACATTGTTTCCACCGTCATGTCCTGTCGGATACTGGCAGGTGAGAAAAGCATCGCTAAACGATAATAAATGTAACAAAAACAGAATGTACAACACGTTTAAGACAATGAACAAAGTGCAGATGGAGGACGGGTTTTATAGAGAAACTAAGCATAAGAAGCAAATAGTGGTAGTAGACCAGGCACTTGTTGGTGATTTGTGGCCTTTTCTGGCTGGCTACATTGTAGCAGGAAGGCACAGCCTGATGCAACATGGCTGTTCGCTGACCCCAAGGTTGACCTCAAGGCAAGTACATCGGATGCCCTGAGACATTCCATCCACAATTCCGTACAAGCTCTCTGTGCTTCGCTCCTTATTCCTTATTGGAATTTCCATTTTAGTGTTTACGAATAACTTGTGCTTTTAAAACAAAACAAAAATAAACCCCAGAGGGATTGTCACATACAGTCCTTCACAGTCCTTCAATACATTTTTTTTTCCTTCACCTTCCAGTCTTTTCCCTGTCTCACACCACCCTCTTCTTTTTCCGGCCTTCTAACTTTCACAATGCCGAAAGAGGCGCGAGGGAGGTAAAAATGGCACAATATCAACAAAACAAGTATCTTCATAAATAAGTCAGTAATTCAGTGACTGCAGTCCCCGGGGCACCGTACAAAATGGACCGTTTGTTTAGTAGAGTTGGATAAACAAGACAAAAAGGATTCCAGGCGGTGCTGGATGGCCCTGTTGCTTGGATGGTATAAAATATGGTGTTTCTACTTTGGTTTAGCAGTCGTTGCCCCTGATATACTTGAGCAGCAGCGTTTGGTGATAGGCACAGGTGGTTAAGGTATATTCAAGCAACGTCATCGTCTAAGCTCACCATCTGTCTCTGTAAAGATAAGAAAGGATTGTCAGTTGGTGTTTAGTAGCAGCCTGCTCTAGAACGTTTACTAATACGGTACTAGAAGATGGGAAATATAAGACAACAATGACAGATACTGTATAAAGTTCTAAAGTTCCACTCTTCCCGAGCCAGACAGAATTTAATATAGGTTCTTAAAGTGAGGGCAAGACACGCAAATGAAAGTATCGTGTTATCAAATGGTGAAAGTAACACAACTTTAAACAGCTTAAATCCTCTGAAACCAATGGGGGACACTGGAGGTTTGGGGCATAGAGACTCGGATAGATAAGACGAAAAGTGGTGGTATTGCCCGTAGCAACCAGAGAAATGAGACCCAAGAATCGGATTGGTTGCTAAGCCAACAACAACACTTTTTATTATTACTTCTAGAACTAGCATCTATTGACAAAGAAAAACTGAACTCATAAAGTTATGGACAAGGATAGTACTCCTAGGTGTGAGTGGAGACCTGGAGGTTGTGAGGGGAACTCCAATCCAATAGACGCACCCTCTCATTTTCATCTTCAGGTTTCCCCTCTCCTTCAGTATATAATAAGCCTAATACAGTTACATTTAGGCCAAGGTATTTGGCATGTCACTTGGTCATACAATGCACATGAATAAGCTATATCTCACCGATGGATACGTGTATCCGTCCTGACTTCTGCAAATGTGGATCTCGTCATCTTCTGTCGTTTTCTGGTATACGGGATTGTCAAAGTGAATGGTGTTGGTGTTTTTTAGTCTCCAGTTTCTCCACAAAAAGAATCCCCCAAATGCACATAAGCAGATTACAACTGGGGAACAAAGACACAGATAGAGAAGATTACTACATTTATACTGCACTCTGAGGAGTCCGGTACATTTATACTGCACTCTGAGGAGTCAGGTACATTTATACTGCACTCTGAGGAGTCCGGTACATTTATACCGCACTCTGAGGAGTCCGGTACATTTATACAGCACTCTGAGGAGTCTGGTACATTTATACTGCACAGTGTGTAGTCTGGGACATTTATACTGCACTCTGAGGAGTCCGGTACATTTAAACTGCAAAGTGAGGAGTCTGGTACATTTATACTGCACTCTGAGGAGTCCACTACATTTATACTGCAGAGTGAGGAGTCCGGTACATTTATACTGCACTCTGAGAAGTCTGGTACATTTATACTGCACACTGAGGAGTCTGGGACATTTATACTGCACAGTGAGGAGTCTGGGACATTTATACTGCACAGTGTGGAGTCTGGGACATTTATACTGCACTCTGAGGAGTCTGGTACATTTAAACTGCACTCTGAGGAGTCCGGTACATTTATACTGCACAGTGAGGAGTCTGGGACATTTATACTGCACTCTGAGGAGTCCGGTACATTTATACTGCACTCTGAGCAGTCCGGGACATTTATACTGCACAGTGTGGAGTCTGGGACATTTATACTGCACTCTGAGGAGTCCGGTACATTTAAACTGCACTCTGAGGAGTCCGGTACATTTATACTGCACAGTGAGGAGTCCCGTACATTTATACTGCACTCTGAGGAGTCCGGTACATTTATACTGCACAGTGAGGAGTCTGGGACATTTATACTGCACTCTGAGTAAGTAAACAAATCAATACTAATAGATTTCTAGCAGGCAAGATTGGCGGTTTACTTCCTAACAGCACAGCGGAGTGCGGGGGTTTAGTTATATATAAGTAATATAAACAGCTACACAAACAATCCACATAAAGGCTTATCCCAGTGATGGCTAACCTTGAGACTCCAGCTGGTGTTGAACTACACATCCCAGCATGCTCGCATCAGTTTTAACATGGCCAAATAGTAAAACTGTAGCAGGGCATGCTGGGATGTGTAGTTCAACAACAGCTGAAGTGTCAAGGTTAGCCATCACTGGCTCATACAGTGAATAAAATTAAGGAGCAGACACTTACCAACAGGGATGACAGCATATAGAGCATTGGAATGGGACTGGGAATCTGCAGCCCCCAACTTCACCTCATTCCCATCTGTAACAGAGATAAGGGAGAATTCAGTAACGCGTCACCTGTCTCTACAATACGTTGTCACATGCAGACCATTTAAAACAGAAGACCTCTTTCTCCTTTCACTCTAAACATTAAGCTATAATAACGCATTGTTGTCTAATGCGCTGAACTACAGATCACAACATAATATGATGATCTGTGAGTGAGGCGGCTTGTAATGTAATGTACCTTGGTATGACTCTGTTGTAAGATCTGAAGTAGGATGATCAGGATCTCTCTTCTCACTCCGTGGAGTACTGGGCTTAGCGGCTGGCTGGCTTGTTGTAGGTGCACCGGTAGTTATGGGCCTTGGCGTCTGCTTTTCAGGTTTCACAGTCGAAGGCCTCTTCGGGGTGGTGAGAATTTTAGCAAGAATGGTGCTCCTGGGCGTTGTGACTGGAGAGCTTGTGGTAGTGGTGGGAGGTGAGGTGGACTGAGAGCCGTCAGGTGAAGTGTGTTCTGGAGGGACAACAGTGACATCATTTACAATCTGCATGAAGAAATTCCCCTGTGTCCTGCCACGCAGGCTTCTATGCAGCGAGGGTCCTGTATACAGGATAACTTACCCTTCACGCACGTTCTCCTGTCTTCTCCCATGTATTCTCCATCAGGGCACACACAAGTGTACTTAGGGGAGTTTGTGGTGATGTGTGGGGCTGGCAGGCACAAGTATTCACAACCTCCGTTCTCAATTTGTTGCGAAACGCACCAGTTTTCAGCTAAAAGGGAGAAAGAAAAACATTGAGGACTCATTAAAAATAGTCTGTTAGGCAGCAAACATTATTCTTGTTCTTTTAGGTGCCCTAGAATATACATACATTATATTTAATCTCCTAATGCAGACAGTACTGCATTAAGTAATGTCTACCTCTAAAAGCGAGTTCTCGGAGGGAGAAATCGTATATGAATTCCATTGAACCGCCAGGGAGCTTACCGGGCGGCAAGATCACTTGCTATATATTGGTATTCAGATACTATTGCAGCTCATACCTTCCGGCTGTCCCCGATTGTGGTACAAGACAATGTCTTCTGGAGACAAGAGATCTTCTGCTACCTTCCTGATATTTCCTCCAGTCAGTCTGTTGGCGCTGAAGATGGCTTCATTGTCAATATCGGTCCAGAACACAAGCTCCTTAAAATGAAAGAAAAATAAATGCATAAATAAGCCACAAATAAACAGAAGCGTAATCAAAGAATCATGACACCCAACTAAGGGCCTAATTCAGTTTATGCAATCCCCGTAGTTTCCCGAGTGTTGGGAAACTGTGCACATGCAGGGCCCATTCTGCGCATGTACGGTAGAGGTCCTGAGATCGCTGCACAGTTTAGTGAATGAATACAGAGTCTTAGTACTCCTGTTCATCTAATCGATTAGCTTTTTTTGCAATGGCTTATGGGATTTGCAAAAGGCAACCTGACCATGATGGGGAAATGTATCCTCCTACAGCCCAATGTCAATGTAGACTTACCTCAAAGATGGTGAGGCCAAATGGGTGCGATAAGTGATGCTCATCGGCAATGACCATCATCCTGTTATCTCCAGAAACACCGATGCTGGATAGGGTATGCAGCTTGGAGTCCACCCAGTACAACCTCTGACGAACCAGGTCTAAAATGTGACAATATGACATATTTTATAGCTAATGCAAACAAACATCTGTTCTTACACCAAGTTACTGTTGTATATTACTGTAGGTAAATGAAGGCGGATAAAATACGCACCTAGAGTGATACCGTTTGGCCATTCAATGTCGTCACTGACCACGGTTTGTCTGGCTGCTCCATTCAAGCCTCCCTTCTCGATTTTGGCGGGAAAGCCCCAGTCAGTCCAGTACATAAACCTGATATACACAGACAAGGGAGAAGTTAATCCCTAGAACTAGAGTCTATAATAGTATCATATTACAAGTTGTTAATGATCTTCTGCAGTTCCCTTACCCTTTTGTGGGATCCACCACAATATCACGTGGCTTTGCCAGGCCATCCTTGAAGAGCGTTTTTCGCTTGGACCCTGCGGTGTTTGCCACAGAAATGCTGCCATACGCAGAGTCTGTCCAGTAAATGTTGGCATGGACCCAATCCACCGCGATACCGTCTGGAGCTTGTATTTCATTCCCGATCACTGTCTCATGGTGAGAAAAGTTATGGGCCTTGTCCATCAAAGCGCTGAAGAGGAACAAAGACAAACACAACTGAAGCTTCTCATTTCTGCCACGGGAACCTTCAGACCCAACGTCAGGGAACTAATGCTGGTGTGACCCAGCGGACACCCCTTAATTACCTGTAAATCTTCTTCTGTGTCAGGTCGGACCAGTAGATCTTATTGCTGGCGATCTCCATGTCCAAAGCCACCACATTCTTCAGACGGGGGATGAAACTTGTGTACTCGCTCCGGTCTAGAGACATCTTCCTCACCTCATGGCGGTTAGTGAACAAAAGGTAAGCCACTGTCCCTATAACATACAAAGCCAGCGATAAGACAACCTTAGAAAACAGGCATCATAAATGAAAGTGTACGCTGTCACGAATGCATGTGTTGAATATGTAAAAGGTTAAAAGGTGTTCTCATATTGTACTGACCGATGCTCTTGCAGGTTCTGGTTACAGGATCCATTTGGTAACCCTCGTTGCATTCACATTTGTAGCCTCCTTCCAAGTTAATGCAGATTTGGCTGCAGGTGGTAGGTTCCTCACATTCATTAATATCTGAGGGTGAAGCAATGGAGAATAATGAATGACGCTGTGAAATAATGCAGGAAATACACTAGCTCACGGTTTCCCATAATCTGCCATTACAGTCCAGGTTTTAAGGATATCTATGCTTGAGTCCGCATAGTTAAATCTAAGAGACTGAGGGCCAGATGTACGAAACCTCAAATGGTGATAAAGTGGAGAGTGAAACATCCAGCCAATCAGTTCCATGTTGAAAAATGGCAGGTAGTAGCTGATTGGCTGGTTGTTTTTCACTCTCCGCTGTATCGCTTTTTGAAGCTTGATACATCTGGCCCTGAGAAACAAATGAAGTCACCTGTGCTCAGGCATGGCTACTCTGTCACTGGTTGGTGTTTGTATGTATATTAAACGGAACATACATAGTGTTAAAATAAAAACAAATTAATGAAAAGACTTTTGTGGGTTGTGGTCAAAGTGGACTTTCTGTAATTAAAGCATTTGATTTTCTTTAAGATGATAAGTAGTGCTTCAGACAGACGTGACGGCAAGTTACCTTCACATTTCTTTCCTCCCACCAGGCGGTAGCCCTCTGGGCATAAGCACTCATAGCCGATCTTAAGGTCATTGCAGGTGTGGGAGCAGCCCCCGTTGTTTCTCAGGCACTCGTTTTCACCTGAAGAGAAGGAGACAATCATGTTTGTAAGTACAGAAGAAACCAGAGGAGAAGCTGCAGAAGATGGGACTTCCCTGATCTGCCGGGGGCGCGCATAAACATTTGGTCCACTCACCACACTCCTTAATCGGTTCGTCCGTCCAGTCTCTGCAATCTCTGACTTTGTTACACACTTTATCCATGCTGATACATTCCCCACTGTGACACTTGAATTTGTTGGGACCTTCACATTTTGTCACTGATTAAAGAAAAGACAACACAATGAAGACAATGAGCCTCATTCATTACACCAAGAGGCCTGCGTTCAACATATGCAGACAACCTGTCTGGCTACATAGATTGGAAGTAAATCCTGCTCCATAAACTAGTTAGTGTGTGGACTCTTAAAGCCCTTACTGCAATGGGTTCACACAATCCTGAGCTCTGCAACTTGCTTTACTTGGGCTAAGTTCCATGACATCTTAGCTTGGGTTGGGATCATTTGGTCTATTGCATTATGGTAGAAAGTCATTAGGTCGAATCCATTAGGTCGACATGCTAAAAGGTCGACATGATTCTAGGTCGACATGGGAAAAGCTCGACATGATTCTAGGTCGAAAGGTCATTAGTTCGACAGGTCATTAGTTCGACAAGGTCATTAGTTCGACATTGTCTATGTCGACATTCACAAGGTCGACATGGGGTTTTTCACTGTTTTTTTACCTGAATGTCAACACAGTCGACATGGACACAGTTTAAAGTGCACTGCATCCCCTCGCATCGCTCGCTATGCGTCGGGCACGGTGCCTCGCTACGCTCGGCACACTATTTTATTCTCCCACCACGCCCTAGTGGATGGTAGGGCATGAAATACCGCCTGTCGGCACATGTTGGCTCAAAAAACAGTGAATGTCGACATAGACAATGTCGAACTAATGACCTTGTCGAACTAATGACCTTTCGAACTAGAATCATGTCAACCTTTTCCCATGTCGACCTAGAGTCATGTCGACCTTTTAGCATGTCGACCTAATGGATTCGACCTAATGACTTTCTACCATAATGCAGTAGACCAAATGACCGCATCCCCTTAGCTTATATGAAAATACTAGAATGATGCAAATTATTCCATGTTTGATCTGCATTCCTACTCTCCCAGGATCTCCTCATCTCCCATCATTAAAACCATTCCCGTTATCTGCTATATAAAATAATTCCATACAGTACTGCAATGAAGAGCAATTACTGTTTACCTCCCGCCCATCTCTTCCAGTTATATGTATATTTAGTCACGTATAACACTCACCATTTACACATCCAATCTCATCGCTCAGGTCTTCGCAGTCGTATTCTTTGTCGCACTGACGGCTGCCATGAATGCACTTCCCGTCATTACACTGGAACTCATCCGGCCGGCAAGTGTGTTTTTCTGTTATGAAAATCAGATGGGAAAAAAATAAGCTTCCGACATCTCACTGTGGAAGTAAATGTATGAAGCTTGGAGAAATGGTATCTATTCCCCAATGTTATGTATAACGTATATATATCATGTATGTATGAAGAACAGTATGTGCAAGGTGATATTGCTCCAGCCAATCAGCTCCTAACTTTCAATTTACATATTGGAGCCGATTGGCTGGTACTTTGTCCCTATGTGCCTCCAGTTACCCAGCGCATACTACTCGTGAGTTACGTACCACAGTCCTTTTCATCAGACTTGTCCTTGCAGTCAAAGCTTCCGTCACAGTGCCAACTCATGTGTATGCATTCGCCGCTGCCACAGTGGAACTCCAGAGAGGAGCAGGGTTTGTCTGTCTTTATTGGCTCCTTCCCATCACAGTTCTCCTCATCAGATCCATCCTCACAATCAGGATCGCCATCACAGGTCCAGAGTTCAGGGATACAGGCGGTAGAGTTCTTGCAATTGAAATATTTGGGGTTGCAGGTGGGTGTCGGGCAAGAGTCTTCATCGCTGCCATCATCGCAATCATGTTCGCCATCGCAGAGATAGGCAAGAGAGATACACATGCCGCTGCGGCACTGAAACTGGTCATCGAAAGCGCAGGGCTTGGCAGCTAGACAGGAAAGTGGGCAAATTACTTATGATGTGCAGATAAAATACACAGATCTATATGTCCTCTGTGTGCCTCAATGTTACTTGTTCCTGGTGATACCATTAACTGTATTCTCATGGCTAACAGATTCCGCACACAAACACACAAATGAGGCGACCGGGCAGAACCATGTCGCATTGCAGAGAGTTAGATTTGGGTGGGGTGTGTTCAAAGGGAAATCTAAAATTGCCGTTTAAAAATAAAGCTGTGTTACATTTGTGGTCTACATGCACAAGCCGCCAGTATTTAACCCGCACAGAAAATATATAAATGTATTTTCTCCCCTTGCTTTACTCCCCTTGGTTTTGCGATATGCCTCTTGATGTACCTAATTCTGGGGCAAATCTACCTGTGACTATGGTGATGCGTGAATGCAGCATGTATGCGATACGTACCACAGTCCTTCTCATCGGACCCGTTCTCGCAGTCCTCTTGCTGATCACATTTCCATGAGTTGGGAATACACCGGTTTGTCCGGCCACCGCAGCTAAACTGGTCAGGGCTGCATGTTCTGGAGACTGAGAGGAGAGCAGCGCCATATTAGAGGTAGGCTTACACATTTTGCAGACGTTGTTTCCGCACTTTTTTATGGTGATCATTCACCCAGTACAAGAACTTACTGCAGGTCTCATAAAACTCGTCAGAGCCATCTCGGCATTCCTCATTGCCGTCACAGATCCACTTGTACGGGATGCATTTTCCATCACCACATTGGAACTCACTTCTGGCACACTTGGTATTCCCTAAAATGAAGGGGAAAAAAGCAATTAATGGAGATGAAAAGTATTAACATAACTATTAGATTCAATTAGCTAATTTTTATCAGAATAACCACACTCTCAGTGTTTATATACATGATGCAAAAATAAGACATGCAATTCCATATATCATAAAGATGGTTATGTCCATATGAGGTTATAATCTAGGAGGAGTGAGGGACAAATAATACACAATAGTGTTCATTCTAGCACCCGCCATATTTGAAAACCCATGCAGTTCCTCTTACCTTACTGGGGTGTCACTGTCTGCTGTGGTGTTTCTAGCACAGGTCTGGTTTGCATATCAGAGGTGATATACAGACCACACTGTGCTAGAAGCACTACAGCAGACAGCGACACCCCAGGCAGGGAAGAGGAACTGCATGGGTTTTCAAATATGGCGGGTGCTAGAATGAACACTACACAAGATAGTGGAATAACAAGTGTGTGTGGCTATTGCAAGACAGAATAATCACTAGCCAGCCACTGGTATTTCAGTGCAGCTAATGTCGGTGCAGAACGGTTGTAAGCAGGAGACACAGAACACCGTAGAGAACACAAACTATACATTGAAGACATGTTTAGCCAATCAGCTACCGACATCCGTAATAACTGAACCTCCTTCCTGTTCAGTTTCTGGAGAACACAATTACGCTCGATCTAGATGTTGGGTTAGTAGTAGGAGAGCCAAGAGTCCATGCTGCACCCAAATCCTTCTATTGTATGGAGAGTGATACAGTGTTCATGTCCACTGTGTCGACATTTGGGACAAAAAACTTGGAAAACCTATGTCGACATTCCCCAATGTTATAAGGTGTCTGATGCAGAACTAAATCCAATCTTGGTGCACTAGTAGTCCAGTTATAGAATGTGATTCCTCACCTACGTTCCTTCTGTCAGTATTTATGTTCCGCGCAACGTTTGATGGATTATTCAAATACGACAGCTGAGGAAGCCATATATCTTGATAAGGAAATAGCCTAAGGAGGCGAGTGTGATGTCTGCAGCCATTCCTGTGCAGGACAGGTGTGCAATAAATGTCTTATATGTTTCCCTCTGTTTTAAACATACAAATATTCGCTGCGGCCAACCCCGTCATAGTAATCATCCCTACTGTATCTCTATCTGGAAGAGATGAGCAGAACCGAGTTATGGAAATAGCAACATCAAGTCCGTGAGTATTTAGTGCATCATTACCGGCTTCTATTACACTCTCAGCTACTAATATGCAGCTGGTGTGAATATTTCAGAGCGTGAAGCAAAAGTACAAATATTAACTTCACTAAGGTGCGGCTGATATTTCACATATCACTACAATACAGTAAGCCTGGTCTAATCCAGCCTCACGTGGGCGATGACAAGTTGGGAGCAGAGGTGAATGCAAGCCAACCTTCTGTCACCTGACAGCGAAACTTGCTATTCTGGACTGAACAGGAGAAATGTCTTACTTTATACTCAGAATACTTTCCAGGAGGGGAGGTCACAGCATTACTGAGGTGCAGGAACATAAATGACGTTAGAGTTGCCTTACTGTCACTGAAGGGTTTACAGTATGTCCATTTACCTGCACATAAATGTGCACGCATAGAGCTTGTGTAACATCCGGGTGCTATAGGACATCTTATGAAATGTTGGCAACGATGTTATATAGGACAAAGACAAATAACTTAAAAGAAAAGTCATTTTAAGGATCTTCCTAACTGTACAACATGCTGACTATGAGTAGATACTGACACAGAGACTTATTATGGACCTTGTCGGTAAAAGAGGGGCCTGGAAAGCCACTTTTAGAACACGATGTTGGCACAGTATAACATTTCAACGCCCACTGTTGCAACAGCGCATGCAGAGCCACGTTTGGCTTACATATTAACCGCACAGCACTACAAGCACCCACATGTGAACCTTATCCTAATTTATATCAAAGAGATGTTCTGGAAAGTGAGCCGCAAGCAAATGTTTAAGCCAGGGAACAAAACCGTCACCAAGCAACGTATTCAATAATGCTCCAGGTTCTGATAGAATCTTCAGATCATAAAGATGCTTTAGTGATGTAAAAATGAAATAAAAAATAAAGTTTCAGAAAAACATTCTGATCCCTTTGGCCGTACGCTGTACTTTCTGCGCGGGTAAAGTACGCAATCACTTTTACATTGTTTTTACGGGACAATAAATTGGTTGACTGGTGTTGAGTGGAAAGAGAATTTCCTCGGCACGTGTCCTACATCAGGACGATTACTCTGCACACCGAGCACCAACAATGGCCGCCACTAGAAACCTAACAAACCTGAGTTTCGCATTTCAACCTGCCTTTATTGTATCTAATATAACAATTGCCACAAGCTTTCCATTCATTGAACATGGCAAAGTGTTAAAATAAAAGGCACGTGCTGCTGCAAATGTGATATCTGCTCACCCGCTATTTGGGCAGTTAAGGCTCATACACACTTGGCGACGTTGAGCTGAAAGCAACTCAGTCTGATGCAGCCGCCATTTGTCCGCTGGCCATACCAGCCGACTAAACGCCTTTCCATGGTGTGATCATCGCTGTCCATACACGCTGGGCAAAACCGCCCAGTGTGTATGGACCCTAACTTGGCCTCACATATTGCTGAAACTGTTCAGTTTCTTTCATAACCAAGGAATCTTGGATACTACGTGCAGGGGAGATTACTCTAAAATTCCAAGTCACAAATTAGTGGTACTTTACACAGTGGTTACAATGATACTTTATTCAGCGGTTACAAGAATAACACTGTTTAGAGAAGTCTTGAAATGTAACAACATGAAAGTGCTGACATTTCAAATGCATGTTTAATTTTAGGCTACGGAATTGCTAATTATCGCAAGTGGAGCCCCCCCCCCCCCCCCCCCCTCCCCCCCACGTACATGATCGCAGGGGACGGCATACACACACTTGTGATTTTGCTGACACTTCCGTTACCAGCCCCAAACAGTCACTTCCTGACAATCACTCTGTAATGGAATCCTTACTGTGAGCAGCACTGCGAATGCAGTCTGGCGATAATCGATTAGTTGCATGCACATGGGCATTGCATACAAACATGAATGATGCACTTAATACAGAAGGATTTCTCACCTTTTTTATTATTATTTTTACACACAATGTAGGTGCAGTAACTACAAGTTTTGACACCAGCAAATGCTTAGCAGGTTTCTCTAAAGTACAGCCACACCAAGGCTGCACAGGGCGTGGTTCCCTAGAACGTCCGCGTAGACATCCTGCCTTGTGAACTGCTGCTCCACAGCTCTCCTCCATTATAGAGCAATGAAGAGGAGTGTCTTGGCTCATATACTGATCAATACTGCTTAACTGGGGCAACTTTTTGTAATAATTATATATAGATACAGTTTTTGAGGAAATGGATGTAAAGAAACTGGTTTAAGAAAGAACTTTCCACTCAATGGAAAATATTCTCTAAGCTTCAAAAGTGATAAAATAGAGAGTGATAAACAGCCAGCCAATCAGCTCCTGCCTGACATTTTTCAAACACAGTCTGTGACGTGGCAGGTAGGAGCTGATTGGCTGGCTGTTTATCACTCTCCATTTTATCACTTTTGAAGCTTAGAGAATCTGGCCCAATGTAAGAAACAGGAGCTTGGGGTGGGAATAACTCATACTTGCCTACCCTCCCGGAATGGCCGGGAGGGTCTCGCAAATCGGGTCCCCCTCCCGCCCCCCCAGGCAGGTGGGCAAGACTCCCACATTTTCCCCACAGCCCCTGCTCCCCGCGGTATAAAACTAGGAATTTTGCGGGTCCGCTGGGAGGGGGCGAGGCTAAAATGACAAGATTTGCGTCATTTTAGCCCCTCTCCCACATCCACCGACCCGCAAATTGATGCGGCTGTCTGTCATGGGGGCGGGGCTTGGTGACATCAACCTCACCCCGCCCCCAAAACAAAGCCTCTTCCCGACCCACTTTCACTCCTCTCCGGGCTTCTCCCTGATAGGAGTTTAAATAAGTTGGCATGTATTGAATAACTCGTGCTCAGTTTCGCACTTCTAACCGCTGCAAGCACAATATATAAGCAAATAAATTGTCTCAGCAAATATTATTTATATGAACACCATCTCTTCTCTGTAGTATTCTTTGCTGAGTGAGTCACGGGAAATTTTAAGGCAGCAATTCTTTTCTTTTCCAGTGTGATTGGGGGTTTCCCCGGCCTACAGGGTTTTTATTTTTTTTTACTGCAAAATTCCTATGAGGAACATGGGGCCTTATACACTACTCATTGTGGATGTGATCAGTAGTGGATTCCTGATAATCGGGACACTGCTCATGTACACATTCTGCTCCAGCAACCAGGGGGAGGGATGGGGGAGGCCGGTATTGGCGACGCCAAGGACTGTGTCAGATTTCTTAGCAGCACAAGTCGCAAGCCACCCTGTGACAATCAGCCTGAGTACATCACTGATGACCATAGCGACCGATGATCGCTAAGTTTGATCTCAGCCTGCGATCGCAAATGCAGCAAGGAGGTGTGTGTATACACTTCCTGCTGCATTTGTATTGTTTGGATTGCATTTGTAAATCTGCCTGAGAACAGCTTGATTTACCCAAATGCAATCCATACTGAAGGAGGGCCAGAATATGTAGAACAGGTGTGGTTTATCTCACAGACAATGTCTAGGTCGGCAGTCATGTCAACAGCAAAAGGTCGACAAAATATCGACATACACAAGGTCGACATTGGAAACATCGAGGTGAGTTTTTCACAATTTTGGGTATCAAAATTGATACCTGAGTATGTGGACCCCAATTAGTGTCCCGTGTATGGAGGAAAGCCAGTTTATGGATGGCCTTTGATGGTTCGTTTGCCACTAATGAATCAAAGGTTTTACCAATGATGGTGTGGGAATTGATGGTTCTGTGCCAGTGGGTCAGTGGGGTTTAACCAATGCGTGTTTAAACTATTGTTCTCACACAAGTGTTATTACTAACACTACCCAACACGGCAAAAGCTTAATTTACACTGATTGGGGCAGATGTAACAAGCATGGAGAGTTAGATTTGGGTGGGGTGTGTTGAAACTGAAATCTAAATTGCAGTGTAAAAATAAAGCAGCCAGTATTTACCTTGCACATAAATAAAATAACTCACACAAATCTAACTCTCTCTGCACATGTTACATCTGCCACACCTGCAGTGCACATGGTTTTGACCATTTTGAGAACAAATTTGTACTGCGATCAGATCTGAATAAGGACCATAGTCCCACAATGCCAGGTGCCCTCCACACCTTTGATTCCCAACTCTGGTCCTCAAGTACCCCCAACAGTGCATGTTTTTCAGGTCTCCACACAGAATCACAAGAGCTATAATTAGCTCCACCTGTGGATCTTTTAAAATGTGTCTGAATAATGAGTGCACCTGCTAGGTGACCTGGAAAACGTGCACTGCTGGGGGTACTTGAGGACCAGGGTTGGGAACCACTGCCTTACACTATAGGTGGAGGTACCAACAGAACTTCACACATCTGATGAGACCTTGCAGGATAGAAGGGATACACACTGAATATCGATGTTTAACATCGACATTGTGAGAGATAAAAGTACCAACCACTCAGTCAGCTCCTGTCATTGATTAATACGATCTCTCCCCAAGCTTTGATAAATAGGGGCACAAGGAGCGGCCCGGGGATGCTACGTCGCTTATCAGCCGCACACATGGCCCCACCACACCCTTGGCTCATCCTAACACACGGGTAGACCAAGAGGCAGAGCCGGTGTCACTCTGCGCCGCCTATCTCCCTCCCCTCAGCAATGGGCGGGAAAAGGGCCAATGCGTCTCCGACTCTCCGGATAAGGCACGGGACGTCACAGCCCACCCTGGCCACGCCTCCTTGTTTCCCTATTGGCCTGGAGGGCGGAGGCTCGCGATCGGCAGATTTTACGTCGCCCAATGGGATTCCTCGCAGCGGCTGCCCATTCATGACCTCACAACGGAGGTGGGCGCGGCCTGACAGGGAATGTCTCCCGTGTGTGACAGGAACAGAAGAAGCCGGTTGTAAATGTCAGTGGCCGCGATGCCGATGCTGCTGCGGACCACGGTCACAGATGCCAGTGGCCAGCCACTGCTACCCATGACCACAGAACACCCCATTAGTACCTTAAACACTGTCTGTGTGACCTGTCGGTAGGGTAACTGTGAACCTGCCCCCCTTATTACCTCACACGCCCCCTGATGCATTATTAAAGCGGTTATCTGAGGTAAAAGCAGCCCCCCCTCCCCCTTCCAGTAATATCACAGACTATCATGATCAGACCCCACCTCAAAATAGTAGTAACAGCCACACAGCTGGTATAGAACTACAAGTCCCACTACTACTGCCCACCACAGAGCAGAGCACATGCACCCTAATAATATAACGGTTCACACTTGGACATGCCACAATACTCCTGTAATGATAACTCAGAACAATCAATGTATACACTGCATTACAGCCGCACACATCAAAATAAATCTCCCCCCCCTCCCCCCGAATAAATGTCCCGTCTCAGACTAAATACCCCCTCCATGCAGTGGCCACCTACTGAGTACCCTGGTCATGCACTTACCTGAGAGAGCAGTCCTGAGGTGTATGAGAAGCAGCAGCAAGGCAATGAATGCAGACAGCCCAGATGGTCCCATGCTGGTAGTGATGTGCATACAATCCTCTATGAATAGGAGTATATATATCTATATACTACAGTATGCAGCTCCCCTGTCCTGTGCAGTGTAGTGCAAGGGGATGCTAGCTCTACTGGTTCAGGTTGCAAAGTGTTTGGGGTAGTCCCCCTGTGTGCATTTCAATTCATTCCTTTTTTTTTTTTTTTACATACTAGTAGGCTGGGACTAAAAGTGGTGTGATTTTTAAAATATGGCTTAGTACATCCCAGCAGAGGAGGAGTCTAGCAACGCATGATATGACATCGGCAGTTCACTCCTTGGCTGTAATGCAAACCTTACCACACACAGACTGATGGGGGCTGACACTACTGATACACTGACTCATTTCCTATAGGTGCTCATCAGAGTCAGGCACTCCCCTCCCTGGCATACCTCAGATGCCTTCACATACACACGGAGGGGGGTAGGGGGGGGGATTCGGGATATATGACAAAATAATGCATACAGAGATCCGTGCAGAATCATTTACAGGAAGGGGGATATTTATAGATAGATAAATAGATATTAAATACTTCAGTTTTTTTAAGTTACAGAACTGCTCATCATCGCAAGTGAAGCTGCCACCCAAGAAATAAGACAGACGCAGACCAGAGCTATCGTGGTCCTCCACAGTTGCGTACTCATACGCAGCACCAATGCAATAATGATTTACATCAATGGCAGGTATTCAATGCCGGTGCGAGCGGCCGGCGAGGGGGTTAAACTGCCAGGATCACAGAAAACCAGTGATCCTCGCAGTTTAACCCCCGCACCGGCCGCTCGCACTATGCAACGTTCCGGGGGAATCCTCGCCGTCACAGAACGGCGAGGATTCCCCTAAACTGCGAGAGCCGCGGCTAGTGCAGCAAACTCGCTGTAATTAGCCTTGATTCTCGCAGTTTTTGGAGGCATATACGCAAATTCCCCCTCGCTCAAAAAACGGAGCGAGGGGGAATTTGCGTATGAGGGGGGTCAGTTGAATACTGACAGGGTGAGCGGTGACTGCGAGCAAAAAGTCCTGCTCGCAGTCACCGCTCGCCCACGGCATTGAATATATGCCATTGTATCACAGTATCATTCTACTTGCAATACATAAGCTGCGAGGCTACATATCGATTGCGGCTAAACACGGTGTGATTTTGACTAACTTGCTATCAACTTTGACTATATATTCAAAATCAATAGCCAAAATCGCACCATGTGTACACACCCTTAGAACAGTCAGATGCATACATTATGGCCCTTATTCTGGTTCACTTGCAAAGGCAAATTCCGGTACTTATGTATTATCTGGGCTCCCATGTTAAATGCACCCCATTTTTTTCATACCCCTACTATCCAACTACTCATGGAGTTGATTTTATATAGTGTGGCGAGCGCAGCGAGCCACTGTGCCCGAAGCGTGGCGAGCGGACGCGGTCTCATAAGAAAAACGGAAGCCCAGATATTACATAAGTACCACACTGCAATATAGATCTCACTTTGAAGCATAACCCCACTCAAATATAATTCTCTCTGCGCATGTTGCATCTGCGCCACCTGCTGTGCATATGATTTTGTCCATTTGAGAAGGCATTTGCCTTTATGAGTGAACCAGAATAAGGGCCTGGGTTTTTGCACTTCATAGTTATTTATATATAACCTGCCCCAGGTAGTACACTAACAACACTTTTGCTTCCCTACATCTCAGCTGCATTGTGTATTGAGAATTGTGCTGCTATACCTGTGCTCTGTTGTAGTTTCTCAGTTACTGTTATGTTTAGTTCTGTGTACCCGTATTGTTCTAATGTGTGCTGCATGTACGGCGCTGCCAACCACTTGTGGGGCCTTATAAATAAAATATAACAACATTTATTATATCTATCTAAATGGTTAAGTCTGCATTTTCAGTTGCCACCTTGTTTTGTTCATTTTCTCTGTAAAATAGATTATTAAATCAGATTCTAGCTTTTATCCGAGTCTAGAAGGCGCTAGATAATTAATAAACAGAACTTGATTGGTTGCTAGGGGCAACATCTCTCAATTCTAAAAACTCACGCTTTGCTAAATTCAACCCCTTGTGTCATCTGATAAATTAAAGTGAATTGAAATAATTATCCTTATTGATAGAGCAGAAAAGGAAATTGCAATCTTGTCACTAAGGCTGCAGTAATATATAACCTGGCATTGAGATGTATCAAACCTTGGAGAGAGGCTAAATGGAGACAAGTAATATACCAACCAGGTATCTCCTGTCATTTTTCAAACACAGCCTGGTACATGGCAGCTAGCAGCTGATTGGCTGTTACTTTATCTCTCTTCAAGGCGTATTACAAATCCCCATTGTCATATACAGTATGCAAACCTCCCAACATTGTAAGGTCCCAGGTTGGGATTCTTGTGCGGGCTGCCGTGTGTGGGCACAAAAAGAGGCGTGGCTTTGTGGAATGTCCGGGAATGTGAAAAGACGCGCCCCCAAATGACACTGTGAGGGCATGTTCTCATAAAAGAGCATATAGTCAAACAGTGGCGTTCGCTTGGCTGACGGACGGCGTTTAAGTGCTCATAACCGGCTGCTAACTGAGCCAACCTGAAACAGGCTCTATATACTGTATGTACTGCATATTTCCTCTCTTCTGCAATAAAACAGAGTATGCAAATGCTCTTTATTAGCCCTAAGCACCCCCCACTGATTAAAAGAATGAGCACTTCCCTGATTGGTTGTTAGGGGTATTTGTTATCTCAATACAGATTAATTGTTTACAATCTAGAAGCATAAAGGATAATAAACAAATTGTAACACAATTGTTAAAATACATTAGCTTACATCACCAGAAAGAGTTGTAAAGGATGTAGTAGTAAAACAAAAGTTTTAATCTTTCAGTTCAGAGCTTTTATATATAGATATTGATATAGAAGAGGAAGATAAACCTCAGGAAGAGACAAGACCGTCTTAGTGAACTTGAACTTTCAATTCATGCATCTGTGTTTATCAGTTCCCTATTATCTGCTGTACTGTATGCAAACAGAACATACAGGTAGGAGGACTTTGACATCAACTGAGCTGAAATGAGTGCATAATACAAATATTACCATTTGTCATCACCACAGAAGCCTGCGTCTGATTAGTAATAATCTACAGATGTTGTTGTTAGTGATACCAAGATGGACGTTTGCGTTATGCTGGCCACACATCAACTTTCCTCCAACCATCCAACTAGTTGCTTAGATGTAGAATAAAAATGTGGTACTGGAAGGGAGCAAAGGACAATCAGAAATGAGCTCACAAACCCAGGAAAATGGAGAAAAACATTCAGTCAAATTGTTTAAATCAAACAGGTTGAACTACAGTACCGTGTCTGAGGGACAGTTTTTGTCCTTTTTCAGATTTTGGGAGCAAATTTCTGAAGTAAGTTTTGCTCCCATCCATACCTTCCATACCACTCATCTGCACCATTTCTTAGCACTTTAGCAAGTATAGTATCTCTTACTAAAGGTGCCCATACACAGTACAAATGTTATTTGCGATGAGATGGCGCTCCCTTCACACATCTCAACGCACAGCTCAAAAAGTATGTGCTACTTTTTGTACTAGATCTCATCTCATCTCATTGCATTGCAAAACCTATGCAATGTGATGAAATGTGATATTGTATACATACATTGTATATATCTGCCATCAAATTCTATGTTTCTATGTTTTTATTTTACAATATTGTATACAATAATTGTACCGTGTATGGGCACCTTAACTGCTTTGGGGCTATCTACATTTGGATTTAAGTCATTTGAAAAGATTCCTCTCAGATGTAGCAGTACTCACCCACGCTTCTAGGTGCCATGTTCACAATCTCTTTTTCACAATCTCTCCATATATGGATCTAGACACGCCCCTTGGGTGGAGCATGACATGCCGGCGCTTTACAAAATTCTATTTCCAATTATCTCCCTGAAACTAGTTTTCAAAAGAAGGCAATTATGATGTATCTATGGGCCAAATGTATTAAGCCTTAACAAGTGATAAAGTAGAGGGTGATCCAGAGTGATAAAGGACCAGCAAATCAGATCCTAAATGGCATTATTCAAACCCAGACTGGAGAATGGCAGTTTGGAGCTGATTGGCACATCGTTATAGCTTTGGACCCTACACATGGAGCGATTTGGGGTCATCTTTTACGTGATCTGGTCAGATCGCTTGTAAAATGACCCAAGATCGCTCCTTGTGTGGGCCCCATAAGAGCCGGTCAGTCATGAAGTTCCACTCTAGACATGAGATGAATAAACAAAGGTGCGATAACTTGCATAGGCCCTCGGCTCACTACAGGAAATGCCACATGTCTATGCCAGCCAACCAAAGGCCGCCCCCTGCCGCCCGCAGCTTGTGTGCGGAGCAGAATGATTTCTTCAGCGTTCGCAACTCTAAGTCACTCTCTGGTGAATCAGATTAGTGGCACCCTGGTACGGGAAGAGGGCGGGCAACTGACATCCGGTGATGTCAGCTGCCCGCCCCCGGCACACGCGTCATGGGTGTATTAACATGGGAACGCCCATCGTTTTCATGGGGACGGACATGAAACGCTGGGGGTTCCCATGGCGCGACCCATGTCCACCGCCCCCCTATACAAGTTGCCGCGTCCGTTCGCACAGATGGCCTGCACATGAGCATAAGTGAATATGTGCATGCGCATTCCATCACAATCGCTCACTGTTACAAATTTGGTTGAACAAATTTGGTTTTGGAACTAATAAAAAATTTTTTTATGAAGAATACACACATTTTTCGTTTGAAAACGTTATAGAATAGTTTTTATTATTGTCAACAAAAAGATGCAGAAAGTCAGTTTTTACAGCTGATATTTAAATGGGCGCTGTGGGTGCGGTGTAGGTGTGTTACCACAAGAGCAACAACATGAAAGTGCAGGTCCTGTTTTCAAGAATTACTGGACAATCAGCGCATTCTCTACACTCCCTCACATTCTGCAGGACTAAGTGAGGCGTGTGCTCCCAGGAATCTCATTTTCCAGCCAAACAAACTAGGCTTCCCCCCTGCATGTGTAACAGAGTGTCAAGAGCTGGGCTTCACATTAATTGCCCTGTGGTTCTAGTAGGAAAACATTAGAAAGTTCTGTATACCAGCGCTCCTTCTGGAACACATCTTGCCTCCCCTTCCTACACTCCTTCCATTACACTGACATGTTGCAGTCTTTTTTGGGGGGCATTAAATGCTGGTACTCAGAAAAAAATGGATACAAAGGTATTTTAATGGTAATAACAATATTTATTTGATCTATGCTGATAAATAATTCAATGGCCTGGTAGATAGATGTTTGATGAATTGTACCAGTCACCTATACACAATGGGTGGGCTGAGGCAGCCAGAGTTACAATCACAGGCATATCTATAATGAGTGCACACAGGATCCTGGGTCCAAGGGCCCCCACACCTTACATCCTGACCTGTTCCCATATTTAATTACTTACCATTCTGTAGTCCTGCGTCAGCTCTGCTGCAGCCGAAATCCCACAGAAAATTACATAGTGGCGCAGCAGAGATTAGTCTATGGCAGTAGTTGTTAACAGGGCAAATATCACGGTGGAACTGCGGGAACTCCAGTCCTGGGTTCAGACAGAAAGGGGACTGGACTGGAGTTTATAAAGTATCATTTGTGATAAACAAAGTTCACATTTCTGACCAGATCGCTTAGAAATGGAGCAGTGATCGCTCCGTGTGTATGCCCTGCAGCGATGCCATCATCCGTCTTTCCTGATAGATCAATGGGATTTGTCGGTACTCTTTACTTAGAAGGGCGCCCATCTCGGCCATCTCGGGCATTGAATGCACTAAAAAATCAGGTGCGATGCGACAGACGAGATGCCCGAGATTTCCCATAGGGAACAATGTTAAATGTCTCAATTGACCCGATTTTCCTGTTCAATGCCTCAATTGACCCAATTTTTCCATAGGAAACAATGTTAAATGGGCCACAGAGGCCAAATAGGCACCCTGAAGTGAATAATGGCCACCCGAATTGTTAACGCCACCCCACGATCAACGTCAACCCGAAGCGTAGCGAGCCCGCGAGGGGCGGCGGTACGCGTCCTACGACCTTTTCATACCCCCACTATCCACGTCGGCGTGGAGTTGAGAATAGAAAGTGTGGCGAGCGCAGCGAGCCACCGAGCCCGAAGCGTGGCGAGGGGACGCGGATACCTTCACAGGTATCCGCGTCCCCTCGCGGGCTTCACAGCTGTCCGCGTACCCTCGCGGGGCTCGCCACGCTTCGGGCTCGGTGGCTCACTGCGCTCGCCACACTTTCTATTCTCAACTCCACGCCGACGTGGATAGTGGGGGTATGAAAAGGTCGTAGGACGCGTACCGCCGCCCCTCGCGGGCTCGCTGCGCTCACCACGCATCGGGTTGACGTTGATCGTGGGGTGGCGTTAACAATTCGGGTGGCCATTATACACTTCAGGGTGCCTATTTGGCCTCTGTGGCCCATTTAACATTGTTTCCTATGGAAAAATCGGGTCAATTGAGGCATTGAACAGGAAAATTGGGTCAATTGAGACATTTAACATTGTTCCCTATGGGAAATCTCGGGCATCTCGTCGGTTGATCGCACCCGATTTTTTAGTGCATTCAATGCCCGAGATGCCCGAGATTTTTTACTAACGATGCCCACGATCAAAATCGTGGGCGCCCTTCTAAGTAAAGAGTACCGATTTGTCTATATTCAATAGGCAAAACCCTGCTCAGCACAAATCCACGCATGTTCGGGTGAGGGAGGACATCGGTAAAGATGGCCATGCTGCAGCTTCAGCATGACTGCCTTTCTTCACCCGCCATCGACCCCCTGCTATCAACCCCCTGCCAGGTCCCGCTGCCGCCAATATCAGCATTGAGGGATCGTCCTAGTGTGTATGGGCTGTATTATATCTGGGACTGTATTAGGTATGAGGTGGTCCTGACAGTTAGAAACAAACAGCGGGATCCTGGCGGATACATCCCTGAGGTAAGTACAAGGATTCAGGTTAGAGATATGGCTTAGACTGCAGAAGGGGGAGGTTAGGATTTGGGAGGGGAGGTTCACGGTCAGGCTAGGGATTAGGGATATATGCTATCATATATAATATATTAGCGAATATATGCTGCCTAGTGAACAGATATGAATTAGGCCCTATGTGCACCATTTTGGTTGGCTGGCTTCCCAGTCTCTGCTCACAGCACCACTGTAAACATATAATCCATAGAAGATCCATTACACAGCTGAAGACATTTTACCATCTGGCAGCGTTTCAAAAATTCCTTCTGGTTAACGCTCATTTTACAGACTAGCTCCCAGACTTCAGCCCGCCATAAAGTGTGCCCCAGTGCCGTGATGATTCGCACTTGGGAATTATTCGCACCCCATAGGATTGACCCCTATGCAGGGCAGCCGAGAGGAATGCCGGGCCCCGGTAAAATATTTTGGGTTTGGCCTAAGTGTGGGAGGTGTGGCCACAGTAGGCTGTGTGCTGTGCTGACAACAGGCTCAGCATGAGCTCTCACGCTGTTAGTGAGACACTCATGCTGAGCCTGCCGTCAGCACAGCACATGCTGTAGAAGTGTGTGCTGCTGTTTCTGCCTGGGAGGGACAGAGGGGTAAGGGAGGGGTCGGACCACGGCCCGTACCGGGCCCCTCCAGCAAGCCCGGGCCCAGGTGATTTGTACATCTTTCCTGGGATCAGCCGCTCATTGTAGCTCATCTGGGCTAAGAAGTTCTTTCTTGAATGTAATTATTTAGGGATAGTTTATTATCTTCAATATAAATGCATCAACTTTTTTAATATAAGAAGCAGACAAACAACATAAACACTTTTTTTTAGCAATATTTACAAGGAAGTATTTTAAGGCTTCTTATTCTTAATGGTAAATATGACTTTGAAGGACTTCAGCAAGAGAACTTCTACTAATCTTCTATTTCCATTATTGTACATTTAACACTGGCAGATGAGTCAGCATTAAGATTAGAGCAGGCTTGGCCAAACTATGGCCCTCCAGCTGTTGTGCAACTACAAGTCCCATCATGCCTTGCCACAGTTTTGCTGTAAGGGAATGCTAAAACTATGGCAAGGCATGCTGGGATGTGTAGTTTCGCAACAGCTGGAGGGCCACGGTTTGGTCATACCTGGCTTAGAGGGAATACAGATTTTGCCCAAGGAATTTATGTTGGTGCTGATTCGGTGGATGTAAATCCAGCTCCCTGGGATGGTTATAGGCAGTGGTGGCCAAATCTGTCCTCAAGATCTAACAACAGTCATGTTTTTCAGGCAACCTGTGGATCTATAGTAGGAATGACAGCAGCACCAATGTTTATGAGACTTTACTATTGGGATTTTCTCATAGCGGTATAACAAGGTCACAGTTTATTCTGGAATTTAAATGTTTATTTGAGTTCTGCTGTTATGTCCAGAGGAATTGATTTTCTGTACCCGGAGGACAACACTGTGTCCAAAATTCACAAGTGAGACAACCTTTAGAATGATGCTCCAGCCTCGTTCGCAAGGTTATTGACTGACTGAGCAGAGTAATATGGAGAATAAGCCAATATCATTTTATGTAAACAGTGCTGGTGTTTGACTTAAGGTGTGTACACACGGTGCGATTGGTGGCTACCGTAATTCATTCGCTATTGGTGGCTGCTAGATTTCAGCAGGGTACCGGAATCTGCTGGCAGGGATGCAGCATGGCTCTCTGTCCAACATGATAGAGATAGACTGTGCTGCACAGTATATTTCAATTTTCGATCCCGATGCCGCGGGGACGTGAATCGGGATTGGATTGGGATCGGATGCGGGCACACGTGGTGTGATTTGCATGTTATGCGATTTTGACTATATACATACCTCCCAACATGACCCCCTCCAGGAGGGACAGAATGCTCCATTTCTGGCCTTTCTCTTAATTTATGATTGCCATCACATGTTTAAACAGGTTAATTGTGAAGAAAGGTGTTTCACCACAGGTGATGGTAATCGTAAATTAAGAGAGAAGTCTAGAAACAGAGCATTGTGTCCCTCCTGGAGAGGGTCATGTTGGGAGGTATGTATACAGACAAAATTCATAGCCCAAATCGCACCGTGCGTACACAGCATTAACTGCAGGGTTGCCTACCTGACCCTCTCCTTCACTTAGAAAATGCTCTGTTCCTGGACTTCCCTGGTATTGTAGGATTGCCATCACCTGTGGGGAAACGCCTTTCTTATCAATTACCTAGCTCCCCACAGGTGATGGCAATCATACATTACCAGGGAAGCCCGGGAACAGAGCATTTTCTCCCTGATGGAGAGGCCAGGAAGGCAACCCTGATTAATTCATAATAAAGCAATGCAATTAATAATCATTGTCCAGACATTGCAATTTTCCATAACTGTTCCTCTTAAGCCCTATATCTCCTTCTTTTACTCCATATATCCACTCCCTATATCTCCTACTATTACCCCATATACCCTCTCCCTATATCTCCTCCTATTACCCCATATACCCTCTCCCTACATCTCCCCCTATTACCCCATAAACCCTCACCCTATATCTCCTCCTATTACCCCATATACCCTCTCCCTATACCTCCTCCTATTACCCCATATACCCTCTGCCTATATCTCCTCCTATTACCCCATATACCCTCTCCCTATATCTCCTTCTATTACCCCATATATCCTCTCCCTATATCTCCTCCTATTACCCCATATACCCTCTCCCTATATCTCCTCCTATTACCATATATACCCTCTCCCTATATCTCCTCCTATTACACCATATACCCTCTCCCTATATCTCCTCCTATTACCCCATATACCCTCCCTATACCTCCTCATATTACCACATATACCCTCTCCCTATATCTCCTCCTATTGCCCCATATACCCTCTCCCTATATCTCCTATCACCCCATATACCCTCTCCCTATACCTCCTCCTATTACCCCCTATAACCTCTCCCTATATCTCCTCATATTACCCCATATACCCTCTCCCTATACCTCCTCCTATTACCCCATATACCCTCTGCCTATATCTCCTCCTATTACCCCATATACCCTCTCCCTATATCTCCTTCTATTACCCCATATATCCTCTCCCTATATCTCCTCCTATTACCCCATATACCCTCTCCCTATATCTCCTCCTATTACACCATATACCCTCCCTATACCTCCTTCTAATACCACATATACCCTCTCCCTATACCTCCTCCTATTACCACATATAACCTTTCCCTATATCTCCTTCTATTACCCCATATACCCTCTCCGTACATCTCCTCCTATTACCCCATATACCCTCTCCCTATATCTCCTCCTATTACCCCATATACCCTCTCCCTATACCTCCTCCTATTACCACATATAACCTCTCCCTATATCTCCTCCTATTACCCCATATACCCTCTCCCTATATCTCCTCTTATTACCCCATATACCCTCTCCCTACATCTCCTCCTATTACCCCATATACCCTCTCCCTAGATCTCCTCCTATTACCCCATATACCTTCTCCCTAGATCTCCTCCTATTACCCCATATACCCTCTCCCTATATCTCCTCCTATTACCCCATATACCCTCTCCCTATATCTCCTCCTATTACCCCATATACCCTCTCCCTACATCTCCTCCTATTACCCCATATACCCTCTCCCTAGATCTCCTCCTATTACCCCATATACCCTCTCCCTATATCTCCTCCTATTACCCCATATACCCTCTCCCTATATCTCCTCCTATTACCCCATATACCCTCTCCCTTTATCTCCTCCCTATGTGCTCCATACAACCCTTCCCTAGATGTTGTGTGCATTGGAATATTCTTTGCACTCATATTGTTTTTTTTATCCAAGATACACGAGTCACTTCCATGGTTCTGCGTAGCTTGGTGTAGTATGGCACGCGTCCAAGCTGTCAGCTCACGGCAGTAATTACAGGTAAATCCTCTGGTGTGATTTATACACAGGAGGATCTGGGTGGTTTCTGTACTGTATATGACTTTACTGTTCCCTGGTATTACACTGCTCAGCTGTCAACCAGCAGTAGTAACGTGAAACATTAAAATCATACAGTCATGTATCGAGCTCCAAAAGAAAAAGACAAAGATAAAGTACAACACAGTCACATTTGATATATGCCCATACCTGTAGGTAGCAGAAAATCCCTGCACATAGCGTTACAAAAGAAACTACGGGTGAGATTTAATAGGATGAGAGAATCAGAAAGTGAGAGATTTGGTAAGAAATCTCCAGTTTTTTTAAAGCGGCAATCATTTACACTTCAAAATCAAACTGGTTTTGCAGTGTAAAGGATTGCGGATTTAAAAAAACTAGAGATTTCTTACCAAATCTCTCACTTTCTGATTCACTCATCCTATTAAATCTCACCCTACATTTCTATGTGTTCTTCTGCCTAACGTCACCTATTGACTCATGCTTTGATACCACAGGCAAATTTATCAAACTCTACAAACACTGCATGCTCAGTGGAAGCCTTTCAGCTCCAGCTAGTCCTCCTGCTGCACTAAACCAGAGGTCCACCAGGGGCACAAACAGAGTGGGTGAGCAGATTTCACTTTTACAATACTTGCCTACTTTTGCACACTAGAATCAGGGGGATTACAGTAGGATGTGCCGCGTGAATCAAGGTGCGCCATCGAGGGGGCGTGTCACACTGCCCAAACGGAGTGTCCAAATATGGATTTGTCTATGCTTAAATGCAGGGCCGGTGCTAGGGTGTTCGGCGCCCTCCTGCAAACATAAAATGTGCGCCCTCAATGCCTGCTGAAGGCACATGATGAAAAAACACATAATGGGCTTAGTAGCAGCAATACCATATGTAGAAATGTATTCTGCTACCACACACACACACACACACACCAAAACCAGTGATAGGCAAAATTTACACCATAAATCCTATTACACATGATTGCCACACACCGTAGTGCCCATAATACATTGTCACACACCATAATTCCTATTACAGGTCGAGTATCCCGTATCCGAATATCCGTTATCCGAATTATTCCGAAATACGGACATTTCAGAAAGTGAAAAAAAAATTTTTTTTTGCTAAAAACTCACTGGGGACATATGTAACAGCATCACTGGGGACATGATATGTAACTGGCACTATATTAGTGCAAGACAATGATTGCTTGGCATTCAAATTCAGTGCTGAGATAGTACACACATTTTGTTTCACGTTTTGAAACCTTGTTTTTTGAACAATTAAAATATGTTTGTGTGTATTTTATGTGGTAATAAAATATATTTGTGTGTATATTATGTGTTTATACAGCATAAATGCAAGATACTTCAAAATACATCATTGAAATATTAAAATATTCCGAAATACGGAATAATCCGTTATCCAAAATTCTCCTGGTCCCGAGCATTTTGGATACGGGATACTCAACCTGTACATGTTATAACCCACTGTAATGCCTATTACACATTATGCCACAACCGTAATGCCTCTTACATATTATAACACACGCCATAATGGCTGATACATATTATACCACACACCGTAATGCCTTACATTTTATTTGTGTGGTTTTAGATAAGCATATTTAATTGCTTTTAAAATAAGCAGTTTATCTATTATAACACTGCTTTCCCTGGTGGTCTAAGCTGAAAGCACTCAACAAGTGTTTATTACCAGACAACCTACCCCTCCCCCCTTTCCCAGCAGTTTTGGGGTTAGTGGCAGCCAAACCAGTACACCTACCCCAGGCAGTGAAGAGAAAGCAGGGCTGGTCCATGCTGTAGCTGCAGCTCCAGGTTTGTCCTGCACATGTCACACAGGCAGCGCAAAGCACAGCAACATTGCAGCTGCCCCAGTGGTGTCCAGGCTATTGCTGAAAATACTGGTAACTGGGACACTCGCAGTGGGGAAGACCCAACTAAGGGATAGCCGATGCGGTAGTCAGCTCTGCGTCGGCACCACTGTCTGTATGACAGGCGCAGTACAGGAGGCACCGTGTCCCGGCAGAAGCAGAGTGGTAGTGCAAGGAGAGGCTTGAGCGCCTCTTCAGTCCGGCGCCTCCCTGCACCGCAGGAGCCGCTGAGTGGGTAGCGCCGGCCCTGCTTAAATGCATGTTATTGCAAGATATTTCTTACCATTACTACCAATATATTTTGGTAAGTTTTGCAACTATTGATACTAAAGCCCCGAAAGCGGCTTCTGAGCGATATCTTTTGAAAGATCCTTGTGTGTATGCTAAATGTTGTTAATGATGTGCGCTCCCGCACGGTTTTAATGACCCCCCCATCACGGCTGATCATGCAGGTCAATTTGGCTATATAGCACACGATTAATGTGATGTCTATGCAATAAATTCCAAATGCAATTTGACCTTTTATTTATTCATCTCTACATATATAAGTATTTCTTCAATGTATTAACTCCAAACATGACACCTGGCATTCGTGCCAAAGAGTTCAATCTTTAGGTGCGTACACACGTACAGATTTTCGGTCTGATCTATCTGGCGGGAACAAAAACCTGGAAATGTATAGGAGCATATGACAATCAAAAATTTCCACCCAAATGCAGGAAAACAGAAAAAAAGATATGCGTTGATAAATTTGTTATATCAGAATGATTAAACAATTTGTCTGACTGATCACTGTCTGTTTTTAAGTGTCAGTTGCTCCCATACATTTCCAGGTTTTTGTTCCCACCAGATAGATCAGACAGAAAATCTGTACGTGTATATGCACCTTTAGTCTCATCAGACCAGAGAATTTTGTTTCTCATGGTTTGAGAGGCCCTCAGATGCATTTTGGCAAACTTCATGCAGGCTGCCATCTGCTTTTTACTAAGGAGTGGCTTCTATCTGGCCACTCTACCATACAGATTGGTGGATTTCTGCAAAGATGGTTGTCCATCTGGAAGGTTCTCCTCTCTCCACAGAGGAAGGCTGTAGCTCTGACAGAGTGACCATAGGCTTCTTGGTCACCTCCTTGACTAGTTCTCTTCTCCACTCAGTTCAGATGGCCGGTCAGCTCTAGAAAGAGTCTGGGTGGTTTCAAACTTCTTTTTACGGATGATGGTGGCCTCTGTGCTCATTGGGACCTTCAAAGCAGCAGATATTTTTCTGTCTTGGAGGTCCACAGACACTTACTTTGACCTGGGTTGTGCTCTGACACGCACTGTCAAGTGCGGGACCTTATATAGACAGGTATGTGCCTTTCCAAATCATGTCCAATCAACTAACTTTACCACAGGTGGACTCTAATTAAGCCGTAAGACCATCTCACGGATGATCAGTGGAAACAGGATGCACCTGAGCTTAATTTTGAGCTTCATGGCAAAGACTGTGAATACTTATGTATGTGATTTATTAGTTTTTAGATTTTTAATAAAGTTGCAGAAATTTCCCAAAATCTTTTTTTTTTAGGGTGTCATTATGGGCATTGTGTGTAAAGTTTTGAGGGGAAAAAATTATTTATTCCATTTTGGAATAAGGCTGTAACATAAAAAAAATGTGAAAAAAGTGAAGCGCTGTGAATACTTACCGAATGCACTGGGGGCCTTATTCTGGTCCACACGCAAAGCTGCGAATTTTGCGGCTTTGCGTGTGGATAAACGCTGCTCGCACCTCTCTGGTGTCATACATTTGTGAGCGCCTGTTCGGGAAGTGGGCGGGCAGCTAACATCCTCTGCACGCCCCCGGCACCCGCGTCATGGGTGCATTTACATGGGAATGCCCAGTGTTTTCATGGGAATGCCCATGAAACGCCGGGTGATCCCATGGGCATGACCCCTCGCCCACGCCCTTTGCCCGCGCTGCTAGGTGTGAACGGGACGGTGAACAAGCAGTTTGTCGTGCCCACTCGCACCAAGTATCTGCATAAATGCGCATGCGCAGATGCTAAGCATCGCTCCCCCATGTGAAAACGTGGGGGAGCAATGTGATCAGACTAGGCCCGTTTGTGTTCACACAGTGCGACTGCACTGTGTTTACCTTGAAATTCAGTCAGCAGTGGCCAGATCCTGTTCTGCTGAATCCAGCCACAACGCTATGTGTGACCCCCACACAGCCTCCGTGCGGCCAAGCAGGTCCCACTAAATAGGACACGTTTGGCTGTTTTGTGTGGCCCAAGACTAAACCAATCATCTCCTGTCATTTTTCAAACACAGCCTGTAACGTGGCAGTTAGAAGCTGATTGGTTGGTGGTTTATCAATCTCCACTTTATCACTCCCTGATAGTACATTTCCCTGTCATCATTAGACAACAAATAAATTAAGATTGTTTCGAAAAATACCTCAGATAGAATTCTAAGATACGTACCTATATAATATTGTCCCATACACGTTTGCATAGTGTCTGGAAACCTCTATCACTCCCTGCACAGACATTCCCGGGCTAGCTGCGTACCCACGGTAAGATATAGTGCACAATCTAGCACACTATCTAGCCAGTTTCGAATAGCATGCTAGATAGTGCACTATATCTTACCGTGTGTATGCACTATCCGACGTACGATGCGCGCTCCCGCAGGTCGTATGGGAGGGAGCTGATTGGGTGAACATGCAACCCAATTCTGTCTAGAAAGCATAAGATAGTATAGTGTAGTATAGCTGTGACGTCAGATCGTTTGCTATATCTTATGCACATCGTACCTTATTTTAAGCACAAATCTTATGCTTTTTAACCACCAGGACTTTTCTGGGGAATTGTTTATGATATCTTACGGAACATAAATCGTACCGTGGGTATGCACCTTTAGCAGTAAATAAGTTGCGTATATTTAGCCATTCTTACAAGAAAGCAATGTCCTATCTGTTCCTAAGTTCTCTAGTTAATTATCATAGACTATATCAAACTAAACCTTGGATGTTAAGTTACTTAATCACTAGAGTCCTTGAGCCAAACTCAGGGACAAATGGACCCCATTCCACCAAGGATTTACGCAGCTAACTACGTACATGAATTAGTGCTGACGAGAACACTTTTAACACTGATCCCCCCCCCCCCCCCCTCAAAGGAAAAGAAAGTAAATCCAATTGTTAAGTATGTTTGTACGTGTTTAAAGGCCCCCATACACTAGGGCGACTTGTCCTTAGGACAAGTCGCCCCCGACTTCCCCCATAGCTTCCCCGGCTGCTCCCCGGGGGAGCTTGATTAGATTGGCACTTGATGTGCCATTTTTTACATGTGATAAATCGTCTCGATTTATCACATGTAAAAAACCCGGGGAGCAGGGGGGGTGGGGGGGGGGGGGGCTAAGAGGTGAGAGCTGGTGGGAGCAGGGGGGCTGGGGACGCTGCGGGGGACACATCTGTGTCCCCCGCTGCTGGGGACGCTGCGGGGGACAGCGTCTGTGCGGCGATAAGGTAGAGGGAGCAGGGGGGGCTGGAGACGCTGCGGGGGACACGTCTGTGTCCCCCGCTGCTGGGGACAGCGTCTGTGCGGCGATAAGGTAGAGGGAGCAGGGGGGGCTGGAGACGCTGCGGGCGGGGGACACAGGCTGCATAGAGCCGGGCAGGGGGAGCTGGCCGGGAGCTGTCAGTAATGAATAAAAAAAAAAGCCCATACAATGAATGGGCAGCCTGTGATTGGCTGCTGAGCGCTCTCTCAGCCAATTGCTGACTGGCTGAGAGAGCGCTCAGCCAATCACAGGCCGCCCATTCATTGTATGGGCTTTTTTTTTTATTCATTACTGACAGCTCCCGGCCGGCTCCCCCTGCCCGGCTCTATGCAGCCTGTGTCCCCCGCCCGCAGCGTCTCCAGCCCCCCCTGCTCCCTCTACCTTATCGCCGCACAGACGCTGTCCCCAGCAGCGGGGGACACAGACGTGTCCCCCGCAGCGTCTCCAGCCCCCCCTGCTCCCTCTACCTTCTCGCCGCACAGACGCTGTCCCCAGCAGCGGGGGACACAGACGTGTCCCCCGCAGCGTCTCCAGCCCCCCCTGCTCCCTCTACCTTCTCGCCGCACAGACGCTGTCCCCAGCAGCGGGGGACACAGACGTGTCCCCCGCAGCGTCCCCAGCCCCCCCTGCTCCCTCCACCGCCCCACTAGGTCCCAAGTCGGGTGGTCGGACGTGCAGCAGGTCCGACCACCCGACGCAGATCCGATGCGCACGGGACCGCGCATCGGATCTGAGGGGACATCAAAACTAGACGATTTTGGTCCGATTTCGGCCAGATCCGACTGATCTGGCTGAAATCTGACCAAAATCGGCTAGTGTATGGGGGCCTTAACTGTAAAAAAGAGGATAAATAAAATATAGCCCCTTGTCTCCGTCAGGGCTGTCACTAGAAATTTTGGGGCCCGGGACTGATTTCCAGTTCGAGCCCCTCCGGGCCCCCCCTCCTGCTGCAGGTCCCGAAGGACAGGCTTCTTCAATGCAGGACAGCGGGGGACAATCAAAATGCAGCAGCGGCTGTTGAGCCAATCAGAGCTCTGATTGGCTAATGGTACACAAGCTCGGATTGGCTCAAAAGCTGCTGCAGCATTTTAATTGTCCACCAGCGTCCTGCATTGAAGAAGCAGGGAGCACACCGGAGGCAGTCGGGGGAAGGTTGCGGCGGGAAAATTAGCTGCCCGGGCCCTTCCAGAGGCCGGGGCCCAGGACAGTTATACCCACAGCAACCCGGACAACCCCATTTGAACACTAGAGGGGGGCTATGGGCAACCAATCAGAATTTATTTCTTATTTATTTAGCACCTTCTAGAAGATAATAGATAGTATCTGATTGGTTGCCCATAGCAACATCCCATCTGAAACATAACTCCCATGTTAGTAAGTTTCCCTAGAGGTCTCTAGAGATATGGAAGAGGGAGCAAACTATGGCAACTTTTCTGATAAACCTGGATTTCTAAGTAGATGCCAAAAAGTATTTCTTAAGCTGGCCATACACTTTTCCGATTCGGACACTTTTCACATGATTGCAACAGACCGGGAAATCGGGTGATAAATTAAGTGACCAAAATGCATGTGTTTGACATCCGGAGTCAGGACCGGAATAAAGGGGGCACAGGGGGTCAGTACTCCTTGGCCCCAGGGCCGGCCACTGCAGGGCGCCAGTTTGCAGCAGCCCCCCCCCATGGAGGTGAGTGGCACCGGCAGCAACTCCCCCCCCCTCTGGAGCGACTAGGCGGCGTCCGCTGCATCACTCGATCCCCCTTCCTACCCCTGGAGTTACTTAGTGGCGGTCGCCGCATGACCCGACACCCCCGCCCCAGGGAAATGACGCAGCTGCCTGCTGCTGCATCATCCGACACCCCCTGCCAACCCTCCCCCCCCCCCTGTTCAGTGGCCGGGTGAGCACCGGAGCCCCCCCCCCTCGGAACGCCGCAGTGGCCTGTCGCCACAATCACCGGCACCCCCCCCCCTGTACAGCGCCAGGGGGGCAGGTGAGCACCGGAGCATCCCCCCATGCCTGGGGCACTGCTGGGCCCCTCTCTATCGAGGGGCCCCCTGTGATTGGCATGTATATTTTTAGCTAAAGGTTTTGTGCATGGCAGTGGGGTAGTGCTGCAGCTTCACCTATCTGCCAATGTGACAATGATTAATGGTACTGAGCATCACTAGCCAAGGCACACTGACTGGAACAAGTGTGCAGTGCATTACTGGGAGATGACTAAGTCCTATGAGACTTTGCACCAGAGGGCAGAGGCTTGTTTTGAGCTCTGATTGGTGGAGCTCATCATATGCTTCTTAGGCCCATATAGGACAGCAGCAGCCTCGTCATGGGAGGGTTTTTAATCAGAGGCAGCACTGAGCCTGTCAGGGCTCCTACAGAGTAAGGTACAGAGGGACAAACACAGGCTTTTCATGTGGTTTTATATATATATATATATATATATATATATATATATAATTATGTTTATATTAATCCCCCCTCCCCCTGCAGTTACCCAATGACCAAGTTTATACTGCATTTACTCTGTGTTTTGACAGTGTAATATTCTCCCATGCAGTTTGCGTCCAGTAATGACAAGTGGGAGGGGGGCCCCCTGTCTAAAGTCGCCCCCCCGAAAGCTTAATTCGGCCCTGTCCGGAGTACAATTAAGACCTGTTTGGCTAGGTCTGAATTTGGACACTGGCCAATGTTTGGACTACTGCACATGCACATTGGCCGCAATGCACACATGGGAGGCCTGCCAAATATTTATATTTGCAAGCCGATCACAGAGTGATTAACAAGGAGTGGACGTGTGGGTGCAGGGCCAGATTAAGGGGCACATGGGATGAAAATTATTCCGAGCCTATTGTGAAAAGCGGAGGGGGTGTGACCAGTTCTGTGTCAGTGTGGCCAGTGCCATATGGGTGTGTTCACCTTTAAACTAACAGCCCCAAGATCACCTATATAAGGTAAAGCAGAAAAATTGCATCATTTTCAAACAATGTAAATGTAAATGTTTGGGATTTATGGTTGACCCTGTGGCCAGATCATGTTGTCATGACGATGGGACTTTGCTTATGCAGAGTCCTGAAGCTCTGCCCTGTTGTTAATCTGATCCTGCACCAATGACTATGAGATATAAAAAATATATATATAAATTTCCAGCACAAATAGGACCTGGTCTTTTCTGTTCCAGAAAGAAGCTGGGACCACAGGGGGAGTTCTTATGAGATTTTGTAAAGGTCAATATTGGCCTTCTTGTAATTGGCCACATACAGTAAGTACTCACCGGACCAAACTTACAGGCTTTGGCGCAGTGAAGTCCAGGAAAGCAGAAAACCTCTATAGAGATCACAGGGAGGTGTGGAGACAAACTGGACCTTGGCTTACTGACCTTTCCAACGTCATTACACAGCAGTGACAAGGACACTGGTTATGTCAGCAAAAATATTAGTCGCTACTCTCGCCTATTTGGAACGTCAACATTTTACCTTTCAGCAGACACTCTGAACTGAGCTGATAACCATCAATATATGGTATCTATCTATCTATCTATCTATCTATCTATCTATCTATCTATCTATCTATCTATCTATCTATCTATCACAACTAGTGATGTGCCCAGGGTGCTATTTTCTCCTCTCTTCATCTCTGCTCCCCCAGGATTGTGCCTGTGTGGTGGTCTTTCTTTTACTCCAGTCTTGTAGAAGCAGGGTCACACTGCTGTACACCTCCCGCTCTCCTTCTTCCACTCTTGCTGTCCCGACCCTCACTGTCCCCAGTAAGCAGAGGTGCTGCCGGACAAATGTATAGCTAGATGCCTGTCCAGGGACTGTTCAGGGCCTTGGTCTGCCGAGGAAGCACAACCACTACACCTTCACTCAGGAAGCATGTGAAGAGGGCACCACCATTCCCAACAGAGCGTTCCATGACCTCAAGCACTTGGCCGTGACCCTGAGGTATCGGGAGCTGATAGATCACCTAGCAGCCCTGAGACCTAGAGCACTGACTGCAGGATAAGAGATAATGAGGCCAATCACCTGAGCTTCAGTGAGGTGGGTGGCAATGTGACTATTGGGCACAGTGGAAAGGTGGGATACATTCCCTCCCTCCCAGTACATATATTTACACTACCACTCTGCTAATTCCATCCTTGCCTACTTTTGGCAACTAGTTTCTGGGAGATTATAGTTGGTAATAGAATTTTGCACCGTGCCCCATGGGGGGGGGGGGGGGGGGGGGCATGTCATGCTCCATCCAAAGGGCGTGTCTATTTCCATATATGGAAAGATTGTGAAAAGAGATTGTAAACATGGCACCGAGAAGCGTGAGTGTGTACTGCTACATCTGAGAGGAATCTTTTAAAATTACATATTCAAATGTAGATGAGCCCCAAAACAGTTAGTAAGAGATTTTTTTTTATTGAAAAAGCAGGTCTTTATTGTACATAAAGAATGCAAAAAAACAGATAACAAATATCACACATACCTGCACCTCCTCTAGCATCCTCAAAAACAGTCTGCAGTACGGGGGCAGCCATTTTCTAGGTGTCAGTTTTCATTAGCAGGAGAGCAGGGAGAGCCGGGACCGCAGACTGATGCGGCACGTACCGGCGGCGGCATTAAGTGGAGGCAGTGGGTAACGATAGCTCCGCAGCCCCCCCGGCGCCCTCACTTACTAAGCGCCTCCCCGCCAGCGCGGGGGCTACGGGGCTCTAGTTACGCCACTGGTAACACAGCATCACATCAATCACCTGCACTTCCTCCTGATCTGACTGTATTAGTAAGATATACACCGGGGTTAAAGTGAGCCGGAACGGGGCGGAACTGCGTTCCATCAGTTCCATATTGGAGGCGGAACGGTTCCGCCTCCGTCCGGTCACCTTTCCCCGTATGTCTGCCCCTTCCTACAGCTTTGCCTAAGAGACAGCCGAGCAGAGCGATGTAAACCCGGCTGTCTTGCTTGTCTATTCCCACGACGCGACTCCTCAGCACTGCGCGGCTATTTAAAATTACACGCCGGACCCCGCTCACTGCACGGCAGCCAATCAGCAAGCTTGTAACTTGTAGCCAATTGGAGCTGCGGCTGCGCCGTGAGCCGAGCCCGGCGCGTCATTTAAAATAGCCGCGAAAGGCATGAAAGACAGCCGGGTTTACAACGCTCTGCCTGGCTGTCTCTATAGAAAGGCTGCAGGCAGAGACAGACACAGCGGCAGTGACGGGCATGAGAAGGTTGCTGCCGCTGGCCTGCTGTGAGCTGGGAGGCTGTGTGAGCCTCTGGGTGACTCCCTGATCTTCACTGCACAGGATTACACCAAGTGGGTGAGTAATGGATGTGATATGGGGGAGAGGAGATGTGTATCATGTTCTGGGTGTAATATGGGGGTTGGGGCTGTGTATCATGTAATGGGTGTAATATGGGTGTTGGGGCTGTGTATCATGATCTTGGTGTAATATGGGGGTTGGGGCTGTGTTTCATGTACTGGTTGTAATATGGGGGTTTGGGGCTGTGTATCATGTTCTTCTGGGTGTAATATGGGGGTTGGGGCTGTGTATCATGTACTGGGTGTAGTATGGGGGGGTGGTCTCTCACACTGCCTATCTCCTGCTGTCTCTCACTCCCCTGCAATCACTCACTGTCTCCCCTTCCCTCTGTGGTCTCTCCCACTGTCCTTCTGGTCCCTTGCTTTCTCTGTGTCCCCTGTCCCCCTGTCCATTTCAGTCCCTCACAGTTCCCTGCAATCTCTCCCACTGTTCCTCTGGTCTCGTACTGTCTCTTTTGCTGTCCCACTGGTCCCCTGTGGCCCCTCACACTGTACCCCCTCTCCCTTGTGGCCACTCACACTGTTCCCCATCTCCCCTGTGGCCCCTCACACTGTTCCCCGTCTACCCTGCGGCCTCAAGCACTGTTCCGCCTCCCCCCTGCGGTCTCTCCCACTGCTCTCTTTCTCCACCCCCTTTAAAACCAAACCATGTTAAAATGTGCTGGTAGAAAATCTAGGGACCGCAGCTTGAGTTTGCCCCCTAGGCTGAAAGATGCCAGCCAGCCCCTGCACAGCGGGGTCTTTTATAGCAGGCTCTTTTATAGCAAAGCTGCAGGCAGGGACAGACACAGAGGAGTCACAGACAGATGTAACTGAGACAGCCGGGTTTCCACTGCTCTGCCCGGATGTCTCCTTAACACACGTAGCATGTTACCAACCCCAGGCATGAACCCAAGCAAGAGCCACAGAGATGGAGACTTCTATACCTATGAGTACAATAGCATGTAACCCCTGGCATGGAGCATGTAACCTCTGTCCCGGAGCATGTAACCCCCGGCAACAAGCAAGAAATGCCTGGCACTGAGCATGTAACCCTGGCATCGAGCAAGAAAACCCTAGCAATGAGCATGTAGGTAAGCGGCACGTATGTTGCATAATATGTAAGGGGTGCATAATCCCCTGTCCCACAAAGCCATGCCCTAAATTTTTGACGCGCGCCTGCGGCGCGCACTGTCCCGGATTTTAGCCTATTGGATTGTTTTGCACTGTGGGGCATAATTTGCATTGGAGGTGGCATTACGTGGCCCACATTATTCCTTTCATGGGTATGTGAGAGAGGCCATAAATTTAGAGCTTGCAGGGTGGCACCGAACACACATGCACCCACCCTGGCTGTGACATATGTGGGGGGGGGGGGGGGGGGAGTGGGGGGGAAGAGAGTTCCACCACCTCACCAGGACCACTTTAAGCACTGGGTATACAATACCAAACGGGGTTTTGGCAGGTTTCCACGGCGCTACTTGTCAATCAAATGAGGTTCCTCAATAAAGTATACCCAAAAATGAGAAAAATTTGCAATAGTGTAATACTGTCAGGTTTAAATAATATAATAAACTTTGACCATAAATTATTATAGACTCGTACCAGATGGTTATGTCTACACATTTAAGTAGACACAAACGTTTTAATTGAGGGACAGAGTATCGTCACCAAGGATCAATCAACTCTTCTTTTCTTCTCCTTATTTGAATATTCACTCATATAGGATGGAAAAAGGACATCATGGTGCAGTATATCCAATTTATTTACTTAAAAAACATATAAAATACAGGGATGTGAATCTAGAGACTCTCACCATTCAGTTTTGTCCACAAAGATTTGCAGACAAATAAAGCATGTGATGTAATGGCTCTCAGGCGTCCCCGGATGCTGAATTCTGTAAGGATGTCCAAAGAAACCGGAATATTTATACCTCCCACACTTCGCAGTTAAAAAAAGCCTAATACCAGACACAGACACACTATCCACTAAGATCCTAACAAAAAAACACTAAAACCAGCTTAAGTCCGTTCCGTGTATTCTTCTTGACGGCCTTGATTATTTCTGCTGTGCAGACACAATGTTTTTACCGCGACTTCAGGTCGCGGCTCGAGGCGGAAGTGAAGTTTGCGTGACACCGTCTACTTCCGGCTTGCGTATCATCTGCCGGAACTTACGGTATCGTGTATTCAGGTCCTGCGTGATGTTAGGTTCCATGTGCAACTCTGCGTCTTTCCAAAATGTTTCTCTTTCAATACATATTGCGTCAGGTTCCCATATAAAGTGCGGATGTGCCTCTATATGTATATTTACCTCAAACATGATAAAAAAGGGGGATCAATAACAGATACAAGCAGAGAAAATAAACAATCATAAAAACCACTTTGTTTCGAAGTCTTTGTTAAGACCAAATGGAACAAGGGTATTAAAATGAAAAATAGTTGTCATCTCTCTCTTTGCTAATTTTTTTGATAAATCTCCACCTCTTACGTCTGGGATTATTTTTTGTAGCACAAAAAAAATTTTTATGTGCAAAATATTACAATCATGATGCAATTTAAAATGCTCTGATAATGCATGTACTACCAACCCCTTTTTAATATTTCTGAAATGTTCTCCTAAACGAACCTTAAAAACCCTACCAGTTCTACCAATATAAAATTTGTCACATGTGCATTGGACCGCATATATGACATTGGAAGAATTACAGGTTAAAATTTTTTTTCCCATTTATGTCAACTTTTTCTATTTTCATCCCGAAAGTATTCGTAACATTTTTGCAGCCGACACAACTTCCACAACGATAAAAGCCTTTTGAGGTAATTGTAGACTTTTTGGGGGGAAGTAGGACAAAGACTCTGTACCAATTTGTTCTTTAAATTTGGAGCACGTCTAAAAATTACATTGGGATTTGATGGTATTTTGCTTCCTATTACTGGGTCTTTACTGAGAAGTCCCCAATGTTTTTTTATTATTTTTTTTACTTCTAGATTTTTCATTTCATCTGCTTGATTTTTATAAGTAGCTACTTCCATGCAATTTCTGCGTAACCTTTTGAACTGTGAGGCTGGTATAGTATTCAGCCATCTTTGGTGATGACAGCTGTCTTTGTTGATATATGTTCTTGAATCTGTGGGTTTTATATAATTTCTAGTTTTTACCATATTTTCTTCGATGTAAATCACCAGATCTAAGAAATTTACACTGGTTTGACTAATGTCAAAAGTGAGGTTGATTCCTCTATCGTTGGCGTTGAGGTATGTACAGAACTGTTGAAGGGTTTCTTTTTCACCTCTCCACATAAACAAAATGTCGTCTATGTAACGACGCCAGGACACCAGGTTTGCCCCATATGGGTGGTGGGACCAGATGTACTCGGTCTCCCACGCACCCATAAAGATGTTTGCATAGCTGGGGGCAAACCTGGTGCCCATAGCTGTCCCCCGTTTCTGTAAGTAATAATCCTCTTTGAAAACAAAATAATTGTTGTGAAGTATAAACTCTATTCCCTCAGTTATGAAATTTTGTACATTTTTCTCCATGTTAGATCCTTGAAGTGCATTTTTGACAGCCCTAACTCCCTGGTGATGTTCTATTATTGTATACAATGTGGACACATCAGCGGTTACAAGGTAGCAGTCATCATGCCATTCCACTTTCTCTAAGAAATTAATTACATCAAGGGTATCTTTTAGATGTGAGGCATTCTTTAATACTAAAGGTTGGAGATGGAAGTCTATAAACAGGGAGATATTCGATGTTACTGAGTCGATCCCTGCAATTATTGGTCTTCCAGGGGGGTTTATAGGGTCCTTGTGTGTTTTGGGTAAAATATAGATGGTGGGAATTATTGGCTCATCTATATAAAGAAACTTTGATTCGTTTTTTGATTCGTTTTCAGACAATGTGCCCTTCTTCTCATATTTTTCAATGAGGATTTTTAGGGAATCGTTGATTTTTTGAGTGGGATTATTTCTAATTTTAAAAAAATTAAAAGAAGAAGAAATTTTAAAACAATTATCAGATATAGGGACATATAAAATATGTCCCTATATCTGATAATTGTTTTAAAATTTCTTCTTCGTAGTTTTTTTTATTTAGCAACACAATACCCCCCCCCCCTTATCTGAAGGCTTTATCAAATTTTTGTCCTCTGTTAGGCTTTTTAGGGCTTTTTTCTCCTTTAGTGTGAGATTGTGCTTGATCTTATTGGGATCTAGTTTTTTTATGTCGTCCATTACTAAAGTATTAAAGGACTCTAAAAAACAACCCCTCAAGTATGTAGGATTAAATTTTGATTTGGGTTTGAAAGGCTGAATGGTTTCTATACTTTCTGTCTCATCCTGGCTTTTTAGCTCAAAATTTTTTTTTAACGTTAATTTTCTTAGAAATTTTTGCAAATCCACAAAGATGTCAAAGGGATTTGCTGGAGTGGATGGGCAGAACTTCAAGCCTTTTTCAAGGACTGACCTTTCTTCTTTTAGTAGGAGATGGTCACTTAAATTAAAGATTTTAACTGTTTCAAGTTTTTCAACTTCCCCAGTTTTACGTTTTTTTTAGTGACCTTTTCTTTTGTTTTTTTTACTTTGGTGTATTTCTTTTTTCCTAAATTTTCCACCCCTTTTACCCCTTTTCCTGTTTTTAACTATCTCCAATGTTTTTGGTTTCCTCTTTGGTCAAAAAAATGATGGTGTTGGGGGGTATAGGAATCTCTCCTTTCAACTGGGGGGTGGTCTAACACAGAAAATCTATTCCTCCATTTTATAGGGGTGTGGTTATTTTGTATTTCAATTGGAGGATGATTGACAATGGTATGTCTGTCTCCCCATTCTCCTCTATTGTTCCTATAATTTGGTCGATCATCTGTATGATTTCTCCAATTGTTATTATTTTTATTGTATTGTTGGAATTTATTATAATTAGGTTTAGAAATCTTTTTGTTAAATTTATAGGGATTCTTTTTATATGGTGTTTTTTTAGGGACAGTTGTGTCCTGTTGATTTACTAGGTTTTCTCTCTCCTTAGATTTTGGGGGTTCTTTTTCAATTACCTCTGGGGCTTTCATGTCTCTTTGTAGTTTTTTTAATTTGCGGTTCATTATGATAGATTCATTTTTTTCTATTTTCTGACAAATATGTTTTTCCCTTTCTTTGAAGTCAGGTAGATCTTTGAATGGTACTGCCATTTATTTTATATCTTTGATTTCTTTACCTAGAAATTCAAGGTCCCCTTGTCTCTCTTTCAAGATTAAATTAATGAGGTTACATGAGCAATCAAAAAGCATTTTTTCCCACTTTTCTGCAAATATAGTACTAGAGGTGGTAAAGCTAGCTTTTTTTTCTATCTGCAATCCTTTAGGGATAATTCCCAGCGATAAATATTTTTCTAACGTAGCTGTTTCCCATATAATTTTGCTTTCTTTTAATAATGCTCTTTCTAATTTGTCCAGAACTCCTTCTAGACTTTCATCGATCACTTCAATGTCATCTATTTTTTTAGAAAACAGATCACTCAGGCGTTTTGAACGTTCATCTCTGAATTTAAACATAGCGGCACTAAAAAAACAGATGACATTGAAGTGATCGATGAAAGTCTAGAAGGAGTTGAAAGAGACATGAAAGCCCCAGAGGTAATTGAAAAAGAACCCCCAAAATCTAAGGAGATTTATAAACCTAATTATAATAAATTCCAACAATACAATAAAAATAATAACAATTGGAGAAATCATACAGATGATCGACCAAATTATAGGAACAATAGAGGAGAATGGGGAGACAGACATACCATTGTCAATTATCCTCCAATTGAAGTACAAAATAACCACACCCCTATAAAATGGAGGAATAGATTTTCTGTGTTAGACCACCCTACAGTTGAAAGGAGAGATTCCTATACCCCCCAACACCATCATTTTTTGGACCAAAGAGGAAACCAAAAACATTGGAGATAGTTAAAAACAGGAAAAGGGGTAAACGGGGTGGAAACTTAGGAAAAAAGAAATACACCAAAGTAAAAAACAAACAAAAGAAAAGGTCACTAAAAAAACGTAAAACTGGGGAAGTTGAAAAACTTGAAACAGTTAAAATCTTTAATTTAAGTGACCATCTCCTACTAAAAGAAGAAAGGTCAGTCCTTGAAAAAGGCTTGAAGTTCTGCCCATCCACTCCAGCAAATCCCTTTGACATCTTTGTGGATTTGCAAAAATTTCTAAGAAAATTGACTTTAAAAAAAAATTTTGAGCTAAAAAGCCAGGATGAGACAGAAAGTATAGAAACCATTCAGCCTTTCAAACCCAAATCAAAATTTAATCCTACATAATTGAGGGGTTGTTTTTTAGAGTCCTTTAATACTTTAGTAAAAAAAAAACTAGATCACAATAAGATCAAGCACAATCTCACACTAAAGGAGAAAAAAGCCACAAGGACCCTATAAACCCCCCTGGAAGACCAATAATTGCAGGGATTGACTCAGTAAAATCGAATATCTCCCTGTTTATAGACTTCCATCTCCAACCTTTAGTGTTAAAGAATGCCTCACATCTAAAAGATACCCTTGATGTAATTAATTTCTTAGAGAAAGTGGAATGGCATGATGACTGCTACCTTGTAACCGCTGATGTGTCCACATTGTATACAATAATAGAACATCACCAGGGAGTTAGGGCTGTCAAAAATGCACTTCAAGGATCTAACATGGAGAAAAATGTACAAAATTTCATAACTGAGGGAATAGAGTTTATACTTCACAACAATTATTTTGTTTTCAAAGAGGATTATTACTTACAGAAACGGGGGACAGCTATGGGCACCAGGTTTGCCCCCAGCTATGCAAACATCTTTATGGGTGCGTGGGAGACCGAGTACATCTGGTCCCACCACCCATATGGGGCAAACCTGGTGTCCTGGCGTCGTTACATAGACGACATTTTGTTTATGTGGAGAGGTGACAAAGAAACCCTTCAACAGTTCTGTACATACCTCAACGCCAACGATAGAGGAATCAACCTCACTTTTGACATTAGTCAAACCAGTGTAAATTTCTTAGATCTGGTGATTTACATCGAAGACAATATGATAAAAACTAGAAATTATATAAAACCCACAGATTCAAGAACATATATCAACAAAGACAGCTGTCATCACCAAAGATGGCTGAATACTATACCAGCCTCACAGTTCAAAAGGTTACGCAGAAATTGCACGGAAGTAGCTACTTATAAAAATCAAGCAGATGAAATGAAAAATAGTTTCATTCAGAGTGGCTATGACAAAGACTTTCTAGAAAAAATTACGAGTGAAATAGAAAATTGTAATAGGAAAGACCTTCTGGTGGTAAAAGAAAAACAGAAAGATGAAACGGACCGTTTTAAATGGTCTTTTACGACCAACTATACAACTCAACATCTAGAAGTCAAAAAAATAATAAAAAAAACATTGGGGACTTCTCAGTAAAGACCCAGTAATAGGAAGCAAAATACCATCAAATCCCAATGTAATTTTTAGACGTGCTCCAAATTTAAAGAACAAATTGGTACAGAGTCTTTGTCCTACCTCCCCCAAAAAGTCTACAATTACCTCAAAAGGCTTTTATCGTTGTGGAAGTTGTGTCGGCTGCAAAAATGTTACGAATACTTTCGGGATGAAAATAGAAAAAGTTGACATAAATGGGAAAAAAAAATTTAACCTGTAATTCTTCCAATGTCATATATGCGGTCCAATGCACATGTGACAAATTTTATATTGGTAGAACTGGTAGGGTTTTTAAGGTTCGTTTAGGAGAATATTTCAGAAATATTAAAAAGGGGTTGGTAGTACATGCATTATCAGAGCATTTTAAATTGCATCATGATTGTAATATTTTGCACATAAAATTTTTTTTTTGTGCTACAAAAAATAATCCCAGACGTAAGAGGTGGAGATTTATCAAAAAAATTAGCAAAGAGAGAGATGACAACTATTTTTAATTTTAATACCCTTGTTCCATTTGGTCTTAACAAAGACTTCGAAACAAAGTGGTTTTTATGATTGTTTATTTACTCTGCTTGTATCTGTTATTGATACCCCTTTTTTATCATGATTGAGGTAAATATACATATAGAGGCACATCCGCACTTTATATGGGAACCTGACGCAATATGTATTGAAAGAGGAACATTTTGGAAAGACGCAGAGTTGCACATGGAACCTAACATCACGCAGGACCTGAATACACGATACCGTAAGTTCCGGCAGATGATACGCAAGCCGGAAGTAGACGGTGTCACGCAAACATCACTTCCGCCTCGAGCCGCGACCGGAAGTCGCGGTAAAAACATTGTGTCTTCACAGCAGAAATAATCAAGGCCGTCAAGAAGAATACACGGAACGGACTTAAGCTGGTTTTAGTGTTTTTTTGTTAGGATCTTAGTGGATAGTGTGTCTGTTATTAGGCTTTTTTTAACTGCAAAGTGTGGGAGGTATAAATATTCCGCCCCAAACAGCCAGAACCATATGCCCTGAGGAAGATACCGCAAGGTATCGATACCGGTCGGCTGCCTGGCAATTTCTGGTAACAGGGAGAAGGTTTCTTTGGACATCCTTACAGAATTCAGCATCCGGGGACGCCTGAGAGCCATTACATCACATGCTTTATTTGTCTGCAAATCTTTGTGGACAAAACTGAATGGTGAGAGTCTCTAGATTCACATCCCTGTATTTTATATGGTTTTTAAGTAAATAAATTGGATATACTGCACCATGATGTCCTTTTTCCATCCTATATGAGTGAATATTCAAATAAGGAGAAGAAAAGAAGAGTTGATTGATCCTTGGTGACGACACTCTGTCCCTCAATTAAAACGTTTGTGTCTACTTAAATGTGTAGACATAACCATCTGGTACGAGTCTATAATAATTTATGGTCAAAGTTTATTATATTATTTAAACCTGACAGTATTACACTATTGCAAATTTTTCTCATTTTTGGGTATACTTTATTGAGGAACCTCATTTGATTGACAAGTAGCGCCGTGGAAACCTGCCAAAACCCGTTTGGTATTGTATGTCTAACTGTTGAAGTGGTGATTCAATCTTTTTGGAGGTGGTTACCAAGGCTGCTAATCAGCGCACGATTTTGTAGTTTGAATTCTTTTCTCTGTTTCACATTGTATTAGTAAGGTGAAATAAAAGCGGTGGAGGTTTGTGCAGAAAGGATACAGGGGGCACTGTGTTACACATGCAGCCTTAGCTGGCTTAGAATCAGATTCACTTTATTGCAGGGTTGCCGACTTTTACAGTCTCCTCTCCGGGAGAACCCCGGAGAGGACACGGTCAGCAGCACTTCTGGGGGCGAGGCCTAATGGAGACATCATCAGTCTCTGCCCCCAGTAATCCCGGAGATCAGAGCAGCCGTCCAGTGAGTGACAAGTTGAACATAGCAGGCCACGCCCTGACGCGTTTCGTCACTGCGGACTTCAATCACATGCAGAGGGGCCCAGCTGGTATTAGCCTATCAGAGGACCAGGCTTAAAGCCATAGTTCCTATTGGATATTTTATCGGTATCGGTAAAAAATATCCAATAGGAACTATGGCTTTAAGCCTGGTCCTCTGATAGGCTAATACCAGCCGGGCCCCTCTGCATGTGATTGACAGCAGCTCACTATATAAAGATGATGAACGTAAGCAGTAGCCACGCCCTCTGATAAAGTCCGCAGTGACGAAACGCATCAGGGCGTGGCCTGCTACGTTCAACTTGTCACTCACCGGACGGCTGCTCTGATCTCCGGGATTCCCTACAGCGTCCCGACAGACACCGGCACGGATCGCGTGAGCTGTTATTGCGTTTTAACCGTGTGGTAACCAGCCCACAGAGCTTTTATGATAGGTACGAGCATACCTTTGAAGTACCTTGGAGTTTGTCACTCCGCTTTTTCTTAAATAAATCTCTTTTAATGCACCAGGAAGCGCCTTCTTCCTTTCCTCTGTTCTACCTAGATTGCCATCTCCTGTGAACCCGGGAGCTACATCATCTCTGGAGGATTGAGCTGCAGTCTCATTAACAGACTTTGGTGCCATCGACCTCAGTGTGTGTCGACACAGTGGTTTTTGCTGGACATATAATAGCATCAGCGCAACAGAATCCAAGTACTGTACACACACACACACATATATATATATATATATATATATATATATATATATATATATATATAAAAACCCAGAATGAACCACACAGTAAAACACGTGTTATTTTACTTTACTTTTGTAATCGTGTTTCTGAAGATTACTATGTACTCCTATTGTTTTATTATTTATTACATTTTAATTTACCACTTCGCTATACATAGTGAGTAATTTGTTTTTTTTCCACCACCCAGAATGTTACCCCTGATGAAGTCGTTTTCGAAGGAACGCGTTGGCTTGTTTCCATGCACTTGTTGAACATTGACTCCTCACAGATGAAAAAAGTGCTTTTATATTGTATTTTATGAGAGAAAAATTGTATTAAACCTGTTGGAAAGTGATTTGTATATTGTCACTACGGTTTTTCTCATTTGGTGGTGGAACTACATACCAGGGGCGCACTCTGTTTTTCTATATCGATCCTTTTCCCCATATCCCCCACTAACAGGGGGGACTAACGGGGTTGCTGCCCGACCAATATCCTTATAGCGCATTGAAGGGGTACCTCTTTTTTGTGTAATTAATATATATATATATATATATATAAATAAAACCCAGAATGAACCACACAGTAAAACACGTATTATTTTACTTTACTTTTGTAATCGTGTTTCTGAAGATTACTGCATTATATAAGTTTCCTATAGAATGTGCTAGTGATTTCAGTAGTAGGACTGACGGCAAGCAGGAAGACAGCCTTCCGAGGGGTGAGTCAGAGGAAGTCTTATATATAAAACATACTGTACTGTACCTCACCTTCATAAACCCCGTTGCTTAATAGGAAATCTATTTAAAAACGAGCCTTTGCCATTTTAAATGTGGAACTCATCACCTTCCGTATTACTGGCATGTCCACTGAATCTGGCTCCTTGGGTGACATGTAATAGAATGCGATTTTTGGTAAGGTTCCAAAACCACACTAAATCGCATGTTTGAAAATCGCATATTTTAGTCCAAAATTGCAAATGTAATTAAATGTGGTTTCAGGGGTAGAAATGGAATTTGCATGTGATTTCTGGCAATTTTGGGTAATGGAAATGTGTGATTTATTACACGTGTGATTTTTTACACGTGTAGTTTTTGGTAAAATATATATATATATATATATATATATATATATATATATATATATATATATATATATATATATATATGGCGTAGGGGTCCCCCCTCCTGAGCCAAACCCACCCCGGACTCATTGAGCCAGTCCTGGTTTAAAAAATATGGGGGACAAAATAACGGGGGGTCCCACGTATTTTGGATCCAGCACGGTGTCATGCCACTGCCGGGGGATACTTTTTATACAAGGTCTTCTGGCCGTACCATGAGCACCGTGGTTGGTCAGTGGGGGAGTCAGAGTCAGACCCCGCCCCCCCCTCCCCATAAAAAGGGAGTTCCCCGTCCAGGTCTGAAGTCCAGAGGTGTCCCATGGAAGTGGACGCTGGGCTGATGCTTGTAAAAAACCTGTAAAAAGAATGTGTAAATAAGGCAAGCAGAGCTGAACTTTAATGTCACCACTTTTACACTTTAATTACATTCACATCTACCTGCTCCAGAGTTGTCCTCTTCTGTCACTGACGGCTGCATTGACGGCCCACACTCTAGGCTGTCACTGGCAGTGATTAGAAAAGAACCATCTTGCTCCATGAACTTCAGCTCACTGTTCACTGGCTCACGCAGGAGCTGCCCACCCCAGCCATTACACCAGGTACACAGCCGTGTAGAGCGCCACACTATGGATGGTTCCATCACAGTATTCTGACTCCATTTGCCTGGCACTCGCTGAGATTTTATTACCTGCTCGGCTCCTTCACAATGCTTGCATTGCCTCTGGGCACCAGCAGGGGGACACAGAGCCTTCGTGTACCAGCGGCCAGTGCACTGTTTGCCAGGGGAGCTACTTGTTACATGCTGCTGGCCGGTGAGCCGTTCCAAAGAAATTGTTATTTCCGTGAGCTGAACCATTCAGAGCCGCTCATGGAAGAGAGCTGAGTTAACCATCTCTACAACCTGCTACTCTGCCTATTTCACAACAACAACCTGCTACAGTACTCTGCCCCTCCAAGCCACAAAAACCTAATAATTCACCTACCATGCCACAACAATTTACTACTCCACCTTCCTCACCATAACGACCTGCTACTCCACCTTCCTCACCATAACGACCTGCTACTCCACCTTCCTCACCATCACAACCTGCTACTCCACCTTCCTCACCATCACAACCTGCTACTCCACCTTCCTCACCATCACAACCTGCTACTCCACCTACCTCACCATCACGACCTGCTACTCCACCTACCTCACCATCACGACATACTACTCCACCCCTCCAAGCCACAACAACCTAATAATCCACCTACCATGCCACAACAATATTCTACTCCACCTTCCTCACCATAACAACTTGCTACTCCACCCCTCCAAGCCACAACAACCTTTTACTTCATCTACCACGCCAATACAACCTTTTACTCAGCCTTCCCCACCTCAACAATCCGCTACTCTGTCTATCCTGTCATAACAACCTGCTACACTGCCCACCCTGCCACAGCAATCTGCTACTCCACCTACCTCACCATCACAACCTGCTCCTCCATACAGCGTCTATTCACAGAAGCGCGCAGGAGTCCCGCTGCATTCTTTAAAAATATTGGGAGAAATGGCTTAAGTCACCTATTAACATCACTTGAAATAGAATACCCATCTCACCCACCTCAGCAAAATCACATCTGAGGCCTATTAATTCCAATAAAAGGGACAGCAATTAGGGGCAGATGTATAAAACCTGTTAAAGAGGACAGGTGGAGAAGTTGCCCGTAGCAACCAATCAGCTATCATTGTATATACTGTACTTGATGAGATTTAGTACACATTGGTCATAAACTTGTGATCTTACTGTGTTGTGACTCAGGGATTGGTCTGTAGAGGTTTCCTTCTGTTCTGTGTTTACACTAGTGTGTGACATTAAATATAGGCCACAGATAACCAACGCCCTGTACTACAATACTGTGGTGACATATGGCCTGATTCAGTGGTGTACTACTGTGTCATTAGCCACAGCAGGAGCAGTTAGTAGATGCAAATGTCACAGTGGCGTCTTATGTAAAATGATACCCTCCAGTGATTTCTGTGCCCACACATCGGTATCTAAGAGTGAGTGAGAAAACGTACATGCCAAAGGGGGTTATTCAGACCTGATCGCTGTTGTTGGAACTTGTAAGCCAATCGATTATCGAATGACTGCACATGTGTCTGGGTGGTGGTGCATGTGTGACGACAAACAGCGCCAAAAGCCAGCATATTCTTCTTTTGCAGTTTAACTTACAGGAAGCCGGCTTTGGGGGTGGTAACCGGACGTTTCTGGGAGTGGCAGGAAAATCTCAGGAGTGCCTGGGTGTTTTCAGGGAGGGTGTGCGACGTCAGCTCTGACCTTGATCAACCTGTCTCTGTCACAGAGCTGTGGAAGGGTCAGAGTTACACACACTAGCACAGAGAGCTGTGGAAGGGTCAGAGTTACACACACTAGCACAGAGAGCTGTGGAAGGGTCAGAGTTACACACACTAGCACAGAGAGCTGTGGAAGGGTCAGAGTTACACACACTAGCACAGAGAGCTGTGGAAGGTTTAGAGTCGCACACACTAGCACAGAGAGCTGTGGAAGGGTCAGAGTCGCACACACTAGCACAGAGAGCTGTGGAAGGGTCAGAGTCACACACACTAGCACAGAGAGCTGTGGAAGGGTCAGAGTCACACACACTAGCACAGAGAGCTGTGGAAGGGTCAGAGTCACACACTAGCACAGAGAGCTGTGGAAGGGTCAGAGTCACACACACTAGCACAGAGAGCTGTGGAAGGGTCAGAGTCACACACACTAGCACAGAGAGCTGTGGAAGGGTCAGAGTCACACACACTAGCACAGAGAGCTGTGGAAGGGTCAGAGTCACACACACTAGCACAGAGAGCTGTGGAAGGGTCAGAGTCACACACACTAGCACAGAGAGCTGTGGAAGGGTCAGAGTCACACACACACTAGCACAGAGAGCTGTGGAAGGGTCAGAGTCACACACACTAGCACAGAGAGCTGTGGAAGGGTCAGAGTCACACACACACTAGCACAGAGAGCTGTGGAAGGGTCAGAGTCACACACACACTAGCACAGAGAGCTGTGAAAGGGTCAGAGTCACACACACTAGCACAGAGAGCTGTGGAAGGGTCAGTCACACACACTAGCACAGAGAGCTGTGGAAGGGTCAGTCACACACACTAGCACAGAGAGCTGTGGAAGGGTCAGTCACACACACACACACACACACACACACACTAGCACAGAGAGCTGTGGAAGGGTCAGAGTCACACACACACTAGCACAGACTGGGAATTCATTTGAAAGTGAATGAGCTGCTATCTGATTGCACACTTCTGCAAATTTGCACAGCGGCATCTGGTCTGAATAAGGCCCAAAGCTAGCTTATCCGTGCCCAAAGATGCAGACACGGCCTTCAGCACGCCCACAAAAGTGAGGTCTCCATTTTGACAAAAGCTTCCCACCTCCTCCCCAAAATGCCTTTCAGCATGTCAATCATGGTGCTGTGTCCAGGGCACTGCTACCGGGGAGACAGTCACACTGCAGCACAGGCGCACTGCGGCCCAACTTGTGCGTAATAATCCGTCACTTGAATCAGGTCCACAATTCTTTCTGTCATTTAAATATTTCTACACCAGAATATGGTTTTCACAGGAACTTTTATTTTCTATTTAATATAATTGCTTTCAGCTTGTGAGGCTTGTGATAAGACGCTGATCGTCCGTCACAAGGTACAGAGTGAATACTAGGACGCAGCGTCCAAGACTATCTGACACTTCCTTGTACAAATTGTGTCATTCAATCCAATGCAGGCCAGTGCAAAACACATATGTGCAGTGTATGTCCGGGAAGGGCTGCGTAATACATCTTATTGTTGTGCAGTGATACAAAAACAAATAAATAATAAATGAATGCCTCTGCTCATATTTTCATGACTTTCTATATTAATCTGTTGTCATGGGCTGTCCTAAAATTACCAGAAAGTGGATATCCTGAACATGTTTTAAATGAGGGGTATAGTCATAGTTACCTCCCCTCCTGCATTCTGCAGGAGACTCCCTTATATAGCAGCAATCTCCCTCTCTCCCTGATTAGTCTAGCAATCTCCCTCATGTCACCTAGCCCACATTACACTGTTACATCTTAGTTACCTCCCCTCCTGCATTCTGCAGGAGACTCCCTTATATAGCAGCAATCTCCCTCTCTCCCTGATTAGTCTAGCAATCTCCCTCATGTCACCTAGCCCACATTACACTGTTACATCTTAGTTACCTCCCCTCCTGCAGGAGACTCCCTGAAATAACAGCAATCTCCCTCTCTCCCTGATTAGTCTAGCAATCTCCCTCATGTCACCTAGCCCAAATTACACTGTTTTGGGGAAAAAAGGAATGAGAGACAGATACATTTACACTGAATCATCAGCACCATTTCCCAGCACATTACCAAGTATAGTAGCTCTTACTAACTGCTTTGGGGCTCATCATCTACATTTGGATATAAGTCATTTTACTAGATTCCTCTCAGATGTAGCAGTGCACACCCACGCTTCTCTTTTCACAATCTCTCCATATATGGAACTAGACACGCCCTTTGGGAGGAGCATGAGTCGCCCCCTCAATGGGGCGCTGTGCAAAATTCGACTACCTCGCCCCTTCCCCCCCAAAAAAGTGAATCGTGGGAAATTAATGCTGCCGCCGGTATCCGGAAACAAAACCATATCTTGTAAGTGACAGTTTGCCAATCTCAGCCGGCATTACATCCCACCAATTACCCTTTTCCTGTGTAATGTCCATAACACAGAATGCGCCATCAAAAGGTCAACATGAGTTTTTCACTTTTTTGGGTGTCGATGTCGACACCTGCGCACATGGACCCCAATTAGTGTAGCATGTAGACCTCGAGTGTCTGTCATATGGTCACTAGGTTATTTAGGTCGACATGCATTGGGTCAACCACTGAAGGTTGACAGGGCTTAGGTCGGCTGGGTTGGAAGGTCGACACAAGCACAGGGTTGCCGACTTTTGAAGTCGCCTCTCCGGGAGAAGCCCGGAGAGACTTCCAACATGACTTCGGGGGCGGGGCTTGCGTGTGACATCATTAAGCCCCGCCCCCAGGATGGGAAATAACCCGCTTTGTCTATCTCCGTGGAGGGGGCGGGGCTATAATGACACATTTGTGACGCGTTAGCCCCACCCCCTCAGCGGAGATCGGCAGATAGGGTTATTTAAATGCTAAGGGCAGGATGGAGATAGCGGCAATCAGGGGGCTAAGCGGGGGTGCCCAGGATTCCGGGAGGGTTGCCCACTTTTCCGGGGGGCCGGGAGGGGGAACAGATTTTCGGGACCCTCCCGGCCATTCCCTGGCCAACTCTGGGACAACCCTGCACAAGCATTATGCTGACAATGGCAAGTCAAAAGGTCCAAATAAATTAGAAAAAAAAATCATGAAAAACTGATGTCAACCTTTTCCTGCGTCGACCTAATGCCAATTCCAAGCAGCATTCCATGATCAGCGACAAGAGTAATATGTGGCCGCAATGTCTCATACTGGGAATGTTATCAGAAGCACATTATGAGAAGGCTGTGACTTCCTGTTCTTGGTGCAGCCTAGAACCACCAGTCTGTTTATCTACTGGAATTTCCAAGAATCCAATCACAATCTACGGCTGCATTTTGGCACCATGATACTAATAAAGGGCCTGATTCAGAGAGCATTGTATTTCTGTCTGATCTACAGGATGGACATACAGGAGATCTCAGTAGAACGGACGTCTCTTTTTTTTTTTTTTTTTTTATCTGGAGCCCGAGTGGTGCTCCAACAGCCAGTGCAGTGACCTAAATCGTGCATGGGGGTGTACATACGTATGGAACCTCTCCCAAAGTACAAAGGCCCCGTTACTCCCCTCTCAGCCAAAAGGCCCAAGAGGGGAAAATAGGGATCGTGGGTTCTGCTCGCCGAAGCTCAGAGCGACCCTCTTTCCTCAACCCCCGGAATGGTTAGGGTGGGTGGGTCCTCAACGCCAAAGCTTGGAGACCCTCGGTAGGCTTCCCTCTGCCTTGCCGCTCGGGGTCGCACTTGGGTCTGCAGCTCTTCCCTGAAGGAGAGAGCTCTGGTAAGTGGGTAGCCCATAAGGATTGTACACACAGCCCAGAAAAAACATGACAAAACTAATGAAAAATGGAAAATGTGACAAACATGAGACGGAAAATAAATAAATAAGAAAAGAGACCCCAGCCTGGAGGCCGGGGTGGGTATGAAAAATTGTCCTACCCCAGCCAAAATGCCCAGGGTGAGGATGTGAAGCATTAGCCTAAAGGGAGAGTGCGCAGTGCAGGTGCCATACCAGGAACCCCTGAGTTTCCCCGGGGGCACAGGGCAAGCTAGGGCTCCAGGCAGCCAGCCAGTTAGCGTTCCACCAAGTGTTTCTCTGCTCCACCTAGCATGGGAATGGAAGTAGAAGTGACATCTACTGCATATAGCAGCAATCCCAGGACGGTCATCGCAAGTTTGGATCCAACTTTGTGTGTATGATGTTCGACGCAGATACCTCCCAACTTTTAGGTCATTGAGAGCAGGACCCTTTGAAGGGGTGTGGCCTATGCTCAGCATTTCAGAGGCGTGCCCAGAGTTCCCTGCGCGTGCAGCGCCGGCTCACAGCCCTACACTGTAGATGCCGTGTGCGTGTGTGCTCAGCATCTACGCAAAGATCACAAGCTTTGCAGAACAGAGGGTGTTGAAAGGCCCACCCAACCTCCTACCCACCCGCGGGACACTGTGGGCTGCAAATGGGACAGCGGGAAAGTGTACAGTCCAAATAGCAGGAATGTCCTGTAGAACTGTCCTTACTCAGCTGACTGTTGGAAGTGGGGGCTGCGAGGCCAGTAAACCCTGGCTCTCCCCTCCAAGAAAACAGAGATAAATGCCCCCGTTTTTGGGAATGCAGACCTCACCCCAACCCTTCCCAATCACCTCAATGCCGCTGCCTGACAAACAGTGGCAGAAGGAAAGTAAAGATCACAAGGCCCATTCTGTGCATGCATATAACAGACCTTGCGCAGCAGAATCTTGGTAACCGGGAAACTGCGTGGTGCTAGGTCCTTATTAGATATAATGACAATAATAATAACAACAACAATAAGATCAACACAGAAAACTTTAAAGTTCAATGTGCATAAAAATAACCAGGATATTGGACCCTGTAAAGCAGCGATAACACAGGCCATAAACAGCATCTAGGCTTGGGGACTACTGTCCTACGGATCCAATAAAGCAAAGTGTTGGATGAATTCTGCGAGCAGTTAGTGTCAGGGTGAGTCCAACATTTCTCCTGATAGAATAGAGATGTATTATTGGCTCAGGGTGACACTTTATATTGTGCACCTCCCAGCTCCAGTACAATTAGGTTAAATGCCTGAGCAGGGAGAAACTATGCAGATGACGCTGAGAAATGTATACAATGTTCAGTTTCACTGTCACCAGGAAAAGGCCATCTCCTGCATTGGTCCTAGGCACAGATCGATCAGACACATGGGCCCTTATTCTGATTCACTCACAAAGGCAAATTCCTTCTCAAATGGACAAAACCATGTGCACCGCAGGTGGGGCAGATGTAACTTGTGCAGATAGAATTAGATTTGGGGGAGTTATTTTGTTTCTGTGCAGGGTAAATACTGGCTGCTTTATTTTTACACTGCAATATTGATCTCACTTTGAAGTAAAACCCCACCCAAATCTAAATCAAATATTATACTGTACTGTACTTATGGAACATTTTCTTTACCAACCCAGTATCGTCCCTAAAGAAAGAAAGAATAGTGATGGGAGTGTCAGCGAAAGGTGAATGAACGCGTGTGCATGCAGGATATACAGTATATTGGGCTATATTCATTTATAGCAGCACAGACTGCAGCCCTGATCACCTGCTGAGCTTTTAGATTTCCATTAATTGCGAACAAAATGACTGAATTTAAACTCAGACAGAAAACGTTAAAGTAAAACAAAACTTTTATACAAAATTAATGTATTAATTCAATTGGATCCATCGTATCTATTTACCTGTATACATCTTACCTATCTATCATTTGTAGATCTTGGCACATATTATTTACAGCTGCTTATATCGCAGCAGATTCCGTTGCACTTTAGAATTGGAAACAACAGTGATTAAACAAACCAACAGAGGTAGGAGGGCCCTGCTCACAAGCTTATAATCTATAGGGATAGGGGTTATTCAGACCTGACCGAATTTCGATAGGCTGCGCAAGTGTAGGGATCATAGTACGCATGCGTGAGGCCATATTGAGATAAAATCCTGCACATTTTTTATTACTGTCCGTAGGCAATCACCAATCGTGCTAATTTAGCAGAACAGCGATCAGGTCTGAATAAGCCCCATAGGCCCTCATTCAGCAGTTGTAGATATGCGTTAAATCAGCAAACCACAACTGCCATTTGTAGCACTTAAATTTTCCTGAATGAAACCACAGTTTAAGGGCTTGCACATGCGTGAAAGGCAAAGTAGGAAAAAACCCAATAACATGTTGTTGCATGCATCAACCATTGTGACATTAAACATTTTCCCACATCATCCACATGATGTTGACCTGCCATCCGGATATAACCCCTGGAGACTTTTAGATTTCACATTAGAGTACTGTTATGGCTTTGGGGATGGTGGGCAGGCTGGATCTGGGGTACAACAACAGCTGGCAAATGGCAAGACATACATCACCTAAATCTCATCTCATCCCAGTACACAGAATGGGTGATTATTTCTGCCTAGTGTTCAAGTATATGACTATATCAAGAAAATAATTAGATGGCAGCTCTCAATCCTACTTATTAAGTATAGCACTAGTCCGCTTGTTTAAGAATAAACCCAGAACGTCAATAAGATTAGTTTTGAATTTACATATAAGAGGTTATTTTAAATGCACAATATCTAGTTGATAGAGTGATATATCCAAACACTGTCTCCTAGTGTCTTGTTTTGCAGGCTTGTGATGTGCCTCTCCCCATGCAGTCAAACACACGCGTTGCCAGGAGGTTAGGGAAACACTGCTGTCGTAGGATCACACCACTCTGACTCGGCCTCTTTCCTGTGCGGGGAAGAGATACAGTAGGGAGGAAATATTTGCAATATGACTGGAATCTGGAAGGCATTGTACACAATCTATTAACCCTCTGAGCCACAGCGGAGGAGGCAGCCGGTCCACACTATAGTATCTATCTAATGGAAGGCACAAGTTTTGTACTAGGGCAGCTGAAATGAATGCTGTGTAATCAGCCTGAGCGTGCTGACCCATAGGCCACCCATTATGTCACTAATACCCCTTTCACACCAGCTAAAATTCCCGGGTTAGCCCCAGGAACAACCCACAACTAGCACTGGTGTGCAAGGTTCCCAGGAAAATTTGCTGGGATTTCAACCCAGCTAGCTAGCAGGATTGCTCCCGCGACCAGCCTGGGTTACTGGCTGGTGTGAAAGCAGGCAGCAAGGTTCAGACTGCAAGAATCCAGGCAGCAGTGGCTGGGCCCTTGCATCGCTATTTGCCTGGCAACATGGCGGGAAGCACTGGATTTGAAAACATATTGAAAAGAGTGGCTGGATGTTCTAAGCCAATCAGCGTCCGGCCAGTCGTTTCAAAATATTTTTAAATTCAGCACTTCCCACCCAGCTGCCCGGCAAATAGCGTTACAAGTGCCCAGCCGCCACTGCCCGGATCCCCAGTCTGGTCCCGGCTGCACCCCCCCTCCCCCCCCCCCTCACACCAGAAAATGCAGGGACTAGGCCTGTGTGAAAGGGGCCAACCTGGGAATGCTTCAGCCGTGGACTGTATTCACGGATAAGTCCCTGCATTTTCTGGTGTGAAAGGGGTATTATACGTCTATAACCATTGTTATTAATTCCCATCAGCTGTAGTTTCCGAACATTGGAATAATAGGTGTATGGTTTTACCCATATGAGGGGGGAATACATTTTCAGACACAGTTTACCCTAATATGGCCGCACAACGTGTTCCTATAACATTATTCCTAGACACCGTCGACTGGAACCAACAAACAATGGAGACATGAAAGGGCATGGAAATAAATATGTACAACTTTTCTATGCTACTGTCCAGCCATCCAAGGCGACACTACCTGCACCTTCTTCAGTCGACTATGCAGCCATATTCTCATACACGGCAAAAATGACCAAGAATTATAGAAGTATTTAAAATAATGAAGTAACTTCTATTTGTTGTTATGCCGTCAAAAGACAAAACTTCATAACACATCCGGTGACAGGACAGTAATTTACAGCGGTGTATTGTGCATGAGACATTGTCCTTCCTCCTAACAGAGGCCACACAGGGATTTCCGCATGATGCCGAAATGACACTGTACGGCTGCAGCAGAACATGAACTTGTTACCCAATCAGTCTAGCGGTGGACACCGTGTCATTTCTTTCCTTTGTGGTACAGAGAAGAACACTACACCGCAGTACTGCATGGGGTAATACCGTCTCATACAGGACAGGGCGGATTTAGAGATGGACATAAGAGTTCAGGTGTGCGTCAGGAGTATGGTTCTCACCCAGAACATTTGTTACTGCTCATGTGCAAAACTTAAACGGGTACAGAACATTAGGAATGGGACATCGAAACCCAACATCGTTGTTACTATCAACAAATGAATAACGATTAGGACGGTGGTGTATAATATATCAGACAATTCACTAGAAACACCTGTTTTGAGGGGTTAGCAGCAAATATTAAAGTATCCCCCTAGTTTATCACGGAGAAACCTCAGCAGCAATCTCCAATCCCTGTTACAATACCTCCTTCCTCGTCTGAGACAGCTTCTCCCAGAAGTGTCTAGGACTACTGCCATTCTGAGATGGTGGTAGGCCATTGTAGCCAATGGGCTACAAATCTCCCTGTTGGCGGGGCAGTGTGGTCACTACTTATCATGCACCTGCAGACCCCCAGCGAAGCAGATCACAGCGAGCTGCATCGGTAGGGACATACATTCACTGGAATAGATTGCATGTTGCAATTCCATCCTGGTCGGTAGAGGCCACCCAGATCGCATTGCAGATACTATAATAAATGGGACCCATAGACCACTACACATGTATGTTTGCATCAATGCCCTATTCCCAGAGGCTGGCCAATCAAAAGCAGCAGGAACAGGAAGTAGAATATTATATAACATTTGTACAAAACAAGCCAAGAGATTTATCAATCCTTGGAAAAAGATAAAGTGAAGAGAGAAAAAGCACCAGTCAGTCAGCTCCTGCCGAGTTATAGGCTGTTTAAAAAAAATTACAATGATATGAATGTTACAGGCTTCTAACTGTTTCCCTGCCGCAAACCCTGATTAATTGCAGTCAGCAGGAGCAGTATCACTGCAAGGTTTCCGCTTGGTGATATTTCCTGCTCTACCCAGTCACAGGCTGCACTATCTATAGACAGTAGCATCAGCTGATTAGCAGTACACTGCATTTGGAGCACGAGGAAGAGTGAAGGAAGGCTAGAACAGCAGCAAAACAATTCAGCCTTTACATAATACATTATCTCTCTCTCATGGCATATATAAATGGGAAATGTGCAGTGCATATGGGCACTCGAGTCAAGGGGACTCTATGCAGGCTATACTGCAGCCAAACACATGGTCTTCACCACTGGCGTAGGCTATACTGCACCCACACACATGGTCTTCACCACTGGCGCAGGCTATACTGCTCCCAAACACATGGTCTTCACCACTGGCGCAGGCTATACTGCACCCAAAAACATGGTCTTCACCACTGGCGCAGGCTATACTGCTCCCAAACACATGGTCTTCACCACTGGCGCAGGATATACTGCTCCCAAACACATGGTCTTCACCACTGGCGCAGGTTTTAGAAATATCACATTTGCATAAAAGATGGCCAAGACGCTGACACCAGTGCCATATATCTGAGAGGCACATGATGCCCCCTCATTTCTTAAAACATCACTGTCTCAGGCTGAGAGACTTTGGTAACAGTCAGACACCTTATCATACATGTATTATGTGAAATCGGCATTCACTGCCTTTAGAGGCCGATCGAGCCTACGGGGTGTATTTAATGAAGGCCGATATTTCCGACTATCTGCTGCAGATGAGACTTGGCATGATCCATCAAACGGATTGGAGAAATTATGATTCCTATAATTTTGTCTGATATAAATGTATGTTTTCGGTACCAAAGATGGCAAAAATCATAGAGTTCTGTTGAAGATGGGAGGTTGCCCATAGCAACAACTCAGATTCCTCTTATTTAGCACCTTCTAGAAGAGAATAGATAGAATCTGATTGGTTGCTATGAGCTATATACCCATCTTCTATAGAGCTTCTATCTCACAATGTGTGCAGAGACCACAGGAGGTAAACATGTTATGACTCACACAAGATGGTGATACACTAGCTGACGCTGCCAAAACAAATGAAACTTGAATGCTAGAACGTCATTTCAGATGCATGGAAAGAGATACAATACCAACAAATCAGCTTTTTAACTTAACTTTGATTTACAGGCTGTGCTTGACAAATGACAGAAGCGGAGTGCTTGGTCCATTATCTCTTTCCTTGGTTTGATAAATCTCCCTCTGAGCGAAGAGCCTTTTGAAAAGGGCTAGTTTGGCACCCTATGGTGATCCAGAGGAAAGGAAGATGAGTCAGACTGGGACTTTGCAGTCAGGCAGGCCTGAACGTACAGCTTTAGGATGCAATACCTGAGGGACAGGGTAGAACCTTGCTTTGGCTGGAGGGTGGGATGCAGTGGGGATGAAAAGCACATTGGCAGTAAAGAGAGCGGTTGAGCTCGGGTGCTGACCTCTTGGGAGAACCAGCTCAGAATAGGTGTGGTACAAGTCACAGCCCCACAACCATCAGGTGATTGGAGTTAGGCTGCAGGAGGGTAAGGGTGGTTAGGCTGTGGTATTATGGTTATATAAGACTTGCCAAAATGTGTCAGGGTTCTGTAAATGGGGTTGGTAGAGGACCCTAGCAATTGGTGCATATAAAACGGAATATATATATATATATATACATACACATATATATATATACACACACACACACACACACAGAGCAGGGATAACAGCTGCAGTTTCCATAATGGCTGTAGCTGGGGAGGAGCACTCCGCTTGCATGATAGATACAACATTGCTTTCGGTAACGCACAGCTGCCTGCGGAGAATCCCTCAGCATGTTTATATAAGAGGGATATCACTACTAGACAATCGCTGGAGGCTTACACAAAACAGATCTAAACATTATGTAATCTGTGCACCGATTGACAGCCAGCTGTTGCCTTACATGTCCAGCCTTGCTGACAAAGTCCTGAGCGGCCCCTCTGAGGTGCACGTCTTCTGCACAGCAGCATGCCTGAGTATATAAACCTGAAGACACTTCTGAATCAAAGCCAAGATATAGCAGGTGTAATCTGCCTGAGGCAAAAGATGATGTACGGCATTGGCCAACAAGGATTGACAGGTCTTACACGGAGCAGCTGATGATACAAGTGTGCTGCTAAGGACTGCACCTACGAGCATCTTCAACACTATTGCGGCCAAGGTCATTAAAGAAAGCAGCAGCAGTCTGCAAAAAATGGGCCTGTGTCTCTGCTGTGAACAGGTCCACACAAATACCATCCAGTTCCACTCAAAATAAAAGGACCCAAGCCAGGCATGGCCCTCCAGCTGTTGTGAAACTACACGTCCCATCATGCCTTGCCACAGTTTTGCCATTAGGGAATGCTAAGACTATGGCAAGGCATGCTGGGATGTGTAGTTTCACAACAGCAGGAGGTCCAGTTTGGCTATGCCTGGCCTAGGCCCACAACACATTAATCCCATCTCACCCGAATGCCTCCAACGCAAAACTTGGATGAGAAAAGCTGGAGGTGTAGAATGAAGCTGTGAACCCATAAGGTCCACAAAATAGCCCCAACCAAATTATTTCCCAAAACAGAAGTGTGAATTTACATTACATATACAGGTCCCTGATGAAGCTAAGTGACTGACTGAAACGCGTATGCTTGGTTAGCTTCAGTTACAGCCAAACACTTTACATGACAACACCCAGCATTAGGGGTACCCCCATCTGTTTTTTTTTCCTACCCATTGAACCCCCATATACCAGCATTTTTATCTTATTTACACCGGTTGTTGCTCATGATCACTCCTCTGTTTCCATGCTTGAATACCCAGCTGCCATTCCCACACAGGTGTGTACAAGCGGCAGGCAGATTCCACGTTTGTATCAGAGCGGATTAGTGACCTACTAGCACAGGATCATCACTGGTCATTTTATCCTTTCTTAATAACAGGAATTGTGCAAAGTGGAGATTGACATCTGGGTGTCATTATATTTTCATAGGAGACTTTGGTCTCTACAGATTGTAAGTTTGAGAGCAGGACCCTCCTACCTCTGTGTCAGTTTGTTTTATCACAGTTTCCAGTTGTAAAGAACGGAATATGCTGCAGTGCACTTTTTTAGTGTCTGTCGACCTAATGTATGTCTATTCCAAAAAGTCAATGAGTTTTCCATGTTTTTTTTCTTATTTATACTTCTCCATGCATATTGGTATAGTCAGATTATAATAGCTGAACATAGCAAGACAATTACACTAATTGGGGATCCATGTCTGTCAACAGACCCCAAAAAACATGAAAAAAAAAAATAGTAAAATTATTTTCATTTGTTAACCAACAGTGGCTAATTACCCACACGAAGCCAATCAGGAGCAAATTGTTCACAGCAATTTCAATGGAGAAAGAATTTAAGAAAATCTACAGCACCATCTAGTGGCAGAAAGGGTTAGTGCTTTGCCCTTTACACAATTAAAGAATGCAGCAAGAGGTAGGCGTGGCACTTGGGACAGTCACAGGAAATTGTGGATGAAGGGCATTCAATGATTGTGTTTTAGTATAGGAACTAAAGACATTTCCGCAAGGGTAAAGGCCTGACCTTGCACATTTGTAAAGGCAGCCATGAAACCAAAGCATTCCATGGATTGTCAGGGCAAATTATATACATGTTGTCCAATGGTTAGGTTCCAGTCATACAATGAGTTAGTCTGTGACTATCGGGTTTACCAGCCCAGTTGTAATTTCCAAATATCCCTAAGGGATAACACACACAGTACATGATAGTAAAGACACCTCACAGATACAGGCCCTTATTCTGGTTCACTCACAAAGGCAAATTCCTTCTCAAATAAATAGAGAAAACCATGTGCACTGCATGGGGGGAGGGGTGGGCAGATGTAACTTGTGCAGAGAGTTAGATTTGGGTGGGGTTTTACTTCACAGTGAGATCTATATTGCAGTGTAAAAATAAAGCCACCAGTATTTTCCCTGCAGAGAAACAAAATAACTCACCAAAATCTAATTCTCTCTGCACAAGTTACATCTGCCCCCATGCAGTACAGCATTGTTTTGAGAAGGAATTTGCCTTTGCGAGTGAACCAGAATAAGGGCACCAGTGCAGACACTGCAGTAGGGCAGGGAGAGCACAGGAGGCCGTAGCAATGCTTTCATCAATGTCAAACTAACCTTCTGTGAAACACGTCAGGTGTATACTCAAGATTACTGTAGCACACGCTTTATCTAGCCAGTATCCAGACGGGAATCATGCTAAACTAATTCCTGTACATGCACACATTATGCCACTAAAAGTGCTTATTACATGCCCTATATAACAGAAAAAATCTATCTATATATAAAGAAGTAGCTTTTATGCTGCAATAATTTATGTGTATGTTGTTAGTTAAATATACAGCGAGTATATAGGAAGGTTTTATTTGAAAAAGGTTGCATTTACCATTATTACCAGATTTCCCCCCGGCAAATGCCCAGATCTCTCATACATTTTGTCCCCCTATCTAGAGTTTACTCAACTGTAATATGTCAGAAAGCTGGATTGCCTTTGTTGCGGTCTTGCAATGAATTTATACCCCAATACCTTTGCAATAATATTGCCATAACTGCAAAGCTGACATTCTCCATACACCCTGGTCAGGGGGGTTAGGCACAAGGTGGAGGATTAGTGATACTTACTAGAGGTACCACTGAGCCCACCAGAAGTCTTCAGCTGACCGCTGGACCTGAAGGACACCACTGGAGCAACCAGACCAGGTAAGTCACCATGGACGTTTTGTTGCCAAAATAAACGTCAACATGATCAATGTAGACCTGCAGCATATGGACAAAATATACAACCCGTGTAGTAACTGGTAGGCATTGCTTGTAGGTAGATTACATTCTTCATAACCATATATGAACTAGTTTGAAGCCCGTCAAACAATGGGACACCATCCCTACTCCCAGGACAGAGAGGTGCGGGCGAGTACTTACCTCTAGATCCTCATGGGCAGCTTCACCTTTCCAAACAATTTGCTGCTGTAGAGTGCAGCCCATATTACTGTAATGCATTTAGTGAAGAGACCAGAGCTGGCTAGGACAGCATCATGTGACGCCTGAGTGCTTGGAAAGCTGCCCATGGCAGTGTGGAAGTAAGCACTCAAGTGCTCTGGAAAGGGAAGGGGAGGCCGGCAGCATGTAGAGTGGAGCTAGCCACACTGCTGGGAGCTGGGGCGCTGTCATGCTGAGCAGTGGTGTGTGTCTCTGCATCCCCACCTGGAGTTATGTCAGGTGTCCTCCAATGGCTGCCAGCAGCAGCACAGAGTTCAGATGCAGCATTAAGCTTTTATTATATGGGGCACAGGTTCTCAAAGTAGGTCCTCGCACAATGCATTTTTTTTGCAGGTCTCCTCACAGAATCAAGTGAAATTGACACATTTTAAAAAAAGGGATTTTTGTAAGAACTTACCGTTCAAATCCCTTTCTCTGATATGGTCCTGGTGACACAGCTCAACATTGGGATGTAGGAGGGTCCGAAGGAGCCAGGCACCTATCCTAAAGCTTTAGAGGGTAGGCTCCTCCCCTACTGCATCCCAGCCTCTTCAGTTCAATCTTTCAAAGCCACTGGAATACATTAACTCAGTACAAACGCCTGCACACATTATATGCACATTTTTTTAAAAATAACTTTTAACCATATAACATGAAACATCATGAACACTGGCATACTTACTGAGCGTAAGGGAGGGATCGCTGTGTCACCAGGACCATATCAGAGTAAGGGATTCGAACAGTTCTTACAAAAATCCCTTTTTCTCTTTCAATGGTCCTGGTGACACAGCTCAACATTGGGACGTTCCAGAGCCGGTCCTTTGGGTGGGTACGCTCAGGTCTGCAGCTCTCATTACTGCTCGCCCGAATGATGCGTCCTCCGACGCGAACTCATGGAACCTATAGAATTTGGCAAAGGTATGAACAGATGACCAAGTGGCAGCCCTGCAAACCTGCTCAGCTGTTGCCCCATGTCGAACCGCCCAAGAGGTGGCAACCGACCTGGTGGTATGCGCATTAATCCTGGCCGGTACAGGCCTACCAACTTTAGTATATGCAAACGCTATAACAGAGCGCAACCACCTAGCAATGGTCTGCTTAGAAGCAGGCCAACCAATTTTGTGTATGTCATACAACACAAGCAAAGTATCAGTCTTCCTGACACTCTTAACTCTGTCCACATAAATGCGCAAGGCGCGCACAACATCCAAATTTCTCAATTTGTCCCTTTTCCTTGAACCCTCTGGGGGCTGGAACAAAGGCAGAACTATCTCCTGATTTAGATGAAAAGCAGAGACTACTTTTGGTAAAAATTGGGGTACTGTCCGAAGGACAGCCCTATCATCGTGAAATATAAGGAAGGGAGACTTGCATGACAATGCTCCCAACTCCGATACGCTCTTTGCTGACGCCACTGCCAACAAAAATACCAGTTTCCATGTAAGGAATTTAAGGTCAGCCGACCTTAATGGTTCAAAAGGTGCCTTTTGAAGACACTCCAAAACCAGAGATAAATCCCATGGTGCTACTGGTTGTTTGTAGGGAGGCTTCAACAGAGACACCCCCTGCAGGAAGGTCTGTACTTCCGGTAACAATGCTATCCTTCTTTGGAAGTAAATAGACAAGGTCGAGATCTGTACTTTGAGTGACTGAAGGCTTAACCCGGAGGAAAAGCCATCCTGCAAAAACTCCAACAATTTTGCCAATTTAAAGCGTGATGTGTGTGACTTCTGTCTTTCACACCATCGAATATAGGTCTTCCAGACCCTATAATAATTTGTAGAAGACACTGACTTTCTGGCTTTTATCATTGTGTTAACTACCGCCTCTGAGAATCCTTTATTCTTTAAAATGGCGGTTTCAACAGCCAGGCCGTCAAAAATAATTGAGCTGAATCCCGATGGTTGAACGATCCTTGTTTTAGAAGGTCTGACCTCAGAGGTAGACGCCACGAGTCCACAGACAGTCTCTGAAGCCTCGAGTACCAGCACCTCCTTGGCCAATCTGGGGCCACTAAAATCACTGGGATTGCCTGGGCCTGTATCTTTTTCAACACTCTTGCCAGCATTGGAACTGGCGGAAAAAGATAAAGAAGATTCCCCTCCCAGGGGATAGTCATGGCATCCACTGCTTCTGCCAGTGGGTCCCTCATCCTGGCATAAAACCTGGGTACCTGATGGTTGAACCTGGATGCCATCAGGTCCACATCCGGGGTTCCCCACCTCAAAGTAATCTGGTGAAATACTTGTAGGTTCAGGTTTCATTCCCCTTCCATCAGCTCCTCCCTGCTCAGGAAGTCGGCCTCTATAGTCTCCACTCCTGGTATGAATATAGCTGATAATGCTGGAACATTCTGTTCCGCCCACAAGAAGATTCTGGACACCTCCCACATAGCCAGCTTGCTGCGTGTGCCTCCCTGGTGATTCAGATATGCCACAGCTGTGGCGTTGTCGGTCTGAATCCTTAAAGGGAGCCTCTGTAACCTGTCTCCCGCCAGAGAAATCACCTTCCACACAGCTCTCAGTTCCAAGATGTTGATCGGTAAGACAGACTCCTCTGGAGTCCACAAGCCCTGCAGACGCAGGTCCAAGACTACTGCCCCCCAGCCCATGAGACTGGCGTCGGTAGTGACTACCAGCCAGCTCCAGGACTGCAGGGACCGACCCCACTTAAGGGAATCCACCTCTGTCCACCACTTCAGGGAGGATCGAGTTTCTGAAGACAGCACTATCTGTTCTGACTTCATGGTCTGCGTGTTTCCTGACCAAGTCGTCAAAATGTTCCACTGGAACACTCGAGAGTGGAACCTGGCGAACTGCAACGTCTTGAAAGACGCCACCATCTTCCCCAGCAGCTTGAGGCACCTCCATACTGATGTGCTCCGAGAGCCGAGAATCTCCTGGACCAAGGCAGCCAGATCCCTGGCCTTTGCCTCTCGTAAAAATACCCGATGTAGGTGGGTATCCAGAACAACTCCCAGGAATTGGAGTCTCTGTGACGGCACCAACTGAGACTTTTGTAAGTTTAAAAGCCAGCCGTGAGCCTGCAAAAAACTGATGGCTTCTGCCAAGTGACTCTGCAACCTGTCTGCTGACTCTGCTTTGAACAGCAGGTCATCCAAATATGGTATCACCGTGATTCCCCTCAGTTGAAGCACAGCCGCCATTACAGACATTATTTTGGTGAATACCCTTGGCGCTGTGGCCAGTCCAAAGGGCAACCCCTGGAATTGCAAGTGCAGGTCTCCTATCGCAAACCTCAACAGAGCCTGATGTTCTGGGTGTATAGGAACATGAAGGTACGCGTCCTGGACATCCATGGACTCCAAAAATTCTCCCTGGTCCAGGCTTAGTAGCACTGACCGTAGAGACTCCATTTTGAAATGGTCTACCCACAAATGGACATTCAGTGACTTTAAATTCAGAATTGGTCTGAAGGACCCGTCTGGTTTGGGCACCAGAAACAGAGTGGAATAAAAGCCTCTTTTCCACTCCGCTCTGGGGACCGGGATCACCACCCCCTTCTCTAAGAGAGAGTGAGCCGCTCCCAAAAGAGCCGTGCGGAGCCGAGCCTCCTTTGGTAGTGGTGTGGGAATAAATCTTCTCGGAGGAAGACCTTTGAAGGGAATTCTGTAACCCTGGGCTATAATATCTAATACCCAGGAATCCTGGTCTAACAATGCCCATGCGTCCCTGAACTGTGACAGACGCCCCCCCACCTTGACCACCGCCGTGCAAATCCCCTGGCAGTCATGCGGAGGGTTTGTCCTCTCCTTTGGTGTTTGGTTTCTTATGAAAGGAACCAAATTTTGACTTTGGGGCCTTAGCCCTGGAAGACTGAAATTTTCCCCTAAATGACTGTCCTCGAAAGGACGCACCTCCTCTAGGGGAGGGCCGAAAGGCCTGCTTAATAATCTCTTCCAGCTCAGATCCAAATAACAGCTTACCCTTAAAAGCTAATGCCTCTAAGGCCTTTTTTAGACTCATTATCTGCCTCCCAAGCCTTAAGCCAGAGCACTCTCCTGGCATTGACAGACACTGTGGAAACTCTAGCAGCCATTTTGAGAGCTTCCTCCTCAGCCTCCAGCACATACTCTGCTGCTGCTTTCAGCTTCTCCGCAAGCAACAACACACAAGGGTCAGCATGTAAAATAGTGCACAAATCATTAGCCCACACAATCATGGCCTTAGAGACCCAGGCTGAAGCAATCAGAGGACGAAGGGTGTATCCCACCCCTTCAAATATTGCTTTGAGGTTACCCTCCAGCTTTTTGTCTACGGGGTCCTTAAAAGCTGCTCCCCCTTGCACTGGTAAAACAGTAGCTTTTGACAAACGTGCCACAGAAGCATCAACCACTGGAACTTTCTCCCAGAGATCCGCATGAGACTCAGGCATGGGGTACAGACTTAAGAATCTCTTAGGCATCAGCAGCCTTTTATCGGGCGTTTTCCAAGACCCTTCGAATAAATCCTGTAAACCTTCATCTGAAGGGAATGTAACAGCTTCCTTACGCTGCCGTTTAAATACACCTTTTGCAGGAGTTTTATCTTCCATAGACAAATTTAACGCCTGTTTAACAGCAGTAATCAAATCCTCCACCCCTGCGGCTGAGGAATCCTCAGAATCATCACCCTGCTCCCAGGGGATGTCTGCATATGCTCCATCCTCTTCAATCAATCATTAAAGGCACTGAGTAAGACCTTTTAGGGGTCCCCACAGCATCAACATCAATTTTGTCTAGCAATTCACTAAACCTGTTGATCCCCTTTGCAGTATCCTGCATCACCTGTAGGAAAGCAGGATCTGCCTGGGTAAGAGGCAAGGAGCCAGAGGACTGCTGAGATGATGACATAGGTTTCTGAGAATCTACCAAGACATCACTGTCTGTCCAGCAATTGCACTAAAGCATTAACTGACCTGCCCAGGGCACTGGCCCACGCTGGTTCCAATTGCTCTACCCTCTGAGGTTCACTCCCCATGGGTTTCACAGCAGCGCAAGCAATACACAAGCCCCCCTTGGCCATCTGCTCAGGGATAAATTTCAGTGTACAAACACTGCAAGCGCTCAATGTATCTGGGGCTCCCTCCCCCAAAACCACAGACTGATGCACAGACATGATGTTCACAATTAACAGTCACAGCGCAAATGTACAGGCGTTTACACAGAGCCAATGCACTCAGTCACTTAGCTGTCTGTAGTCTTCAGATAGGGAAAGCGATACCCAGGAAATCCAATTACTCTGTCAGGATCTGTCAGCCAGCTCAGCTCCGCTGCAAGTGTTCCGAATGGCGCCAAAACAGAGTGAGGGAAGAGACCAAGTCCCTGCTGCTGCGGGGTCCGTGACTTTTGGCGCCAACCACCCCCAGACAGCCGCTCCCTTAGTAGGATCTCCTAGTTCCAGTATCTCCCCCTCGGCCGGGGACCACTTGGAACATGCCTGTAACACACTGCTGTCCTCTCATATAGGAGCTCAGTGTGTAAGCTCCGCAGAAAATGGCCGCCGCCATCACGGAGCGCCTGTCCCCCATGATCCCCACCTAGCGTGAAGCCGGTTTCAGAGCGCTCTGGAGCCCAGGCAGCTTCTTAAAAGAAGCTGTAAGCGCTGCACAGGGAGGCCAGACAGCGTCTCCCCTGTGCACAGCGAGCTGACAGGACGTGCTTCTGTCAGCTCCTGCTGCGCTAGCAGTGTGAGGATTCACTAATGTGAATCCTCACACTGTGCCTACCTAGCTAGAGTGAAAAGTTAATAAAATAATAAAAAACCCTAACTAACTCTAATTCTTCGGCTGCTCCTGCAGCCCTTTAGAATAACACCCACTCCAGTGGGCACCTAACACGAACTGAAGAGGCTGGGATGCAGTAGGGGAGGAGCCTACCCTCTAAAGCTTTAGGATAGGTGCCTGGCTCCTTCGGACCCTCCTACATCCCAATGTTGAGCTGTGTCACCAGGACCATTGAAAGAGAAACAGGTGCAGCCAGTCAGTAATGAGTGCACCTGTCGGGTGACCAGGAAACCATGAACTGAGTGGGGTCCTGAGGACAGAGTTTGAGAATCGCTGATATAGGACATGGCAGATATTAGGGATAAGAACAGATCATTTCCAGACTAGGCTCACGGTTTTAAAAAAGGCCAAATATTCAGAAGAACTTGTCAACCACATTAATGCTTCATACCAATGGTTTCCAAATGCAGTCGTCAACCCCAACAGTCCAGGTTTTAAGAACATTCCTGCCTAGGCACAGGTGACTTAATTAGTATCTTAGTCAGTATGACCATATCTGTGCTCAAGCATAAATATCCATAAAACCTGGAGTGTATTGAAAACCACTGCTGTATGCAATTCCCATTTCTTCTCTCAATCATCCAACCAACCAATAACAAGCATTAAAAGGGGAACCATCTACAAACTCTGAGCTGTGAAACACTGATTGGCTGCTCAGCATGAAGACAACACAGCCGCCCAAGAAAGGTCAGATATTTAAAATAAATAAATGAGTCTAGTCTATCTGACCCAATCCTGATTCCTCCTTATGATCAAACAACGGAAGACTCCAGACAAACCAAATCCCAACTTTAGGAGAGCCTCATACTTTTATTTACATTTTGTCCCACAACATAAAAAGAAAAGGTGTACAAAAAAAAGATACACGTCAATCCGGGAGAGGTATCTCATCTTGTTTTAATTTATAACCGCTTGAAATCCAGTGACACTGACACATACATACAGCTATCGCTGCCAGCCCCGGCCCTGGTGCAGCGCGAGAGCGGGAACACGGCTTTTTTTGACCTTTTTTGTAAAATACAGTACTAATGAGTGGATTGCTAACTGCATGCATCCACGGCTGACACTACAGCAAGTCCCATACTGTAACTGAAACAGTGCTGCCATAATAAAAAAAATATTTATATATAATCAAAAGTCAATCCTTTGAACCTATCCTGAGAGGCCTAGTGGTTCGGCCAGATAGTTAATGCTTTTAGAAGATGCTACAGGCGGTAACGTCCCTAGAACTCATTTATATAAATATGGAAGAATTTCTTCTGTACACTACATTTCAGGCTACCCGTTAGCGTCCTACGGAAAGAAAATAAAATAAAAGGGGGGGGTTGTGGTCTTGGGGGTAGGTGGTGGAATAGGCGTTCTGGTGGCACGCAGGGGAATGAAACATGGCATTTATCGGAATGTTCAGGAAGTATCTCAGTCGTCTTCAGTGCCGCTACCTGAGCGCTCCTGTTATAGAAATAAAATATGTTAGTATTCAAGCCAGTGGTCAGGGAACTTGGTCCTCATTACCCCACACAGTGCATGTTTTGCTGGTAACCCAGCAGGTGCACAGGTGTACTAATTACTCAGACACATTGTATAAGGTCCGCAGGTGGAGTTATTTCACTTGTGATTCTGTGAGGAGACCTGCAAAACATGCACTGCGTGGGGTAATGAGGACCGAGTTCCCTGACCACTGATTTAAGCCATATTTACCTGGTGGTGTGAAGAATGAAATGCTCTCATGGTTAATTAAGGCATTTTCAAACCACACAATTAGAATTTAATAGCAACCAGCAGGTGGCAGCATGGTGCAAGTTTCTGCTAGTAAAGGTGTGCTGTGTGCTACAGATGATCTATGCAGCCATACACTGGGGAATCCAGTCACTGGGAGAAACTAGGCAAGGTGCAAGAACACAGCCATAGACCACAGCACTACCACCACCATCACTGTGTGTGCCAGTATGAGGCTAGGTGAACTCACCTCCTCCTGGTCCTCTTCACTGTCATCATCGCTGACCACCGGCTTGGCCCTGCACCCTCGGCTGGTGCGCCTGCGCCCCTTCATGCGATCCTGCATCTTCTCCTTCCGACCCAGTTTAATTTTCACCTTGACTGAACGGGCTGCAAGGGAGGATGAAGGATGATTGGCAAGAGGCCTGTGAAAGACCTGCATTATATAAACTTACACTTGCTCAGAGTGACATGTTCTCCATCTTTGATTGGCTGAACAGGAGAACGAACAACGTATCTGTGCATGTATGCAAATGAACTCCCAGCTAGCACAGGATCCCAGGCATAGTAGCTGCACCGCTAGATCCTGGAATAATAGGGTCTTGCACCTCAAATCAATCAATCTCATTTTAAGACTCACACTCAGATTCCGAGCACTCCTCTTCCAATTCTTCTTCTTCCTCGGTTTCATCTCCCTCACTCTCCTCCTCCTTCTCAATCTTCTGCCTAACACTGGTAAAGACCGACTGTAACACAATGGAGTCTTCGTAGATCTGGAAAACCACATATTAAATAAACCACTGTGTTAGTCTACCAATAGTCTATTCAACAGCAACAATCTAGAACAGGCCTCGGCCCACCTGTAGCTCTTCAGCTGTTGTCAATAGGGATGGACATTGTTGCCATTGATAGTGCTTAACTGCATATCGATGGTCATTCATTGTGTTTGATTGATTGGCCTGTGGGCCAATCAAAACGTGGGGCGGGGCTATGCTCCGTGTCCCGGCACTTTGGGAAACAAACAAACAAAACATAGTTTTGCTATTCCATCGATGGAGGGAAACCATCTGGTTCTCCCCATCGATGGCAAAAGTAGTCGTCATCGGCCATGAACCATCGATGGTTTAAAATCGATGGTCAATGGCCATCCCTAGTTGTGAATCTACAAGTTCCAGCATGCCCTGCCATCATTTTGCTAATAGGGTATGCTAAAACTCATACAGGGCATGCTGGGTTGTGTAGTTTTACAAGAGCTGGAGAGCAACCGGTTGGCCAGACCGGATCAGGCAGGCATGTCCAAACTATGGCCCTCCAGCTGTTGTGAAACTACAAGTCCCATCATGCCTTGCCATAGTTTTACCATTAGGGAATCCTAAAACATTGGCAATGTATGCTGGGATTTATATTTTCACAACAATTGGGAGGGCCATAATTTGGACATGCTTGGCCTAAAGCCTTAAGCATTGAGCGGCATCAGTAAAGTCTTTCCAAACACAACTGGTAGGACAAAATTGGGAAGGAAAGGCCATGGATTAGACGACACCCTAAATGGATGTCCTGGGGTCAGTTATAAGTCACTCACCAAAGACCCCTCCAGATTGAAGGTCTGAGCGTTCTGGCAAAGCAGCATGACGTCTTTCTCTAGGTCATTCAGACTGCGATACTTGTGATTCCGGATCCTCTCCTAGAGAGAGACAAAGCCCGATCAGATTCACCAACCTGTTAGCATCCCCCCCAACATAGATGCTGCGGACGATGCTCAGTCTTACCTTGATCTTCCTGAAGTCCACTGGTTTGCGGATCAATTCGTAATACTCTGGAAGTTCTTTACGGGAAGGAAGTTGGATGAAAACCTCACTCAGCTGGCGTCCACTGCCACTAAAGAGGAGGAGCAGATGTTTAATGCCCTACCTATTCTGGGGGACCTTTAAATGATCCATGAGAAGGTGCTGAAGCTCTTACTTGTCCTTATATTTGATGACTGCATCTACAATTTTCTTCATTTTCTTGGTAAGATTCGGAGGGTTGGGGGAGAGTTTTTCTGCTGGAGGTCGTCCTCTTTTCTTCTTCTTGCCATCATCCTCCCTCTCCCTGTTCCGTGTGCTTGTGGTTGGAGTACACAAACCCGGATCTACATCTCGTTTCCTCTTGCGGGTGGTCTTCTTGTGACGTACCTCTTCCTCAATCTCTTCCAGCGTGCCCTCCTCGATGGCCTGCAGACAAATAAGTTTTTGTATTTATGTGAAGACCACACAGGGCAGGTTTGAGCTGAAAATCCAGCATGTTCTCATAGTCCCTTAAATGAGAGTGGCCCAGTTCACACCTTCAACCACTGTTTCTCTGTGAGCGAGTCACTGTAGTCCACTTCCTTGCGGTTGCGGGAGCCACGTCCAAACATCTTCTCCTCCTCTTCCTCACAGGTCAAACGCTCCACTTCAGCATCATCTTTAATGATCCACGATGGCAGCTCATCCTCTTCCATCAGTCGAGGTTTGCGCTTGGGATTGCGAGCTTCTTCTCTCCGTCTGTCAAGATCCATTCGCTGGGAAATAAGACATTATTGAGAGGTAACTGCCTCCCTACGGTCACCACTCTGGGAGGAATTACCCCCAAAAGTGGCAGTTTAAAGGACCCTTTGGTATGTACCGACTGGTATGGGTTGACTGTATGAAGCTCGACAAGCCTAATGTTGACCGGGTCGGAAGGTAGACGTGAGTTTTTTAAGTTTTATGTGCCGAATGTCGACATAAGTCAACACGGACACTGTATCCGTGTACCCTCGCATGGGGAGCCATGCTTTGGGCACACTATTCTATTCTCCCGCCAAGCCCTAGTGGATGGTAGGGTATGAAACACCACCTCGCAAACTGCAGTGCATCCTGACTGAGACTGCCTTACGAACTTACAAAATGTAGGGAAATTAGTATTTCACATCTGAAAACCAGCAACAACCAACTGCTACAGCTACAATCATTCGCCATCTTGTGGCCATGGAGAGTGTACTCTAACAAAGGGTAGAGGAGATAGGTTTCCTGGCCTCTTGCTCCATTAACACACCATTTTACCATTCCATTATTCCTACAAATATTTTCACCCCACTGTACAACATAAATGTAATATTGACCCAAAACTCCTCAACTCCCCTCCAAGATTCCTGGCCTCTTGCTCCATTAACACACCATTTTACCATTCCATTATTCCTACAAATATTTTCACCCCACTGTACAACATAAATGTAATATTGACCCAAAACTCCTCAACTCCCCTCCAAGATTCCTAAATAACCTATCCCATCTTGGTTCGCCAACTGATTTCTACAACAGTCGTCCTGAACCTCACCGCAGCCACCGAAAAATGACCAGATCTAGGTACCACTGCGTTGGATATATTCTGGTAACTAAAAGAAACACAGCCACCACTCAACAGGTGGATCGGAAGCAGTAAGGTTGTAAGTGCAGCACATCGGATGTCTGTAACTGTAGCAGCAGAGAAGGTTACACCATCTGATGCAGCCTATGGGACATTGAAACAAAATCCTACAAATTCGCTTTTCTACTGAGGAAGGTATTACCCTGCTAATATAGTCTCCCCTTTCCTAGCAAGGGTGATCCAGCTTCTGCTCATATTTCTATTCCAGGCTGGAGGGCTCCAGCTTGACCACAAAGGAATGTCCTCTCACAACCACATGATCCGGTCAACTATATCTACAATTCCTAGATCAGGACACTAGGGATCTAGTATATGAAGGGTCTAGTTATAAAGGGTCGGCTTTAAATTAATAGCAGAATTATATTGGTATTAAAGAAAACCAGAAGGCAAACACTCGACCAACATTACTTCTGAAGGACTGCATTATTAACTACAAAACTCAGGAACATTATGTGGCCTCAACTCACCTTTGCCATGAGGACACCTGGACCGGGCAAACCACCCCTGTGGCTGAGAACACCAGGACTACCCCCTCATGGTGAGCATGGATATGTGAGGGGAAGCACCACTGCTAGCCTATGTAGCAACACTTAAATGTGCTCCCCACTTTCTCATAACCACCTGTACTGCTCTCATGAGACTAGGACTATGGAAATTATTTTTAAATATTTTCCTTTAGTCAGTCCCCTGCAAAGGTGTGTTTATATCTTTTCTATCTCCCCCTCCCTGCAGCATACATCTACCCTGCCATGGGATAATCCTGTAATGTATACATAGGTCAGCGCTGGCAGGTTGCACACCCCAACGGTGCGGACTTATGAAGTGCACACAGATGGTTTCTCTGCAGGCAGGATGTGGGTCACGTGGATGTTTTTGTGCAGGGTATATCACACTACTACACAATATCGGCATTGGGTCTTTGTATGGCTTGCCTCCTACAGCGTAACCTTCGTAGTGCGCCCACCATGGCTGCCTCATCTGGTGCACTTGTGGATGGGATGTAAGATACATGGACCAGAGTCTACATTGAAATCACCCATTTTGTGTAATTTCTTCTAGGGGTAATCTATTCCACCCAGGGTAATCCTACACCTAAAATGGCTGCTGCTCCTGGTACCTTTTCGGGTGTGGTATAACACACCGACAGTCGGGATTCTGACAGTCTTTAGGCCGACGTGGGAATCCCGACTGCCGGGACTCAGACAGTGGGCTCGCCACCTATTCTATTCTCCCTCTATGGGAGAACCCCAGAATCTGTTGGGGTTCTAGCAGTCAGGATTCCAACATATGTGTAATGACTGGTGGTCAGTCATCTGGCACCCACTTATTATGTGCATTGCCCGTTATTGTACTACCTACATCCTCTGTATTATGTGCATTATTTTTTTAAGGTCTGTAACGCGCCTTGAGTCCTGTTGGAGAAAGTGCGCTATATAAATTAAACTTACTTACCCAACCTCCAATTCAGCACTGCATGGCAACAGACTCCTACACTTGCAAAGTACAGGATCAAATCACTGTCAGTTTTCCTCATGAATCAAATCTCTCTTGTCTGACAGGATGTAAACAGGGCCCATCTCACGGTTTCACCCAGACGTATTCTATTGAAGTATCTCTAATAGCTGCGCACTATACTGCCGCTAAAGGCATATAAGAGTCTTAAGCCCAGTACACACTGGGTGATAATGAGCAATATTGCTCATCTTAGCCCTTCTGAGTGAGATCGTTTATTTGATCACCCAGTGTGTATGCACCCAGCATCTGCCAATGCGCGCTCCCATGGGTTGTTCGCGATCTCCTCCATCCACTGTACATACATGGGAGCGGAATGGCCATGCTACAGATCGGCCTACACCCCCCTCCCCCCATATGCAAGGGTTGGCAACCGCAGTAAACGTTAGGCTTGTATGCACCATTAGAGCTGAAAGGCGCGCTGGTCTACCATTTTATCATCACACATTGACACCACACTGGACTTGGATCTAGAGATGTGCAGCTTTGGATTTACCTGATCTGCTGGTCACATGTTTTTGATCCAAAACATGTGAAGCCGATAGCCTACAAGAACCAACTTTGACATCCAAGTAAATCCGAACCTGCACATCGCTATTACTATCAATCATCTTGAACAGATAAATAGAAAGTTTTAGACTAGGCTTTGCATGCATGTGGAGAACAAATGCAGCAATGCAATTTACCATGAACAAATCAAACTCCTCCTCATGCCTTGCAATCATCTGATTTACAGTTTCGTCATCCGGAACCTCATCTTCCTCCTGGGGGGCGAATGTGGGATCGTTAAGGCTGGATGTCATGTTCTACAGATATAGTAAAGACAAGTTACATCCTTGCCCCGGGACAAGTAAATTCTCCCACACAAGAGTTGATGAATGCTGCAGTTAGCCGTGAAACGCTCCGCACCTCATCTTGCTCCTCGTGCTCCAGGATGGCTTGTAGGAACGCTTTCCTCTCGTGGCTGGAAGACTTCTGATCAAACATCCCAGCCTGGATGACCTTTTGGTCTACGTTCAGCTTGTACTTTGCTGCGGCCAGGATTTTCTCCTCCACGCTGTTCACGGTGCACAGACGCAGGACGCGCACCTCGTTCTGCTGTCCGATACGATGAGCGCGGTCCTGAGCCTGCAAATCCTGCACAAACGAAAACCCAACAATTAACATTGGTGACCATTTTTGCTGCCATAGCAAAGACTTTCCAGCCTGTCGCCAGCAGCCATTTTGCAGTGTTGAACCATCACCCGCTCATTACAATCTTGTAATATACAGTATGTGGGTATAACACGGCCTTGGGACCTGTTTCAGAAATGTGCACAAATGCATTCACCACTGCAAAAGTGTGAAATATGCAAAATGCCGCACCTGCTGGATTTGCATAGAGGAATTATGTACAAAGCTGCAGCATCAGATGCAGATCAGTCAGTTACAGAAGTACTTCGTAACGATTGTCATGCAGCATGGCCATAGAAGATATTGCATCTATGTCCAGGATCACATCAAAACGTCTTAGTTGCTGCTCTTCCGCTACCTTCCACAAAAGGGTCCAAATGCAACTTCTACACATTAAAATGTATTTTAAATAAAATTGCTCCATTATGTATTTAATAGTTATTGTGCACAACTCAGTTTGGCCCTTAGTTCCTTTTTAAACACTGTCCATATGACGCTAAGGGTGATATTCAATTGTTATATTGCGCCAAATCTCCCTTCTAAAGTAACGGGACATCGTCGGGTGACATTCAATTGATCTATATATTTTTTGTGCTTATTGTGCTCATTATGGTCAGGTTTAGCCACCCATTCGGGCATTTCAGTTCACCCCCCCGGGGATGGCAAGCTGAAATGCTGGTGAAAAACAATTGAATACCACCCTAACTGTCCAGGATTGAAGGATATCTGTGGCTGAGCACATGTGGACATCGGTCATTTTGATTCAGCCATCTGAGATCAAGTATAGATATCCTTAAAACCGAGACTGCTAGGGCGTTTTGAGAAAGGTTGCGTATGGATGGTGTAATGGTTAGCATTACTGCCTCACAGCGCTGAGGTCATGGGTTCCATTCCCACCATGGCTCTAACTGTGCGGCGTTTGCATATTCTCCCCGTACTTGCGTGGGTTTCCTCCGGGTACTCCGGTTTCCTCCCACAATCCAAAAATATATTGGTAGGTTAATTGGCTTCCAACAAAATTAACCCTAGAATGTCTGTGTGCATGTACATGTGGTAGGGAATATAGATTGTAAGCTCCACTGGGCCAGGGACTGATGTGAATGTTCAAATATCCTCTGTAAAGCGAAGCGGAATATGTATGCGCTATATAAGAAACTGGTAATAAATAAATGAGTGTTGTCCTAGAGAATGAGTTGGCATGTTAGCATGACCAACAATTGGAAGCATTTTAGGAAACTCCCAGCAAAAGGAAACGCCCTCTTTCTATACCTGATGTGGGTTCCAGTCACTATCGAATATGATAACAGTGTCTGCAGACTGCAGATTAAGACCCAAGCCTCCAGCACGAGTGCTGAGCAAGAAGATGAAGTATTCAGATGATGGCTCATTAAAAGTCTTCAGTAACATCCCACGGTCTTCTGCTTTTGTAGTTCCTGGGAAAAGATCAATACGGAGAAATAAATGAGCCGCTACTCCAGGCTTGACAGAAGGGATGTGCTCTTGGTCAACATTCTGAAGCTCATTAGAGAATGTGGTGCATAAATATCGGCTAATTGGCAGCACCATCATCCAAGCCTAATGTGACACCCAACTAGTATTTGTTAATCTCTGATGTCTACGTACCATCTAATCTGAGGTATTTAAAGCCACGATAAGCGAAATAATCCTCCATGATAGTCATGAGTGTGGTCATCTGACAGAAGAGCAGGACTTTGTGGTTGGTGGCTCGCAACTTGGGGAGGATCCTGTCCAGAAGCTCAAACTTTCCAGAGGCCCGGTAGAGGTCCTGCCTATGAGAGACTAGGATCAGCACAGAACCATGGCATCCTCAGCACATAAAGCACTGCATGGAGGACGCCCACCATTTATGGTCAATGGAAGGGTGGGCAGATACTCACCCCTGTACAATGCCTCCCGTGAATCCCAGGTGCTCGGAGAAGGATTCCTGTACAAATAAGTCATGGTAAGGATCTTTTACAGAACCACACACAAACATTTCATTTAAGCATGTTGAAAAAAAAAAAAAAAAAAAAAGCACCCACAAGGTGGCTTAGGAGTGGTGACACTGGGCCTGATTCAGAGATCTATGCCATGCAGATAGTTTTGGAGTGTTAATCATCAATATGCGCACGAGTCCAAGTCACACTGCGTATGAATCAAGGTACCTAAGCAATGTCGCATGCAATGACTTGTTGGGCAGTGATTGAGTCGGGGATAGATTTGGGGATGTAACCGGGATAAGCGCCAAAAATGCAGATGTTGCAACTGGAGCCAGTGGATCAGATACCTTTAGCCACCTCTGAGCCAGTCTATTTCCAGATAGCAGCAGCATTAGTCTATAGTAACAAATCCGCTGCCTATGGGATCTCATCTGCAAGGGCATTAGCTTACATCTATGAACCAATCAATTTGCCAGGAACTGATCAGTGGTGCACAACTCGCATTAGATCACAGTAACTGAAGAGACAGCCATATCCACTTTAAAGCCTCAGAACGGATAAGCCTCCAAGTCTCTAATGCCGCACACACAATAAGCGGAGAGGCTGAACTCTGAAAATAAGGTGTGTGTGTGGTGTACATGTTTTATCCCTACCTTGAAGAAATTGGTGGCACAGCTACGTGGCATTTTATGGTTGGTACCGACACAAATTTGAGAGTTGTACTTTAATAACGCAAGTTAGAGGCCCATGGATCTCCTTTTCTATTTGGTAAACCGTACATCTGCTCATCCCCGGAACACCCACAAGCAGGGACGTCAGCTCACCTCTATGTGCTGGAACATGTACGGGTGGTTGCAGATTTTCCTTAGCTGCATAATGGTGTTCATGAGCGTCTTTGTACCGCCTTTACCCTGTGGGAGGAACAGTCATATATCCCATTATCATCAGAACTCATCGGCAACGAAGGAGGAACAGCAGGGAGAGGTTGGAATAGCAGGATCTGCTTACCTTTTTGTCCTTCTCTGAACCGTCTGTGAGGAGGACGCCCTTGGCCTGCATGTGCCTGTACAGGACCCTTTGCAGTGCAGACATATCACACTTGATAACATATTCCACCTAAAATCAGAAATACATTATATTATGCTCTGAAGCAGGCAGGTTTAGTGGTTCGGTTACCTCCAATTAATACACAACTACCACCAAGTAGAAAAAAAAGGAGTTACCTTCTCTGGTAACTGAGCTTCTACTTCCTTCTTAAGCCTCCTCAGCAGGAAGGGGCGGAGCACTTTGTGTAGACGGCGAATAATTAGAATGGTTTCTTCCTCATTTAAATCCACCTGGAAGACAATATTGACAATCTACACTGTGCCCACAAGAGCTATCCTGCAAACACCAGCGCATGCCGACAGCAAGCTAGTTGGAAAATATAAGAAATTACCTGATTTAATCTAACATATTAAAAAAAAAAAAAGTCTGCAAGGACAATGAGTTATCAAAAATGGGTCAGAAAATACCAGCCCTAAATAATGTAGACCAGTAATGCATAGAGTGGAGCTGGATAACTGGCGTGGGGCAGCTGGTTTATAACACAGGTTACAATGAGCTCTTGGCCTCTGTACCGGTGCAGAGGAGTCTGCCAAGACTATATTGGTATCGGGTTATACACAGCTGTGTTAAGCACGGTCAAAAACAAATGTCATCATGGCAAGCACAGCCATCGAGGAGTTGCTAATTCATAATTGAGACAAGAAATATTCACCCTCTTACCAAGAAATAGGGACTATTCTGGGCCCAAAAAATGGTGGCCATATAGTGAGCAGGCCATGTGTATAAGTTTCAGACAACCAGAACCCCAGTGCGAGCATCTGAACGTCGCAGCCTCTCTGCAAATCTAAAGTAGTCATCAGTAACCTAACTACGACGCTAGGAAATGCTTTACCCCAATATAATGTTGGTTCATTTTGTAAATTACTTAAATAACTTTAAAAGTGGCCATACACTACTGCGATGTCTTGCAGCAGTGTATGGCCATTCGATCCCCATGGAGCCACCGGGGACGTTCACAGGCGGCAGGATCCCATGCAATACATCGCATGTAGTCCTCTCACATGTGATGTATCGCATACGACCCCAATTGCCCGCCAGCGGGAGGGGGACAGAGTCGAAGGTCGGATTGGCAGCAGGTCAGACCTCCGTTGGCACCGGACCCGATGGGATGATGTCTCATCCCGATCTGTTGGAATCGGGTGAAAAATCGGCCTACACAAAAACAAAGCCAAATCTGGCATTGTGAGGTCTCTGGCACATGTACACTGACTGACTTTAAACAGGGATATAGTTTTCACCGCAATGTTCAGCTGAGCACTCTACCTATCAGAACTGGGACAAGACCCTAGTTTGATCCCAGAAGGGGGAGGGGGTAATAGGAATTTAAAAACCTCCATAACTGTCCTTCAGAGACTAGTGGCTCCTATAGATCAGTGGTTCCCAATTTTGGTCCATGTTTACCAGGTCACCCGTCAGGTGCACTCATTACTCATGGACACATTTTAGAAGATTCACAGCTGGAGCTAATTATTTCATTCGTGATTCTGTGAGGAGACCTGGAAAACATGCACTGTTGGAGGCACTTGAGGACCAAGTGTAGGAACCACTGCTATAGATGGTCAGACCCCTACCTTCTCTCCAGTCATAGCAAACGGAGCATTGAACCACTGCTCAAAGGTGCTGCAGCTCTTAAAGATGGTTGGGAGCAGGAAGTTCAGAAGGGCCCACAGCTCCGGAAGCTTGTTCTGCAGCGGCGTCCCTGTGAGCAGCAGGCGGCGTGGGGCGATGTAGTGAGTGTTGAGAACCTGCGTCAGCTTGCAGTGATGGTTCTTCATGCGGTGACCTTCATCTACAATCATGTATTTCCAACGGAGCTGGAGAAGGAAAAAAAAAAAAAGGTCATCAAGGAGGGAAGCTGTAGCAAACCCTTGGAGATTGAGAACGAGGAGAAATTGTCCAAAGTAACCAACTAGCCTCTGACATTTATCTTGCACAGTATTTGAAATGTCAGTCAGAAGCATATTGGGTTGATTTAGACAACTTCAGCACCCTCCAAGGCTTGCTACATCGCCGCATCAAAACGATGAGGATATGAACATGAAGCCATCGTTACCTTGGCCAGAATGTGCTTGTCCTTGATGATGTATTCATACGTAGTGAGGAGGACATTAAATTTTCCACTACGCAGCTGTGGAACAAAAGCGCGGCGAGCAGCAGGGGAACCCTGGTAAAGATAGAAATGCAAGCGGTTTGTGGTTAATTTTTCTACATTTGAGCTTTGACTTAAATAAAACGTGTAAATACTGAAAATACTTAATTTTGCGGTATTACCTTGTATGAGACCTTCACCACAGATGGTCCCCACTTGTCGAACTCGTACACCCAGTTGGACAGCGTCCTGGCAAAGTAAAGACAGGTAGGGGCATTAAACAATACGCCAATAAGAGTGGCCAATCCCGGAAATGGAGTGATTCTGCCCTAAAAACATCAGGATTTGAGCTTCCAATTATGGGATTAGTTTGCGCAAATCTAATGCCGGGCAGCTTCTGAGCACCCAATCAGGCCCTGCCCGGCTGCTCCTGACACCGAAGGTGTGGTGCTGCAGCACGACATGTGAAAAGGTCACGCTGCCACCCATCTCCCTCCCGCCGCACCACCCAGCTCCCACCCGCCACACACAGTTTGTGGGTAAGTGAAACTGCGGGGTGTTAGTTAGTCAGTACATTGATGAATTTAATCCCAGGATTGGCATCCCTAATGCTAACTTTTGTTACATATTGAAGCAGAAAGTTGATAAGAGCAGAAGCAGTAGGTAATGTAGAAATGGGTCGCCCTAACCAATCGGGTGCCGAATGATGGGCCAACAGTGGGGATCCCGACAGTCAGGATCCCGACAGTCAGGATCCCGACAGTCAGGATCCCGACAGTCGGTGCTCGGACGGGATGAGGGGGCTACTTAGTGAGAACAGGGATGTTCCCTACCTCAAGTACAACTCACAGAACGTAGACAGTAGGAAGCTTCACTTACGACAGTGGCACTATGATGAGGAAGGGCCCATTGATGCGCTTGTGTTCCATGAGGTATGTAATCAGAGCAATGGTCTGAATAGTCTTCCCCAGACCCATTTCATCAGCGAGGATCCCATTCAGGTTATTATTGTACAAAGAAACCAGCCACTCCAAGCCCTTGATCTGAGAACAATAAAGTTGTAGTGTTCAATGTGATGCACCAGGCATACTGCGCGCCTCATACATATATCTACAGAACCGCCACTGCACAGGCTACGCAGAGCCATTTCTTTGTAGCCAGTAACTTTGGAATGACTATCACCTTGTGGCAATGGTAATATGTTCTAGTCAAGTACTTGCCCCCTGATTTCCTCACCTGGTACTGCTTAAGGATACCATTCACCAGCAGAGTGGATTGCGTTTCTACTTTCTCGGTTACGGCGTGTGCAACGGCATAGTAAGAGCGCAGTCCTGCTTCAGCCTGTGATATGCTGTATTCATCATCCACGTCTTGCCTGGCGCTCCTGGGAAGAGAAACTGCCACATTCACCAACCATCACACACACACCGTACCCCAGCAGTCATTGGGAATAGACGGCAGAAGACAGTTTCCCCAATGGCAGAGAAGCCCTATTAACAGCGTTCCCCAGAAATACTCACTCTATAATCTCCCGAGCGTACACCTCTGGAAATTCATCACTGTCTGGATCAGGAATTTTCTTCTCCTCCACTACTACCGGAAGGGTGGGGACAGAAGGCACAGACTGTTCCTCTGGCTCCTCCTGGGAGGAAGGTAAGGCAAAGGACACAGCTTTATGGATGCCTGGGGTTAGATGCTAAACATCCAGAAAAAGTAAGATCTAGTATGGCTGGACACACATCTTGCGCCTCAGGTAAGGTCACACCATTAAACAGCAACAGAGGAATAATAAAGCCGTTTGCTGTGCATATAGGATCTTTGCCATTTAATGCTCTCACCTCCTCTTCTTCCTCTGATCCGCTCTCCTCACTGTCTGATCTGGGCGCGACTTCATATCTACATAGGATGAGAAGCAGAGTCACAAATCCATGCAAACATCTGGAGTTATGACAGGTCAGCGCTGCAGCTACACAGTCTCCCACCCGACTACGGACCAGATTCCAGAATAGTGCAATTTCCTAATACGGCCAGCGCGTGTACTAGAGTCTCAGAAGTACAAGTTTAGGATTAGAAGGATGGGGTCAATCACCATGTAGGGACCATGAAAATGGGCTGGAAAGCCAGAAACACCTAGGCATCCTGGAAAATCTTTATCAAGCTTCGCTGATTGGTGCCTCGGACCCCCTGGATCCGCCTACAACCCCGATGTCCCCTGTGGGACCCATGGACCCTGAAATGGAAACTCCACTTTTCACACAGGTGACTTTAGGACTGCCTAACCTAAAATAACCGTAACGTAGGTACTAATTAGGTCGACACATGAAAAATGACAACATGCGTTAAATCAAAATGGTCTAAAAGTCGATATAAGTTTTTCGTGATATTTTCCTTTTTTTAAAGTGACTTGTTCAAAATTTACCATGCCAGTGGGCATAGAGAGAGAACAGGTATGCCTAGCTGCAAAACATGGCGGGCGCAGTAAACCTATACAGAGTATGCCTCGACCGACACAAATTGTAAAACACGTATATCGACATTTTGACCATGTCAACCAAGACACCGTAGGTCTAATAAACTTTCAATCATTTAAGCCATACTTACCCCCTCCTTCAGGGAGAAAATGCTCTGTTCCTGGGCTTCCCTGGTAATGTAGGATTGTCATCACCTGTGGGGAGCTAGGTAATGGATAAGAAAGGTGTTTCACCACAGGCGATGGCAATCCTACATTACCAGGGAAGTTCAGGAACAGCATTTTCTCCCTCATGGAGAGGGTCAGGTAGGGAAGTAGGATTTAAGCTCAAGCACAGATATCAGTTAAAACCTGGTATGGTTTCAGTAAAGCCAGCTATAGTCAAACATGTTAAAAGGCGCATGAAGAAGCGATCTGTTAATGAAGCAGATAGATAATGACCATAGTATTTTGGGAGAGCCAACCGATCGTACAGTTAGAAAACAAAGTTCCAGTTTGACATTCCATGTTGGAAAAACGGGGTTACCATATTCTCCCCTCCCTCACACCGAACATACCCCGGATTCATCTCCAGCCAGGTTTCCAACTGCCCAGCTTTCGGAGCATCTACACCGATTAAGATTTTCCCGCTCTCCACGTGGATGACTTTTACGGGTAAGTCACTCATCTGGCTCGTCTCATCCAGAGGCTGAAAAAGGAAAAGAGTTTTATATCACAGACCAAAGCCTCTAGAAAATCATCATTTTCTCTGATTATCAGCGACCCCATAGTGCGTGTCAGACAGCCAACGCCATCTTGCGGCTGAAGGCACAAACTGCACATTGGGTCTCTAAATGTTTCCCTGATCTAAATCCTTGAATTGTAAAGTATAAAAAAAAAAAAAAAAAAAAAACCCTCACGTTGACTCTTTACATGTAAACATATTGCTTGTGTCAGCTTTTTGACCATGTCCATCAATAGTGGTCGACCTATTGACCTGGTGACCGCATCCCCTGTGGGCCGCTAGCCAGTAAAGGCTTCTCAGTCTTACCTCTCCATCTGGGCCAAGTGTTGGCGGCTGACCTTCTGTGGTTTCCAGCATCTGAAATAGACAATTGAACAGAAATTACAAACAACTCTAAATGAAAGGTTTCTGCCCATATTTCAACTTCTGCCAACACAAGCCACCCGGTCATCTTACCTTTTTCTTTTTCCTTCTCTTCTTCTCTTTCAGTACCTGCGCCGCTTTGTGCTGCCTCACCAGCTCGGTCAAGTTGGCTACATACTCGTCCGTCTGCTGCAGGAGGTAGGCCAAACGTTTGTCCTTCTTCTGGTCAATCAGCTTCCTGTAGCCCTCCTCATCCTCTGCCTGAAAGGAAAGCAATGTGTAAAAGTAACCTTGCCCTTGATGCTGTATTGACATGACAAGCCTAATGAAGCTAGGCAAACAAGTTACAAAGAGGTTCGTTAGCTTGTTATGCTTAAGTACAGAAATCTTGTTTCGTTTTCTCATGACCCGGTTTCGGACATTGGATTGTAGCCACAGGCCACTGCCTGTTAAGAACCAAGTTACAGAGGACAAGCGGTGGGACGTATGCGATTTCAGCAAGCCACTGTCATGGCATAGCACCATTGCAGGGTATACGCTGACCAGAGTGCTGAAAATGTCTGACCCTGTAACCAAGGCCTACTGCCACCACTCCCAAAGTAGGACCTTCGTTGTCCCTTCTGTCCAGTCTACGTTGGGCTGAGGTAGTGTCTGGTACCTGCAGCTCCGTAGCAATCAAGTCTCGGCACTGGCAGACATTGTTTTAGAATGAATTAACATTTTGGTGAGCATACAAGGGGTTGCTGTTTGTGCATGTGGTGTGTAGAGTACTGGAAAGCCACTTACAAATGTCTCTTTTGCAATCTAGATACTCTTCAGTAGAATCCGAAAGGATTCTCCTGGCACACAAGCTACCACTGTTGAACGAGCAATTAGCAGAGATAAGGTTACACCAGAACTTACCATAAGCCTACGCATTCTCTCCTTCTCAATCCTTTCATTCTCCTTCTTCTGCTCCCGCTCTGTGTTGGCATGGTACGTGGCGACAGCCTTAGTCAACTTCTGGATCTTCCCTGTTACAGAGCGGTGGAACTCCTTGAAATCCTTGGCATGCTGTAGAATGCTGTTCAGATACTCCTGCGTAGAAAGTAAAGAAATGCGTAAGGGCCAGAAGAGAAATCAGGAAATGCAGCCACGGAGAAGCTCTCTGTAAGCAGAAGGAGAGGAACCATCTTCTACTTAACACTCAGAAGTTTCCCAGGACATTTCCAGCCTCACCTGGTGCTTCTGCCGCCTCTTGCGCTCCTGCTCAATCTTCTGCTGCTTCTCCAGCTTCTCAGTTATCCGCGCCTCACGCAAGGACTGACGCTTGCTGCGTTTGTAAGCCTTGGAGTTCAGAGCAGTTTCCAAGGCAGTGTCCCTCCTCATACAGACCACCACTTCCTGTCGGAGCTGGAACAGTAAAAACATGGAATGACCATCGGCGGAAGAATCCAAAGGCCCTTCTTTAATCTAAATTAAAGTTCTAGTACCCACCTGTCTCTGAAAGTTTAAAAGCCTCAAAGCTTTTAACTCTATAGTAGCTTTGGTCCTAAGGTCGCCAGCTAAGGATCCTGGGAGGTTCTCCAGTTCCTGGATCCTGTGCGAAATGCGTGCTTGGAGTCTGTAAGAAAACGTAAATATACTACTAATATGAACAGTCCGATGAAATGACTATACAAGTTTTAAACAATCCTATTCCAGTTTTTTTCTAAGACCATGTCCTGCAGTTATAGATTTCTGATGCCTTGCAGTGAAAATAAAGACTCAGAGGGTCACAACCGACAGAGGACAGTCACCATGTTCAAAAATAAAACACTGACTAGCATTTCATGGGGCACCAATAAAGCCAGCAGAAAGGGTCTCACCGATACTCCCGTTCCTGCAGCACTTCCACTGGGTCCAGGCCTCTGGGTTTCTGGATAGGCGTGATACGGTTGGCTTTGGAATGATATTGTACCATAGGAGGGGGCTGGGCTGGTTGACCAGGTGACTGTGTCTGGGGTGGCATGACAGGAGAAGCAGCAGGTGGCACGGAAGGAGGAGCAGGTGAAGGGCGACCAGTTGGCTGTGGAGGAATCAGCTTCTGAGGTGCTGCGGCTGGAGCAGCAGCATTGGCCATGGGACCTACAGCAAAAACACACAATAATGGTTTATTTATCAGGTATTTATATAGAGCACACATATTCCGCAGCGCTTTACAAGAGAATGTACATTTACATCAGTCCCTGTACCAGTGGAGCTTACAAATCTATAGTCCCTGCCACATGTACCCATTCATTCTAGGGTTCATTTATTTTTTTGCAGCCAGTTAACCTACCAGTATAATTTTGGATTGTGGGTGGAAACCTGAGTAGCTGGAGGAAACCCACGCAAGTAGGGGGAGAATATACAAACTCCACCCATGACTGAGTCAGTAATGCTAACCATTACACCGTCCATGACGCCCTGAACGGTTACCTCCCTCTACCTACATGGAGCATATGAAGCAAAGTATTAGAACATGAGAACATGCACTGACCCTGGAGGGAGGTTCAGGGGAAATCTGAGGAAAAATTACTTCACAGAAAGGGTAGTGGATAAGTGGAATAGCCTCCCATCAGAGGTGGTAGAGGCTAAGACAGCAGAACAATTTAAACATGCTTGGGATAGGCATAAGGACATCTGTAGAAGTAAATAGGAATCAAATAGGGTTTAAAAGGTAACAATATGGTTAAAAAAGGTTCAGACTAGATGGGCAGAATGGTTTTTACATCCTGTCAAATTATGTTTTATACGGTCTAGTTTGGTCAGCGCCTTCTTATACTACAGTGTGTTAAACTCATGGCCATCCAGCTGTTGTGGAACTACATGTCCCAGCATGCCCTGCCAAAGTTTAAGCAATCCATTATATTAAATCTGTGGCAGGGCATGCTGGGACATGTAGTTCCACAACAGTCCAGTAACATGTAGGAAAAGGCTTACCTTCTGGCCAGGGTTTGGGGGGTGCTCCAGGAGGATGGCCTGGCATTCCAGGAGGAACTCCTGACGGCCCTGGGGGTGGCATGGCAGGCCCGGCCATTCCTAAATTATGAATGAGGTATTTATTTTTCAGATACATAGTACAGTGAGGGGGCAATAAAGCAGGTTTCATTATGTGGTATAGGGTCAGGATATTATATATAACTAGAGGAGAGGATTATGGGAGCCATGAGTATTGAGAACACAATAAAATCCTGACTGTCCTCGTGTTTGACATTATCCAGAGTTCATTACAATAAGCCACCATGGATATCTGTGCATTCTCACCATGAGGTCTGTTATAGCTGGGTGGCACTGGCCCTGGGGCGGGTACAGGGCCAGTGCCGGAAGCCGCAGGTGGAGGTAGAGTTGGCATCTGTTGCTGCATGCCTGGCATGGGCCTCTTGCCTTGTACAGCCATCTGCAAGTGATCAGGTAACGGCTGACCCCTGGCCAACATCTTGTAAGCCATTATCTGTGCCCGCAGCTGGTGCAGCTGATTCTGGTTAAAGGGAGTTGGGCTGCGGCTTGGCTGCTGCTGCTGAGGGTCGGCGTTCTCCATGTTGACCCCTCCCGACCCAGAGGGCAACGGAGGTCCTGAAGGGGGTCCGTTAGAGGGCACAGGGCTTGGTACATGTTCTGAGCTTCCCAGAGGTGAAGGATAACCTGAGAATACAAACACACCATTACTGTTCTGAACCTTTACCTAGGAGAACGACTCTGTATACCTCAACTCTGCCCAAGCAGCCCACTGTCTAGGGAAGATCTAAAGACAGAGAGCGGGCCATCACCGTCCAAATACCGACCAGCAGGGCCATAGCATTAGGGTCTCCCCATATGATCATCCCCATTGCAGTGTTTGGATTTCCTCTGCATTCTCGTAGTTACTTGCAAATATACTTGGTGTAAATTATGAGTAAGGGGTCAGACCAATACATTGCTGGCAGACTCCTGTATTTGACAGGGTAATTTGTGTACCTTGAGAGTGTTGGTCCATCGGACTTGGTGGAGGTCCCATTCCAGAGTGACCACCTGGCCTCATGCCCATTCCTTTCATCTGGTTGTAACGTGGGTCTTCTGGCATCGTTTTTTCATGCATGGAATCCATGGGCTGAGAGGAGGAATCAAAGCACAGAGGCTGCTTAGGAACCCATACATATGCAAATACTACAGCCAAGCTATCCAGTCACAGAGAAGACACCAGAGCCAAGCGACCATTTACAGAGGAGAAAGCTGCAGCTTCATATCATAATGGGAGCATTTATCATGTGGGACTCGCTTCCTAGAGGCAACGTCTCCAGTAGATTACAGACTTGGGCAGTGATAAGGAAGGAGACTGTGGAGAAGTGGTTCATGGCAACCAATCAACAGCAGTGTATAATTTTCTATTATGCAAATTATACATGTTACTTCAGTGCTGATTGGTTGCCATGGGCCACTTCTCCTCCTGAGATGTCTCAGGATTGCAGAGATCCCTGGGTGATGTAGGAGCGACACTTGATCACGGCCCCACCACATTGGGAAGCCAGGGACTGACCTTGTGCATCTGGTGCATGCTTTCAGGTGGATATCCAGCAGGTCCTTGAGATGTGATTGGTGGCCCAGGACTCGGTCCCATCATGCTGTGCGCTGATCCCGGGGATGGTCCAGGACTAGGCCCCAACATAGCACCAGGAGAAGGGCCTGGCCCTGGGGAAGGGACAGGCCGAGGGGTTCCCCCCATAGGCGGATCTGGAGTGGACATTGCTTCCAGGAGGCTCTTCAATCAATGTCTATCTGTGTGGAACAGAAGACATAGTTACATAAGTAAAACACCATTACGCAGGCATTCATATTGATACGAGAGAAAATACCCAACTAGCTGTAATCTACCTTTATTCTTCAGCAGACATCACATTGTTGGGTAGATTTATTAAAATCGGTGACAGGAGCTGATTGACTACATTATCACGTCATTTTTCAAACCCAGCCTATAACTTGACAGTCAAAAGCCGATTGGCCCATGATAAAAGTACCGGCCACTTTACCACTTCACTGAGCTTAGTAAGTCTGCCCGAGTGTTAGAAGAGGAGCACACATCAGACATGCATGTTCCTGTACTCACATTGATGCCATGAGGAGCAACAGCACCACTGCCAAACTCATTAAGCTCTCTTCTTTCTCCCTTCTTTACATGTGATACCGACTTCTGCTTAAGGCTGGCTATAAGTAACCCATTAGAAATCAGCAAGTTCCTGCAGAAGCCAGTGCGGTGAGCTCTCCGACCACTTCCAACCAACAAGACACCACATAACCACAGCATCAGGCCAGCAACTTCCCTATTAGAAACCGCTCACCCAGACTAGTGTTATAAAATGACAGAGGTGTACTGTAATACAGGGCTCGTCCACACACGTGCCAGGAAATGGCTCCACAGCAATAAATATACATGCCCATCCAGGGTGAAGAGCTACACGGACATTGGCCCTTATTCTGGTTCACTCGCAAAGGCAAATTCCTTCTCAAATGGACAAAACCAAGTGCACTGCAAGGGGGGGGGGGGGTAGATGTTACTTTTGCAGAGAGAGTTAGATTTGGGTGGGGTTTTACTTCAAAGTGAGGTCTATATTTTAGGGTATAAATAAAAGCAGTCAGTATTTTCCCTGCACGGAAACAAAATAACCCACCCAAATCTAATTCTATCTGCACATGTTACATCTGCCCCCCTGCAGTGCACATGGTTTTGTCCATTTCAGAGGGAATTTGCCTTTTTCGAGTGAACCAGAATAAGGGCCATTGTGTGTATGTGTCCCAGCACAGTGTGCACAGGATGTTTATGCTTGCCAGTATACATCTTGCAGTATGCCCACCATCTATGCATACAATTGGCTCACCACTGATCAGTGCACACTTATAAGTAGCAGGTGCCCCTAAAAACCTGTATTTACACATCCATCAGCAAATCCCCACTGCACTTGGGCTGTAAGAGGATGAACTCATACAGCGATGTGTTAGCGACATGTGCTGAGCGATCCGGCAGGGCCAGTGTTCTCCAGTGAGACCACTGGCGATTGGACTGGATTTATACTGCATGCAGTATAAACCTTGTCAGGCGATAGTCAAGTGTGGGGCTGTGTATCGCATGGAGCGATTGGAGTCGTTTTCTAAGTGATCTAGTCAGTGTGTAGGCCCCATAACACCGGGATTTAGCACCCTAGGACAGGTGTTACTCTAGATCACGGAATGATGGCTAGAACGTGATTGGATACAGAGTAACACCTGTCCTAGGGTGCTAAATCCCGGTGTTATGGGGCCTACACACTGACTAGATCACGGAATGATGGCTAGAACGTGATTGGATACAGTCAGTGTGTAGGCCCCATAACACCGGGATTTAGCACCCTAGGACAGGTGTTACTCTGTATCCAATCACGTTCTAGCCATTATTCAAATATTTTATCTAAAAGGATAGCTAGTCTCTTATAGATTGCTACAGGCAACACCTCCATATATCCTCTTGTTGATTGGTGTCAGCTGCTATTGGCCACCAGGGATTCGCAGCCTCTATACCTCCATACTGTAGATGCCAGTATTACCATGTTGGAGATGCAGCGAGAGTTCAAGCAAATCAGATCACTATGAATGGTGCACATGAATATTCTTCATTATGACATCATGACACTGACCTCAGCTGCACAGAGGGGTAGTTGCCGTTTGTGTTACTCTGCCCGCCAGGCAACACTTTCTCTTTAATACGAAGAAATACATTAAAAATAAATGACTTCATTGCCCTAGATATGGCAGCCAGGGAATAGAACATTTACATCGGCTGTCATAGAATAAAGAGGGAACAGCATTATCGCGGCTCAGATCTACAGCTTGTTTTCTGCTCTTCACCAGGCTCGCTAGTATTTATGGCACAAAGTGGGGGTGGTTTCCTGAAGCCGCTTTTTAATAGCATCGGGAGATTTGATTAAAAGAGAAGAAGCCGATTAACGCCTTGCTACACTTGTAACGGGGAAATATTTTCCCTTTGATGTCTTCCTTGTGTTAATTATAAGGCCAGGGCAGGCACCACACTAAAAATGGAATTAAGCAGAGAGATAAAACACAAAGTCTGTTCTCCAGGAGAGAACCGGGCGTTTCTGGAACGAGCTGCCGTTTCCCAGATGGAAAAGAAAAATTATAACGGTAATGAGGGAGAAAAGACATAAGAGCGGCTTCAAAGGCAAAAATGCATTAATTATTGATGTTTTTATCGATGCCCTGGCAGACGCTCAGCGGAGAACAGCAGTTCTGCACACAAGGGAGGGCTCAGACATTTAACATCTACATCACCCTGACTGCTAAACACTTTCCGGTATACCCCGCTGGGCACCCGCACTCCCATCTAGGACCCCTGACCACAAACATTCTGCCTTCGGAACCCCGGTACTTAATCAAAAGTAAAACCATCATTTCTCAGACGCTACTTAACCAAGAACATGTTAAGGTAACAAGAGCCTACCAACACGAACGGCTTCTTGGATGGAACCCAAAGTAGGTAGATCTGTGGCAAACCTCTGCAACCCACAGATATATTTGGAAACATGCACGGGTCATCCGTAAACCTTGGAGACCGCTGTATTAAATGAACATCACATCAATTCACTATGAACCAGTGACATCACTGCGGCATAAAGTGCATCATACTATTGTAAAGCGCACTGGAATCTGCTTCAATCAATCATACATAGAGGCCCATTTATCAACGAGTGCTAAAACTCATTGTGAATAAAACTTGTGCATGACAAATGGTGTTCCGGACAATCAGCTGCCAACTGCCATTTTTCATACACATGTCAGTTAGTGTGCATGATAACCAGCTCCTGTCACGTGTTTGAAAACTGACAGTTGGATGGAGCACCATCATATGCAATGAGTTTCTTCACCCACGATGAGTTTGACCACTCTTTAATAAATGAGCCCCTTAATCTTTGCCAACAACAACATCCAGAGGTCAGCACCAGGGGTTACAGGTGAAGGTTACAACTTGATGGTAGACATGTACAAAGCGGGCACCGGCTAACACACTACACCTCTTTGGACTGACAACCAAATAAAATTACCTCTCTTGGGCAGATATCAACAATCATGAGTAATAATGGTCTATGGCCCATGAACTGGTAGTAGTGGCCACTGTGCTCTTAAGGAACAAAGATCAAGAACCTGCCATCTGGATTCTGTATGACCAGCTAAAGGAGGGAGAGGGACTTAAACATTGCCAACGCTAACTGTACACTGCAATTAGATAGCTGCTTAGTCTTGGATGTACTAAAGGCGGCATGATGAGCAATTTATATACAGGTCAGTTCTAACCATAAGCATTGCTAAGAATTTGAATGGAACAGCGGCAGCCTATACATGACTGGTGATCTGTACTTTCCAAACTATGGCTGAGAACTCGTCTTTACTGTAGAGTGCACCAAAACATCATTCCCAACAGCCTCTGCTGCCCACTGCCAAGTAGCTGTATTACCCAGATGTTGTTGTATATGACCGGTAAGCGTACAATATCCTGCAATTCGGTAACCACACCAGCTGTCCATCCAGGCACCATAGCAGTGGTCAAACTAATATCACATTGGTTTAGACATCTAAAAATCACAACCCATATCATCTATATGGGAATAGCAGCCTCCTTTGTAGATATATATATATATATATATATATATATATATATATATATATATATATATATATATATATATATATATATATATATATATATATATATATATATATATATATAGTTATTTGCAACGTGTGCAGAATCACGCCGATTCTTTGGATTCCCCAGTGGTTGGGAGGCTATATCCGACTATACTGTATATAAACAAAGGCAGCACAGGTGAGACTGACGAGGGCCTCCAATGTCTGACAGGGTATAAGCTAGGACCTGCTGATGTGGGATTTCATCAGGTGAAGATAATAGGCAGCTGAACAGTTTTCAGTATCAATGGATGGGACTTTGATGCTTGTGATGACCTGCAGTTACTTCAAACTGTGGCGGACATGATGCATGAAACAAGCAGGCCTTCCTATTCCATTAGGAGACTGAATCAATTCAGAATGCAACAACTTCAGACCCCAGCTTGTGATACAATTTTGCATGTTATGAGAGACAGAGCGTGCAATATTTAAACCTACACATTGGTGCAAGAAACTGCAGTACTGCCTCATTCTGCAACACTACTGCTTGGCCAACACTTAAGGTGCCCATACACTAGGGCTCTTTTCATAGGATTTCGGGGAGAAAACAAATGTAGTGTCAAAATCGCATGTTTACATCAGGTCCAATGCGCGGTCCTGTGACTATCGCATCGGAGTCTGAAGATCACATGGCCTGCAAAATGGAGATGTTGCATCGCCAGGCTTAGCTGAGATTTCATCCAATGTATTGTATGCAAAATCACAGGATATGGTTAGCATGGGATATTGCAGGTGACATCTCTCTTCAGAGAAGTCACTAGTCTATGGCCACCTTTAGACGTCCTGAAAAGTATCAGCTGACAAGACATCCTACTGACAGAACTCAGTCAGAGCTGTACATGCTCAGTTTTGGGGCTGTAGGCCCAAAGTTGCCCAAGATGCATGTCACTTAGCCATTTTTTTGTTGCACAGCAGGTTACATCAGCCATAATGTGCCAATGCACAGAAATAAGTAGTGCCCTTGCGTAGACAATTAGCATGAGGCAAAGCAGCTTGTGACCATTTTCTACAGAACGTAATGACAAACTAGCAAATGCAGAGTATTTTACTCCAATACCGAACGTTAAGAGAATTGTATCCTTAAATACTGTCAATGCATACAATTTATATTTTACTTATATCACATAAAATACATTGTACATTAAAAATGAACATGTCACTCACATCTAAAGCAGCAACAGCTGTCTGATCACATCATACAACCTGGGCACATTAAACACCACTGTACACACATACAGTATTAGACAGGCAGAGGACACAACAACCTGTGCCCACCAGCTTGCCAGACACATGCACCACCTTGATCCCACAGACAAAACACAATCAAACCAGTCTGTGCTCACAAGAATGGTTCATACTTGTGCCAAGGGAACATAGCACAGGAGCAGGCATGCAGATACGTGCACTATACACCTGCTGACATCCCCAATAAACAGCTTATAGAAGTGCCTTTATTTATATTCCTACTGTGACCAGTAGCACTCTGTATTCAAACACCTTATAACTGTACCAACATATCATATAGAAGTGCTTTATTCTTACTGTAGCCTCATTCACCTGCACTACTCTTTTCTCACTGTACCCATGTACTACATTCTCCCCTTACAATCTACACCTTGTAGCCCACACTTTCACTGTAATAGCCTCATATAACCCACATTTCCCATCCTACCCCTGTACACACAATACATACTCATAACCTCCGATACACCCAATCCACACATATACTTCATTCTAACCATATACCTCCCTATACTGTCACTCCAACCAACATTCTCCCATTGTACACCCATGAAACAGACACTATCCTCCCCAGTAACCTCAAACTCTAGCTAGTCTCCATCCCCTGTATCCTCATATACCCCAGCTTCCATTCTCCCACCCGCAGTCACCATCTCTTCCTGCACCCCATATATCACCTCCACCAAAACACTAATATATATATATATATATATATATATATACATATATATATACATATATATATATATATATATATATATATATATATATACACACATACATACATATATACATACATATACATACATATATACACACACACATATACATACACACACACATATACATACACACACACATATACATACACACACACATATCCCAGCCACCTCTGTACCTCCTTATACCACCTCATATATCCAGCCCCGATCACCCCCTTGTACCTCCAAATACCACCTCCACCAATCCAAACACTATCCCTCCAAGTACCCCCATATATCACCTCCACCATCCTCCCTGTACCTTATATACCCCAGCCACCACCAACCCTTTATACCCCAATATACCCAGTTCAAAAGGCTCCCCACGTACCCCAATGTACCCAGGCACCATCCTCTCCCTGTACCCTATTTGCCCCAGCCACCATCCCCCACCCTCCCACTGCACCCACGCAAGGTACCTGTACAGACCGGCTCTGCCAGCCTCCGGGCTCTCGCCCAATACGCTGCCTCCACACCTGCCAGGACCCAGCTGTGGCACTGCCCCAGTACCCCAACACTTCCAGCTCCGAGCCCTCGCTGCTATCGGGCCCCTTTGTCCCCTCTGCGCCTCCCACGCCCCGCCCACTTCATTCAATGCCTGCCCAGCAGCCTCCCCCACTCTACCCTGGTACACTTAGGGCTCCCCCTGGTGGGGCTACCCAACTATTACCTGCCCCCGGTCACTACCTGAGGACCGGTCTCCGCGCCTCCTGCGGTTACCGATTCCAGCTGCTCTGCCGCCACCTCTCTACCCAACTATCCCGTTCTCCCCTCCCCCTCCGCTTTATATACTTCTCGGCCGTGACATCACCACGCCGCTGCGCGCTGCCTCTCTGTAGAGAAGAATGGGCACCGGGCTGGAGCCGGGAGATGGTTGCCTTGGAGACTGCACAGTGGAGGCGACCATTTTTGAAAAGGGCAAGTGCCACTTTTGCATTGTGCAGTAGAACATGACCCCAATGCATTTATAATTGTCTCGGTAACATTTTACACTGTGTAGACATGTCGTGAATGGGAGCTGAGGTTATAAATGATTTATAAGGTATTGTGTAAAACACACATAGGGAACGCTGAACGTTGTAGGCACTACGAGCACCAGCATGGCCTTCACATACACTAGTGCTAACTTAATGCAGGATTTCATTGGATTGGTTGACATGCTCCTGGATTATTGGGAGGCGTTGGCCTCCGCGGCCGGTCACGTGATGAGATTACAATAGCAACCTAGAAATGCCGGTCTGCTGCCTGGAGGGGGAAATGGGCGTGGCTTTCCATTCATTCTCAGCTGCCAATCAGAGGCCTTGGCGAGGCTTGGAGCGCACTGTGAATAATTGACGCATGCGCACTTGCTTCTCCACTGCGGCGGATGGAAAAACACGTGTCTGAGGCAATAATAAAGCCCCAGGGCGGAGAAACTGGAAGCAGTTTTGCAGATTGGGGCGTTTTTGTTATATTTACTGCACATAGCATTTTATAGACCTCTCTGTCTCCATTTAAAACAGTCCCATAGAATTCCAGACCCTTTAGACTGCTGATATTTCCAATTACTCATAATGGGGCATATGTTTTAAGCCTGGTGGAGAAAAAGTCGAAGGAGATAATACACCATCCAATCCATACCTCCCAACTTCTGTTCTTCTAAAGTAGGGAAGGTCATCTAACATCTATGGCGAGAAAACATCGATGGTTTATGGCTGATGTCGAAGAGTTTTGACATTGATGGGGGAGAACCAGATAGTTTCCATCCATCGATGTCAGGCTTAACTCATGGTTGCCGACTTTCTGGCTGCTCTTTCCGGGAGAGAGCAGCCAGCTCAGTATTGCAGGGGGGCGGGCCTAAAGCCGGGAGGAAAAAGCGGCGGAGCCACGGCTGTGATGAGCCGTTTAGGGGCGTGGCTAGAGCGATCGCGTCATTTTAGCCACGCCCCTGCCATGCAATGCTGGTTAGGGATGGCCATCGTTGCCATTGCCATCGATAGTGCTTAACTATGCAATGGATGACCATCGATATTTTTACATATCGATGGTCATCCATTGTGTTTGATTGATTGGCCTGTTGGCCAATCAAAACACGGGGGCGAGGCTTCGCGGGTGTTGGGGGGCGGAGCTATGCACCGTGTCCCAGCACTTTGAAGAAAAAAAAAAAAAAAGCAAAACATAGTTTTGCTATTCCATCGATCAGAGCTTGTGTACCGGCAGCTACTCTGATTGGCTAAGATAAAGCGAGGGCTGCCTAGGCATGAGGGCATATAAGAGCCTGGGAATTTTGTGTTTGGTATGAAGAAGCCAATTGAAGAATTTCTCTTACCCCATAGAATCCAGGGTTGTTATGTGTAGCCAATCAGGTGAGCAGGGGCGGTAGCTTAGGCAGGGGTATATAGGTGGTAGTCAGGTGATCCTCTTCCTCTTGAGTCCGGATTCCCACCCTCCCTCCCTTGCTTTCTTTTCTACCACCCGGCCTTTCGGCCTTCACTCAAATTTGGCTTCACAAAAATTTCATTAGAATTGGCGGGAGGGCGCTCTCGACCAGCGGTCAAGTTTGAAGTACAGGAGGTCGCTGTGCGGTATTGCCACCCTCTGCCAGGAAGGCTGGTGAGTCCTGCCCCCGAGGGGGGACGATGGCCACTTACTAGAACTGTCCTCACCATGCAATAGGAGGTGCGGTAAGACCGTCACAGTGCGGGCTGTGCCTTGAATCCAATGGGGGCGGCTCATCGTCCGTGTGGTTATTTCAGGTCATGTGTCCGTGTGATTTATTTCAGGTCATGTGTCCGTGTGATTTATTTCTAGGGGTAACCAATGTTTAAGTTAGAATAAAAAGTCTAGCACAATAATTCAATAGGCGCCTTATGGTACACGAGCTCTGATTGGCTCAAAAGCCGGTGCAGCATTTTAATTGGCCACCGGCGTCCTGCATTGAAGAAGCAGGCAGCACAGCGGAGGCAGTTGGGGGGAGGGGGGTTTGCGGTGGGTGAAATTAGTTGCCCTGGTCCTTCCAGAGGCCGGGGCCTAGGACAGCTGTACCCACAGCACCCCCCTGTTGGCGGCCCTGGTTATATTATTCACTGAACACATCCTTGTTAGAAGTGGATAGCGCTACTGTCTCCAATATGGCTGCTACAGGGATAGTGCTTTATTTCTTTACCAAGATGGCTGCCAGAACTATAACTGTGCATGTCAGTGCCATCTTGTTACTGTGTGTTCATGACATAGGGACGCATTTATCAATATAGTGCGATGCCGGCGCAGTGGCATCGCAGGACATCGCATTGCGGTGTTGAAGTACACCGCCGGGATGTATCATTAGAAGGGCACAGGGACAGGGCTCCGATAGGAGCATGTCCCTGTGAAGCCCTAACCCGGAAGCCGGGGGGTCTGCGCATGCGCGGTTATGCGCTGACCCCCGCCGACCCCTGTGACCGCACTGTCCCGCTCGGCAGTGCGATCACGTAGCCATAGGCTACAATGGGCTATCGCCATCCCAGAATGGCGATAGCCCAGGGATGCAAAGCCGGGCTGCCCAATGTTAATACATTGGGCAGCTTCGCATCCCCCATAGAAACCTATGGGGGATGCGGCCGGCGGCAGTGCAGGGGGGATCACAGCAGGAATCGGAGATCCCTGCTGCGGTCCCCCTTTGATACATTTAGGAGATACTTGATATTTGCGGCTAAACCCCGAAAATGGGTGTTTTCGGGGATTTAGCCGCAAATAGGGTTTGATAAATGGGCCCCTTAGAGGGAGACAGACATCTACTTATTAGTTCCAGAGACTGCAACACTATTTCCTCCTTGTGATTGGTATTCCAGCACCTGTGGGGGTTTGACACCAGCATGTTCCCACTTGGCAAGCGTCAGGAGACAACTACAGCACATGCGCACTGCTGGTCCCAGAAATTACCAAGCAACCTGGACAGTGGCATGTCTCTGCCTGGCAGCTTCCGGGGGTTACTATCAAAACAGAGAACCGGGTGTCCGGAGGTACTCATCAGCTGGGCACACGTGGGGTTCCCCAGCTGATGTTCATTAGCAGTTCAGAAGCTGTTCTATGGAAACTGCCATGTTTGGCTATACACTCCTTTATATTGCTCTCAGCCCAGCTATTCCTTGCTGGTTGTAGCTTCTGCACTCTGAAAGCGTCCCAGCTTCCAGAAAAGCTGCCTTGCCTGGTATCCTGAAAACCTGCCTTGCATTGTATCCTGTATGCTTGCACTGCCTGATGTCCTGCATTACTGGTTTCATCCTCCTGCTAGAAGTATCCTGTGCTGCTCCTGTTTAACCATACTTACCTACTTTCTGGCTGCCCTTTCCAGGAGAGGCTTTGCGGGAGGGTTGCTCCTCTTTCCGGGGGGCCGTGAAGGGGACCAGATTTCCAGGACCCTCCCGGCCATTCCAGGAGGGTAGGCGGTACTTGTGTAATATCTGGGCGCCCGATTTTTTCATAGTATTGCATCGCTTCACATCGCATCGCACTACTTAAGGCATGCAATGCAATGCGATTTTTCATTATAAAGACCAAATTTTTAATTGTATAGTCACCCATGGGTGATTTCATACCCCCACTATCCAACTTCGCATGGAGTTGATTTTATATAGCAAGCCGAGCGCAGCGAGCCCCGTGAGGGGAAGCAGAATACATGTAAAGTAATCCACGTCCCCTCGTGGGGCTCGCCACACTATATAAAATCAACTCCATGTGTAGTTGGATAGTGGGGGTATGAAATCACCCATGGCTGACTATACAATTAAAAATCGGGTCTTTACAATGAAAAATCGCATTGCATTGCATCGCATTGCATGCCTTAAGTAGTGGCATGCAATGAAAAAATCGGGCGCCCAGATAATACACAAGTACCGGGTAGGCAACCCTTTGTTTAACCATCCAGCCAGAGGTACCCTGCATTACTGGTATTATCCTCCAGCCAGAGGTATCCAGTGTTCCTGGCTTTACCATCCAGCCAGAGGCATCCTGCATTAATGGTCTCATCCTTCTTTCACAGGTATCCTGCATTACCAGTTTCATCCTCCTGCCAGAGGTATCCTGTATTAATGGTTTCATCCTTTCAAAGTTATCCTGCATTACCACATTCATCCTCCTGCCAGGGGTATCCTGCATTACCACATTCATCCTCCTGCCAGAGGTATCCAGTGTTCCTGTTGAAATCCAGCCTAGTAATCCAGCATGCAAGGTTGAGCCTACAATCTGTCATTTCACACTGTGCTGATCTGAACCACTCTATCCGTGTCCTATGCCTTATATCATTCCAGCCCATGTGCATAGTAACACCTGCACCACAGAGTCCGTCACCGGCTGGTGATCTGATGGACCTCTGCAAGCTGCAAATGGGTCATTTTACAATCTGCTGGTGTCTACCTTGAACGCTGCTGAAACCATCACCCGTACACACATTTCTAACAATACTATTCTCATATTTAAATAACTTTTCTAAAAATATTACACAAAAAAATGTTCTGTGAATGAGAGTTTATTAAGAAGAGATACATTACTTATTAATTTACATCATTTTATTTCAATTGGTTACCATGAGGCTGAGGCTGACTGCTGTTCTCTTCAGTCCTTGTAGGCGCCAAAATCAGAAAAGGGCCCAGAAACAGGGTGTTACAGGGGCTCGAAGGGCCCAGAGATAGGGTGTTACTGGGGCTCTAAGGGCCCAGAGATGTGGTGTTACAGGGGCTCTAATGGCCCAGAGATAGGGTGTTACTGGGGCTCTAAGGGCCCAGAGATAGGGTGTTACTGGGGCTCTAAGGGCCAAGAGAGGAGGTGTTACTGGGACTCTAAGGGCCCAAAGATGGGGTGTTACTGGGACTCTAAGGGCCAAGAGAGGAGGTGTTACTGGGGCTCTAAGGGCCAAGAGACGAGGTGTTACAGGGGCTCTAACCAATGACAAACGGTGAGGTAAATGGCTGAGGGAGCACTGGCTAGTATCACAGCCAGATCTACACACAGAAAATGATTAGAATATTACAAGTACGACTATACAAATTATAAGTATAATAGAAAGAGGATTGTGTTAAATAGAATAATACAAAGATATTATAACGTATAAATATCTTCTTTGTATTATAACTCTGGACAATACTGGAGTATGACAGAAGAGGCTGAACCTCCCCCAACTACATATCAATGGCTCTAACATTGAACTGTTGGGGCTTATTTAGTAAGATGCAAGTTCTCTTGAAGATGGTTATGTTGTTATGGGCTACCAATAAGATTCTATTATATTCTGGAAGGTGCAAAATAAATAAGAAATTTATTCTAATTGGTTGCTATGGGCAACATCTCATCTTGAATAGAACTCCCATATTAGTAAATAAACCCTTATGTCTATGTTAATAAAATAGAATTATTAAATAATACTTGTACTGTAACTGATGGGACTCCTGACAAGGGATCCTTCTGTATTGGCGGCTCTTGGTATAAGCACTGATCCTTAAGGTGAACGTACAGTATGTTATATGGGTTAAGTTCCCCATATATGAAATGCTTGGGACCAGAAGGATTTGGGATTTTTCACACCCACACACGGGCGGAATGTAACTATAAATATTTATTTATCATTTCATCATAAAGAAACAAAGTCTGTGTACATTGAACAATCAAACAGCAAAGGTGTAACTATCTCAGACACGCTTACCAGCTATGGGATCGAGTGATAAAAGTCATTGCATAGGATAAATGGTGCTCATCAGTTCCCAACTGTCATTTTTCAAACATCTGACAGGATCTGAACACATAACACAGTGGCGTAACTATAAATTTTGCTCCCCCCTGCTAAAAAATTTGTGGCGCCCCCCCCCCCCCCCCCCCTCCCACACACAAATATATATATATATATATATATATATATATATATATATATATATATATATATATATATATAGCCAGGATGCATGTTCTCACTAAGAGAGTGGAGAGAGACAAAAGGACAACAGAAAGAGAAAAGACATGGGAGAGAGGGAAGCAGAAAGAGCGGAGAGAGAGAGAGAGAGAGAGAGAAAGAGAGAGGACAGCGGAGAGAGAGATAAGGACAGCAGAGAGAGAGAGAGATAAGGACAGCAGAGAGAGAGAGAGATAAGGACAGCAGAGAGAGAGAGAGATAAGGACAGCAGAGAGAGAGAGATAAGGACAGCAGAGAGAGAGAGAGATAAGGACAGCAGAGAGAGATAAGGACAGCAGAGAGAGATAAGGACAGCAGAGAGAGATAAGGACAGCAGAGAGAGATATGGACAGCAGAGAGAGATATGGACAGCAGAGAGAGATAAAGACAGCAGAGCGAGAGATAAAGACAGCAGAGAGAGATGAGGACAGCAGAGAGAGAGATGAGGACAGCAGAGAGAGATAAGGACATCAGAGAGAGATAAGGACATCAGAGAGAGATAAGGACAGCAGAGAGAGATAAAGACAGCAGAGAGAGATAATGACAGCAGAAAGAGAGATAAGGACAGCAGAGAGAGATAAAGACAGCAGAGAGAGAGAGAGAGAGATAAAGACAGCAGAGAGAGATAAAGACAGCAGAGATAGAGATAAGGACAGCAATCATCATTTAGACAATCAGTGTACCGTAGAGGCAGCGGCCATTGTCCCGTGGAGGCTGCAGTGGGAAGCAGGGCATCACATTAGGGAGTGCAGGGCAGCAGCGACGGTGGGTCATGTGGACAGTGGAGGCAGGCATCACGGAGGCTGCAGCGGCAGGTCCAGAGAAGGCTATGGCTGCAGAGCCCGTGGCAGGACTCAGGAACGCTGGGCAGTAGAGCGTCATAACACTGCGGGCGTCCTGTGTTTCATTTCTCGCGCCGGGGCAGTCACCAGAGCGTGACATCAAGCCCCGGCAGACTGGAGGGGGAGGGTCCGCACAGGGCTGCTCTGTACCTCACTCAGTACAGTCACCGGGCAGATAAGTGGTAATTGCCGGGGGAAGGGGAGGTTGTTGGGCGTCGGGCCGGCAGCGCAGTGTGCACCGGCGATGCGGCGTGGGCAGCGGCCGGCAAGTATATAGAAAGTGCTGGATGCCGGCGCCCACACAGACAGCGCTGCCACTCGCTCCCCCAAGCGGTGGCGGTGGCTGCCTTAGTGTAGTTACGCCAGTGACATAACAGTTGTCAGCTGATTTATCTTACACAGCACGTACTATCACTTGTTGATAAATGACATTTGGCCCCAAGAGTACCAGAGCAGAGACACTCACACTGTCACCAGGAGACTCAGAGAGATGACACACTGCCATGAGGAGACCCAGAGAGATGACGCACTGCCACCAGGAGACCCAGAGAGATGACACACTGCCAACAGGAGACCCAGAGAGATGACACACTGCCACCAGGAGACTCAGAGAGATGACATACTGCCACCAGGAGACCCAGAGAGATGACACACTGCCACCAGGAGACTCAGAGAGATGACACACTGCCACTAGGAGACCCAGAGAAATGACACACTGCCACCAGGAGACTCATGACATACTGCCACCAGGAGACCCAGAGAGATGACACACTGCCACCAGGAGACCCAGAGAGATGACACACTGCCACCAGGAGACCCAGAGAGACGACACACTGCCACCAGGAGACTCAGAGAGATGACACACTGCCACCAGGAGACTCAGAGAGATGACACACTGCCACTAGGAGACCCAGAGAAATGACACACTGCCACCAGGAGACTCATGACATACTTCCACCAGGAGACCCAGAGAGATGACACACTGCCACCAGGAGACCCAGAGAGATGACACACTGCCACCAGGAGACCCAGAGAGACGACACACTGCCACCAGGAGACCCAGAGAGATGACACACTGCCACCAGGAGACCCAGATAGATGACACACAGTCACCAGGTGACTAATTCAGAACTGATCTCAGAGCTGTATTATTGGCAAATTGACAAAACCATGTGTGCTGCAGGTGGGGCAGATGTAACATGTGCACAGCGAGTTATGCCCCTACACAAGGTGTGATTCAGGGTCAATTTCCATTTGAATTTGACTACATAATCAAAATCGAATCGAAATTGAACGGCTTTCAGCCACATTTGATCCTGATTCGATGTCGATGCATGCTCCTGTTCAGTCTATATTGAATAAAAAAAAGACTGTACAGGCAAGACTATATAGAACAGATATAGTACAGATCTGTACTCCATAGTCAAAATTGAATGGGTACACTATGTCGTGCGATTCGATCCCGATCGAATCAGGATTGAATAGAACAGGAATCGCACCATGTATACAACCCTCTAGATTTGGGTGCGGTGTGTTCAAACTGAAATCTAAATTGCAGTGTAAGAATAAAGTAGCCAGTACTTACCCTGCACAGAAATGGCTCACCAAAATCTAACTCTCTGCACATGTTACATCTAGCCCATATAGTTTTGTCCATTTGCTAAAAAAGCAGCTTTGCGATCAGGTCTGAATTAGGCATGTGTCCAAATAAAAAAAGTCACACTACCACCTGGAATGCCAGAGCGATGTTACACTGCCACCAGGAGTCACATATCCGTATCACAATCCCACCTGGAATACCAGACCATTGAGGCATTGTCAGCAGCAGTATGATCACCTCAATCAGCAGGTAAAACTGTATTGTCCCGGCGGTTAAAATCCTGAGGGTCAGAATGCTGACAACCGCATCCCAATGTTAAAAATCCCAATAGTTTCTGGTGTGTATTCAAATACTAACCCACTGTCCCCGCTCTCCAGCCTACCCTCCCCCTCATGCCTAACCCTACCCCCAGTATTCATTGGGATCTTTTGAGAATTTGACTATCAGGATTGCAACCAGTACCGTCGAGAGTGGGGGAGCTGGTACTGATGGAGGGTCCCGTGTCACCCGCTGAAGAGACCGGGCAGTTGGAGTAGAAAGGACAGGCTGCTGCAACAGCACAGCCTCTCTCCCCGCTCAGCACATGCTGCTCAGTGATGAGCGGTGGAGAGAGGCAGCTGCAGCAGCCTATTCTCTGGCACACAGCCAGCACCCCCTGCAAATTCTCTTTATTTATTTATTACAGGTGCTTAGCAACCCCCCCTACCATTGGCCACACCCTACCGGCGGCACTTTCAATGCCCTTGATTGCAACCACTGGGATCCTGTCCACATCCCGGTATACATTATATAGATTAGTGTGACATTTCTATAGGTGCCCATACACGGTGCGATGAACACTGTGCTTTTTGTACCAGATACGATACAATCAACAGTACTAAAAGCACGGATATAATGGACTTTAGCTTGCTCGTCTAGACCCACTTGGTGTTTGTGGCCTTATTTCCCAGCATAGCCTCCAGCTTTTTTTCAGTGTTATTACACCTGTAAATATCTGAGATTCTGGGCCTAATTCAGTCCTGATTGCTGCTGTGCGAATTAGCACCGCAGCCAATTATCATTAGACTGTGCATGCATATGAACGTAGTACGCCTGTGTGAGGCGATGCCGTAATGAAAACCTGCTACTTTTTTCCTTTGAAAGCCATTCGCAAGATGATCGGCAGGAAGTGGGCGTCTTTTGATTCACAGAAGTGTTGTATACACAATAACAAGGACACACTTAGTGACAGTCATATCGTATAGTACAGACAGGGTGCTAATCATATATACGGGTGTTGGGTGCAATGTCACTCGCAGAATACAGTATAGACAGACACCACACAGAAGATGCTGTCGTTCTGATACAAGTAAGGCACATAGTTATCAGCATGAGGGTCCCAGAGGCAGCGGCTGACCACGGTGATGTCTTCTTGTCCCCTCTCACCCATGGTCACCACACATAGCATCTTGTATCTTGTAGGCAGGACCCTCTTCACTTGGCTTCTGACCTCCTCGCTGATCTCTTTCACTAGTGATGGCACCTTTGTGGGGTCATAGGTCATCCCCGCCAGCTGGACAGGAAGGTAGCTCTCTAGGATGCGTCTGATGACTGGGAGCTGGACCTTCTCCTTGGGGCGAGAGGCGAATGACGGAGGCTGGGGTCAACAAGAAAAATAAAACATTGACAATAACACACTGGGAGCAATGTTAAATCTATTACATAATGGCAGTTTTCTGGCTGCAATGTTTATTTATCTGTTGGGGATTACATTGTTAGGGCTATTAGGAATGATTATGGGGCTTATGGGCCTAATTCAAACCTGATCACTGGGCAGCTCATTTTCAGAGCCGTGCGATCAGAATGAACTCCTGCCTCATCCAAGCCTGCAAATTGCTCAGTCCGACATGCGAAAATATTGCAAATCCATTCACAAGCCGCTCACCACCGTATGATTTCCCAGTGTGTGCAGGAGTGGCGCAACTATAAATTTTTCTCCCCCGAGCCAAAATATTTTTAGGCGCCCCCCCCCCAATAATGCCCCACACACATTACCTCTCTGTCTCCCCCATGTCCATTCCCACTACTACTGGCTGTCACTCAGTAGTAGTGGGCGGCGGTGGCTGTGTACTGTAGCTGCGTACCCCAGACTACTCGCCTCCTCTGCACCTGGGGACAGCCAGTGTCATTACCTGCACACATTTCTGCTAGTATCCCTGGTTGGTCCTTGGAAGCTGAGGCTGGTGACGGAAGGCTACAGTATGTCAGCGGACAGGATGTCCTCCCTGTTATGCCGCATGGGCGCACGTCATTCCTGGGGAGCTGCAGCACTACACATGGTGGCACACAGTGGCCCAGGTAACAAGTCTGCACCATTGTCATGTTTTACTAAAGAAGGGGGGGGACTGGGGGGGGGGGGTGCCACAATTTTTTTTTGGCATGGGGGAGAAAAATTTATAGTTACACCCAGTGGCGTAACTATAGTCCCGCAGCCCCCGCGGTGGCGGGGAGGCGCTAAGAAGGTGTGGGCGCGGGGGACTGCGGGTCTATAGTTACCTGCTGCTGTCCGCCCGCCGGCGCTTCTGGGTGTGGGGAGCCGGGCGTCTGGCTACTCCTGTGCCAGGTTTCCCGGCTAGCTGTCAGTGACAGTGTGGCCGGGCCGCTCCCCTTGCTGCTGCCGGATGCCGGGTAGGTGAGACGCGGCTCCTACTTCTAAAAATGCTCCCAACATTGGCTGCCCGTCTGCCAGCGAAGCGCACCCCGCCCGCTGGTACCTCCTGCCGCTGGCGCTTCTGTCGGGACCCGGGCCGGCTCCGGCTGCTAACAGAAAGTGACACACAGAAAATGGCTGCCCCCATACCTCAAAAGCTGTCTGCATTATGGGGGCAGCCATTTTCCGGGTGTCACTTGTTATTAGCAGCCGGAGCTGGGAGAGCTGGGGACCCATCAGAAATGCCAGCGCTAGGAGGTACCGTACCGGCCTGCGGGGGGTGGGGGGTAGAGCTTGTTAACTCTCTTGGGTGGGGGGTGCTGCCTTAATATTTGGCAGGGGGGTGAAAAATTTGTAGTTACGCCACTGGTTACACCACTGATGTGCACCCCCCCTTGGTCCAGACTGTGACCACCCTGTTGGAGGGGGGGGGGGGGGGGGGAGTGCAGCAAGCTGACAGCCCTGGTAGTGGTGGGGTGTGTGTGTGTGGAGTGCAGCAAGCTGACAGGCAGAATTGTCTTCATCTGTGTATTATAAACCCTCCCACTGCGGCCACCTGGACATCCCCCCGTCCATTTACATGTAGTCCATGCAGGGACTATCCTGGACAGGAGTGTCTGCTAGAATCTGCACATTGCCTTTGTAAAGTAGACAACAATGAGCTGATGGTTATAATAAGGCTCCCCGACACTCACCTGAGGCTCTACAATTTCAATCTTCTTGGCCACTTTCTGAGCCCTCCTCTCCTGAAGGAAACACAAGAGAACAGAAATTGGATCAGATTACCTATAAGAAGTTTTTGGGTACAGTTACAGCCCCTTTGTTGTATTTCTGTTTGGCCTTAATGGGTGAGTAAAGAAAATAAAACTTTCGGAATTGCCATTAAGCACTGCTGCCTCAGTTCCCTAGACTTATAGACATGAAATCACTTCCTTACACCATCTGTCTAGACGTGGACGTGGCCTAATAAAAAGTACTGATTACTAATAGGAAGAGCCACTCCCAACAGGTGCTCCTTGTAGAACCAGTCTCGTGAGGACCGTGACTGTACACACTGTCACTGTACAGTAAAGTGGAGCCTGAAATGACATCTATTATATATAAACGCATTGGGGGACATTAAATAGGATGAGAGATTCAGAAAGTGAGAGATTTGGTAAGAAATCTCCAGCAACCATTTACACTGCAAAACCACTGTGATTTTGAATTGTAAATGATTGCCGCTTTAACAAAATGCTATTGACCCGGGGGGGGGGGGGGGGGGGGGAGTACTGGGCCGCAAGTATCTTGGCCGCAAGTATCTTGCCCATAGGATGATGTCATCTCTCCAGCGCCGGACGGCCCTCGTAGCACGGTCGGTGGCCCAGCCAAATCTGGACCGGCCCACCGGGAAATGGCCCGGGTTTCCCGGTGGGCCAATCCGCCCGCTGATGACAGGCACTGGGACAAAATACTGGAGGAAAATTTGCACTCATCAGCCCAGAAGCTGCGCATGGGACGTACTTGGATGTTCCAACATGACAATGATCCAAAACACAAGGCCAAGTCGACCTGTCATTGGCTACAGCAGAATAAAATGAAGGTTCTGGAGTGGCCATCTCAGTCTCCTGACCTCAATATTACTGAGCCATTCTGGGGAGATCTCAAACGTGCAGTTCATGTAGGACAGCCCAAGAATTTACAGGAACTGGAGGGTTTTTTCCAAAAAGAATGGGCAGCTTTACCATCTGAGAAAATAAAGAGCCTCGTCCACAACTACCACAAAAGACTTCAAGCTGTCATTGGTGTTAAAGGGGGCAATACACGGTATTAAGAACTGGGGTATGTAAACTTTTTATCAGGGTCATTTGGGTAGTTTCTGTTTCCATTATGATTTAAAAAGAGCAAACACAGTTGTTTGACAATAAATGGCTTCACCCAATCACTAACCATGAGTGAGTTATCATTCATATTCTCTGGCAAATGGGCAGAAAATCTGCTAGGGTGTGTAAACTTATGAGCACAACTGTATGTAGTATGCAGAGCAGATTATTCATAACTCAAAAAATGTAAATATGGAAAATGTGTACATCCACTAAATACACTGACATTCCCTACCTTCCAACAGTCCCCATTTTTACTAGGACTGTTCCGCTGTCTCTCCCAAAGGCTGCAGTGACCGGAGGGGAGCACTATCACCGCTGCTCTGTGTATGACATCTATACACTGTACAGTAGGCAAGGCCAACAATCAACCATCAATGATCCATAATCATCGATGGTTTATGGCCGATGTAGAATAGTTTTGCCAGGTAGTTTCCCTCTATCAAAGGCACAGCATAACCAAACAGATTTTGTATGCGAACATCGATGAGTAGTTGCACTATCACCATCGGTGGCAACTATTGATGGCGATCACTGTGATGGCCATCCCTACAGTGCAGTGAGAGCCTGGGGTCAGCCCAGCATCTTAGAGAATGCTGGGTACACAGAGGGATGGCACTGGGTGATGCCAGACTCTGCCCTCTTTTCGGCAAGGCTGCCCTCCCTTTTTCAGGAGCTCGGTGAGGCCCCGTCCATTCCTGGCAAGGCTCCACTTCCTTTTCCTGCACGTGTGCGACTCGAGGTGCACGAGGGGTCCTGGTCAATGTTGGGAGATGTGATATTTCAGAAATAACAAGCTTGAGAGCAGCTCCCTCTTACCTCTCTGTCTGTTACTACACAGGCTTGTTGTACTAGTTGCCCAACAGTAAAGCACCACAGAATATGCAGTAATAATAATAATAATATGCATATGACTACCCTACTGAACATTTAAACCACAATCTAGCAACAATATTTTAATGTATTTCTTTATGTAAATGTGTGTTCCCATCCATGTTGTTATTGCATGGGAACACAGGAGTAAGCAGGAAAGAAGGGCATTTCTAGTATTTACATATTTTTCTAATAAATGTCCATGGTGCTGATGATCCTGTTTCATATAGCACCACCTTGTGGTATATATTGGCACAACAGATGCAGAAACTATTTTATTTTTATCAACAGCCTTTTTGTCTACTTATAGTATAGTACCCACGTTAGTTGCATTCAGGGCTGCCATCAGGAATTTTGGGGCCCGGGACTCATTTCCAGTCCGGGCCCCCCTTCCTCACTTGACTTACCGTAACCCGGTACCCGCTCCCCCATATCCTCTTCTGCTGAGCTGCAGCCCGGAGGTCCCGGAGCGCAGGCTTCTTCAACTCATGTTGCCAGTGGCCAATTAAAATGCAGCACCGGCTGGTGAGCGTTTCGGCAGCTGCTCTGATTGGCTGCTGGTACATGAGCTCTGATGGCTCAAAAGCCGGTGCAGCATTTTAATTGGCCGCCGGCATCCTGGGGTGACTAAGTCTGCGCTCCGGGACCTGCTTTGTTCTGCACACTGAGCGCAGTGGAGGCAGTCGGGGGGGTTGCGGTGGGCAAAATTTTTAATTAGCTGCCCAGGCCCTTCCAGAAGCCAAGGCCTGGGGGGTATTGACAAAGAGTGATATACTACCAGCCAGCTCCTGACTGCCATATTACAGCATATACTTTGGCATTTAACATTTTGGGATGGAACCAGGCATGTGACAGCATGACCCAGAGTTGCCGATTTTTAAATGCTCCTCTCCGCATTCAAGGAGAGGAGACCTTCCGGAGAGGAGACTTTCCTTACCCGATCGGGGGGTGGGGCTTGACTGTGACATCATTAAGCCCCGCCCCCATTACGGGAAATTACTTATCTCCATGGAGGGGGCGGGGCTAAAATGACACGATTGTGCAATTTTAGCTCCGCCCCCTCCTCTGAGACCCGGGGGTTGCGGCATTTATATGTCGCGATTCGGGGGGCTCAGGGGGGTCCCCCAGATTCCGGGAGGGTTGCCCACCCTTCCGGGGGGACGGGAGGGGGACCCGATTTTCGGGAGACTCTCGGCAACCCTGGCATGACCACATCATCATGGCTAGGCCTGGCAAAAGGTTAGCACAAAGGTGACTTACATACGAGGCCCTGAGTTTCGGGGGGGGGGGCACAATGATTAGAGCACAAAAACTGTATCACAACACATAACTATAAACTGAAACGTGCGAGCTGGCTGCAAATGAAATAAAAAACAGGATGCACCAACTGATACCAGAAATTGCACTGCACTTACTAATGCAAAAACATATGGATCAAAGGCAGAGTTGCCTACCCTCCTGGAATGGCGGGAAAGGCTCCTGAAAATCAGTTCCCCCCTCACGGACCCCCCGGAAAGGTGGGCAACCCTCCCGAAAACTGGCGGCACCCCCCGAACCTCCCTGACCACAGCAATAAATCCAGAGATTTGCGGCTTTTTGTGGGAGGAGGGGCATAGCTAAAGATGCAAATTGCGTAATTTAGCCCCTCTCTGAAGACCCGCAAATTGTGGACTTTCCAGTACTGGGGCGGAGCTTGATGAAGTTTACATCAGACCCTTACAGTCTCCTCTCCGAGCTTCTCCCAGAGAGGAGACTTTAAAAGTAGGCAACCCTGATCATAAGGTCAACAGTGCCTAGGTCAACCGCAAAAGGACAACATGGAAAAAAGGTGGACACAGGAGGTTATCACTTTTCTTGTGTTTCAATGTTAACCCCTGAGTACGTGGACCCCCAGTTAATGCACCACCTCCGATGCCATGCTTCAGGTTAGGTGCCTTGTTCTGCCACTGCTGTGCCTGGCACACTTTACTATTCCCAATCATTGTCTATGTAAAGTCTATGCGGATCCCCACCGGTACATGAGTTCTGATAAAAGGTATCCATTCTGTTGGGTGGCAGGGTGTGCGAGTACTTGGCTGGGGAGAGAGGCTGCTGCAGCAGCAGTCCTCTCTCTTTCTGCAACTGCGGCTTCATGCAACAGGGAAGGGGGTCACAGGAACCTGCGCCCTTCCAACAGGCCCTACCTCCCCTTTCTGTGTCACTGATACAAACAAATGGCTTCCCCTTCACACAACCCTCCATAAACCAGCCATAAATATGTACCCCGTGTCTCTTCTGCAGTGTTCCATATCTGTACTGTGTTTTACTGTTTACATAGCTGGCTTTTGCAATGACCTAGTGGTGCCACTGAATGGCTGCCTGGGTGCTGTGCAGCTCAGTAAATATATGTTTACCATGTCCCTAACCAGGACACGTCTAGTGCATATCTGTACGTACATATATATATATATATATATATATATATATATATACTAGGTGATTCATCGCGCCCTACGGGCGCTCTTCACACCGTCGTAAGGGGCTGCGCCCCCTTAATTTGTGAACGTTTGTATATGAGAAATATGGTTAGAATTGTATGAAAGATGCCCTGTATTGCAACTTAGGTGTCCGCAAATCGCGGGAGGGGGGGTCGCGGAGGGTGCCGCGAATTGCAGGAGGGGGGGTCGCGGGGGGTGCCGCGAATTGCAGGAGGGGGGGGGGTTGTGGGGGGTGGATGCTGCGAATCGCGGGAGGGGAGGGATTGCAGAGAATCGCGGGAGGGGGGTCGCGGGGTGGGTTGCCGCAAAACGCGGGAGGGGGGTTACGGGGGTGGGGGTTGCGGCGAATTATGGTAAGGGGGGTCGCGGGGGGTGTGCCGTGAATCACGGGAGGGGGGGTCACGGGGTGGGGTGCCGAGAATCGCGGGGGTGTGTGTGTGTGCCGTGAATCGCGGGAGTGGGGGTTGCGGAGGGGGGTGGGGGGGTGTGACGCGAATCACCACAAGAAAAAATCAACACAGAAAGGTCAACACATGTAAATGTTGACATAAGTGTGGCACTTCATTGGTGTCCATGTCGACACATGAGAATGAATATGAAAACATTCAAAAAATGAAAAAAAAAAACTTCAAAAACTCATGTCAACCTTTTTCATTGTCAACCATAGCCATGTCAGTGTTTTCCATGTGCAATTTAATTCTGGAGCTGCCGCGAATCGCAGGGGGGTGCCGCGAATTGCGGGAGGGGGGGTCGCGGGGGTGGGTGCCGCAAATCGCGGGAGGGGGGGTTACGGGGCGGGGGTTGCGGCGAATCATGGGAGGGGGGGGGGTCGCGGGGGTGTGCCGTGAATCACGGGAGGGGGGGGTCACGGGGTGGGGTGCCGAGAATCGCGGGGAAGGTGTGTGTGCCGTGAATCGTGGGATTGGGGGTTGTGGGGGGGGGGGTGTGACGCAAATCGCCACAAGAAAAATTCAACACAGAAAGGTCAACACATGTAAATGTTGACATAAGTGTGGCACTTCATTGGTGTCCATGTTGACACATGAGAATGAATATGAAAATATTCAAAAAATGAAAAAAAAAAACTTCAAAAACTCATGTCAACCATTTTCATTGTCGACCATAGCCATGTCAGTGTTTTCCATGTGCAATTTAATTCTGGAGCTGCCGCGAATCACGGGGGGTGCAGCGAATTGCGGGAGGGGGGGGGGGGTCGCGGGGTTGGGTGCCACGAATCGCGGGAGGGCGGGGTTCACAGGGGTTCCGGTGGGGGGTTGCCGCGAATTGCGGGAGGTGGGGGGTCACGGGGGGTGCCGCGAATCGCGGGAGGGGAGGTTGCGGGAGGGTGTGACGCGAATCGCCACAAGAAAAAATCAACACAGAAAGGTCAACACATGTAAATGTTGACATAAGTGTGCCACTTCATTGGTGTCCATGTTGACACATGACAATGAATATGAGAGCATTAAAAAAATGAAATAAATCTTCAAAAACTCATGTCAACCTTTTTCATTGTCGACCATAGCCGTGCCAGTGTTTTGCATGTGCCATTTAATCCTGGGGCTGCCGCGAATCGCGGGGGGTGCTGCGATTTGCGGGAGGGGGGGGTTGCGGGGGGTGGGTGCCGTGAATCGCGGCAGAGCGGGGTTCATGGGGGTTCCGGTGGGGGGTTGGCGCGAATTGCGGGAGGGGGGGGTCGCGTGGGGGGTGCCGGGAATCGCCGGAGGGGGGGTTGCGGGGGGTGTGACGCGAATCGCCACAAGAAAAAAATCAACACAGAAAGGTGAACACATGTAAATGTTGACATAAGTGTGGCACTTCATTGGTGTCCATGTCGACACATGAGAATGAATATGAAAATATTCAAAAAATGACAAAAAAATGACAAAAACTCATGTCAACCTTTTTCATTTTCGACCATAGCCATGTCAGTGTTTTCCATGTGCAATTTTAATCTGGAGCTGCCGCGAATCACGGGGGGGGGGTGCCGCGAATTGCGGGAGGGGGGGTCGCGGGGGTGGGTGCCGCGAATCGCGGGAGGGCGGGGTTCACAGGGGTTCCGGTGGGGGGTTGCCGCGAATTGCGGGAGGTGGGGGGTCACGGGGGGTGCCGCGAATCGCGGGAGGGGGGGTTACGGGGGGTGTGACGCGAATCGCCACAAGAAAAAATCAACACAGAAAGGTCAACACATGTAAATGTTGACATAAGTGTGTCACTTCATTGGTGTCCATGTCGACACATGACAATGAATATGAAAAAATTAAAAAAAGTAAAAATAAATCTTCAAAAACTCATGTCAACCTTTTTCATTGTCGACCATAGCCATGTCAGTGTTTTGCATGTGCCATTTAATCCTGGGGCTGCTGCGAATTGCGGGGGGGGTGCCGCGAATCGCGGGAGGGGGGTCGCAGGGGGGTGCCGCCAATCGTGCAAGGGGGGGTCACGGGGGGGGTTATTTTTGCCGCGAATCGCGGGAGGGAGGTCGCAGGGGGTTGTTTTTTCCGCGAATCGGGGGGGGGGGGGGGGTCACGGGGGAGGGTTTGCCGCGATTCGCGGGAGGGGGGGTCGCGGGGTGGTGGTTATGCCGCGAATTGTGGGAGGGGTCGTGGGGGGGTTCTTTTTGCAGCGAATCACGGGAGGGGGGGGTCGCGGGGGTGTTTTTGCTGCGAATCGCGGTAGGGGGGGTCGCGGGGGAGCGGGTGTTTTTGCCGCGAATCGCGGGAGGGGAGGGTGCGCGGGGGGGGGAGGTTTTGCCGCAAATCGCGGGAGGGGGGCGCTCACCTGGTGGCTGTGGAGTAGCAGTGCTGGGCAACATGGGAAGGCAGTGGGTGTCTGGCACTGTCTGTGGGCTCACTGGGCTGGTTCTCTGTCACATACCTCCCAACATGACCCTCTCCAGGAGGGACACAATGCTCTTGTTTCTAGACTTCCCCTTAATGTATGATTGCCATCACCTGTTTTAAAACAGGTTAATTTCTCAGAAAGGTGTTCAGCACAGATGAAGGCAATCACACATAGGGGTCTATTCTAGTTCATTCTTTCTGACAAAATCCTTCTTAGATGGACAAAACCATGTGCACTGCAGGGGGGCAGATGTAACATGTGCAGAGATAATTAGATTTGGGTGAGTTTTTTTGTTTCTGTGCAGGGAAAATACTGACTGCATGATTTTACACTGCAATATAGATCTCACTTTGAAGTAAAACCCCACCCAAATCTAATTCTCTCTGCACAAGTTACATCTGCCCCACCCACAGTGCACATGGTTTTGTCCATCTAAGAAGGATTTTGTCAGAAAGAATGAACTAGAATAACCCCCATTAAGAGGAAAGTCCAGGAACAGAGCGTTATAGACACAGACACCCACTTTGAGTGAGATGTAGCCAAATATATAGGAGATATATATATATATATATATATATATATATATATATATATATATATATATATATATATATATATATGTGATATATATCTGTACTGTCACTGTTTTACTTGTTCCTACCCTGGATGTTGCACAACAATCCAAATCTAATTTCTAGTATACCCAAGTATACTTTGCCAATAAAGCTGATAGCTCTCTCCTGCTACTTACATCTAAGCTGTAGTTTGTATTGTATTGTGGTGCTTTTTGTTTCCTGTACTCTTTTTTATTTTATTTATTTACTGTAATGTTAAGTTCTGTCACCCTGTACTGTTGCATTGTATGCCCTCTGTACAGCGCTGCGAAACACATGTGGCGCCTTATAAATAAAAGGCAATGAAAATAATAATAATATTGATGTACCTTCAGGTTCTTTGTCATCCTCTGTGCAGCGAGCAGACCCGATATACTCCACGATGCCTGGTTGGTGACTGATACATTACCCAGTGTAGGTTTGTTCTTTACTGGAAGCTAGATATGGAGGACAAAGAGAGAGGCAATGTTCCATTATACAGTATATACATTATATGCTAATGAATAGATACCATGATAGTTTTCATATTACAAAACGAACACAAATATCATGTTTATTCAAAAGAAATCAGTATCGGGCCTAATTCAGAGAAGTAGCTATGGCCGATGTTTGGCAGATGGCACATGTGCCGCGGTCGCACTGCGCGTGCATCAAGGTGCCACTCGCAATTAGGATTTCATTGGAAAGGGTTTGACATGTGACCATTTATCATAGTTGCCTACCCTCCTGCATTCTGCAGGAGACTCCCTGAAATAGCAGCAATCTCCCTCTCTCCCTCATTAGGCTAGCAATCTCCCTCATGTCACCTAGCCCACATTACACTGTTACATTTTTGGGGAAAAAAGGAATGAGAGACAGATACAGTTACATTGGATCATCAGCACCATTCCCAGCACTTTGCCAAGTATAGTATCTCTTACTGACTGCTCTGGGGCTCATCTACATTTGGATCTAAGTCATTTTACAAGATTCCTCTCAGATGTAGCAGCACACACCCACGCTTCTAGATGCCTCTTTGACAATCTCTTTTCACAATCTCTCCATATATGGAACTAGACATGCCCTTTGGGTGGAGCATGGCACGCCCCCTCAATGGGGACGCTTTGCAAAAAATTCTATTGCCAACTATAATCTCCCTGAAACCCGTTTTCAAATGTAGGCAAGTATGCCATTTATAAGTTTTAAGGGGAGTGGTTGCATCTATTGTGGGAAACCATCTGGTTCTCCAGCATCCATGGTAAAAGTAGTTACCATTGCTCAAAATCCAGTGATCGCGGGTTGATGGCCATCTCTAAAAGTAACTAGGGCTTGTACAAGGGCACATGATGTGACTACAGATAGGGGTGGTTGTATAGATACTACAAACTCAGCAAATATTTCTGTGAATGCACTGTGGGTGTAATGTGGGCTGCATCTATACGGGTGTGATATGGCGGCCCGATAGTCCGGATTCCAACAGTCAAAATAACAACATCGGAATCCCGGCTGCCAGTACTCTGACGGGGGGCCACATCCAAGCCCCTTGTGGGCCTTCTGCGCTGCGGGCTTGGTGGCTCACCACAGGTTCTATTCTCCCTCTATGGGGGGTAATAGACCCCCACAAGGGAAAATATCCCCAGTATGTCAGGACCCCAACTGTCGAGCATTTAGCAGTCGGGATTCCAATGTTGGTATACTAACCAGTGGAATCTCGACTGTCAGGAGGTCATCCGGCACCCAGTCTATACACAGTGGTGTCAAACTGATGGCCCTCCATCTGTTGTGGAACTATACATCCCAGCATGCCCTGCCACATATATTATAGAATGGATTGCTAAAACTGGCAGGGCATGCTGGGATGTGCAGTTATACAACAGATGGGCCATGGCACCACTGCTATATAAGGTGCAATAGAGACATCTGGAGAAAGGCGTATCTCTGCTTACGTCCATCTCCACAAATCCCCCAAAGTCATGTCCATGTCCTGACTACACACCCCCTGAGAATACTACAGTCCAATTATGCCCTCTCAGTCGCTACTGAAACAAGTTTGACTTGGGCTTTACACTTAGACTTGGTTCTAAGGCATGTGCAGACAAAAACACCAATGCATTGATTTGAAAAAATACCATTCTGTGTATCACTGTTCTGAGAGGCATGGTGGGGAGTTGGAGAGTATGCTGATCCTTGTAGTCCCATATTGGAGGAACTTGAGGTGCCTCCAGGTAAGTTGGCTTTCAGATTAGAAATACATAAATGCATGACCAGAAATAGTTTTGAAATGTCATGCAGGGAAGGACCAATAGAGCAGAGATGCAGGTGGTTTACCATTTTTGTGCAAATGGGTGTACCAGAGATCTCTGCATTACTATTATCATGTAGGGTAGGACCACCAGAGCAGAGATGCCTTGCCATGGCTGGGGGCTTCCATCGTTGTGCAAATGGGTGTACCAGAGATCTCTGCATTACTATTATCATGTAGGATGTATGTCTCTTTGTCTAGTCCATTATAGAGTGCTGGGGGGAATATGATTACTTTTTCAGTGCTAATACATTCCAGACACACTCCCCAATCATGAATACGGTGACATAAGCATCATCCCCAATGATTCTGTCATTATACAACATTAAGGACAACAATAGAGTTCGGAGAGAGTTTCCTTACCAGCCTCTGCACGGATTTCTCCATGGTTTCTCCGTTGCCGACCAGCCTAACACTGACCACAGAAGCTCTCTTCATGCTGCCCTTCGATGTCATGCTGTGAGTCCCACCTCAGTCGGTTGTCAACTGGTGGCGGCAGAGCTGTGTTGGGAGGTAAAGGTTCCAGGTAAATATCTTTGTTAATGGCTCCAGCTATAGAACTTTGTGTATACATGGACGAGGGAGATTTGTCATGTGTCACTTGTACTGTGACAACTAAGCCTTTATGTCAATAAATAGAGGGCTGATATTTGGCTCACACATAGGTGTGTTTAGTACACAGGGGAAATCCCAATAGTAGAAAGGAAATTCTTGGCTGTGAGAACGGTGGATTTGATTAGCACAATTGTCCCTGTAAAACGCAAGACTCTCGATTAAAGAAAAATATAGGGATCTAGTTCACTCTTTCTGACAAAATCCTTCTTAGATGGACAAAACCATATGCATTGCAGGTGGGGCAGATGTAATAGGTGCAGATAGAATTAGATTTGGGTGAGTTATTTTGTTTCTGTGCAGGGTAAATACTGACTGCTTTATTTTTACACTGCAATATAGATCTCACTTTGAAGTAAAACCCCACCCAAATCTAATTCTCTCTGCACAAGTAACATCTGCCCCACCTGCAGTGCACATGGTTTTGTCCATCTAAGAAGGATTTTGTCAGAAAGGGTGAACTAGAATAAGGCCCCTTGTGAGCCTCCTGCTGTAATGGAATCTGCTTCCCCTCATGCTATGATTGGCTGCTCCCCGATTATTCCTCAATACAACGGTTACTTATCAAAATGCGCCACTCAGACTGATTTATTTTGTACTTACCGCAACGCTATTAAAAATCTATCATCAATGCTATTCATCAAACACATGGGTCTTCGAGAAATACGGCTTCACTTACCGCTCTGTACCTGGGGATATATACTGGCGTGAAACGGATACTCTCCACTTTTTTGGGGAGTAGCGGGTGATGCGTTTGTAGCCCTTTCTCTGCACAGATGAGGACCTCTGACATGAGTTTCAGAGCAGGTTGTAGCTGAAGGTAACATTAGAACGGTCTCCCGTCTGCCCACATCAGCAGGCTGAATTGGCCGTAAAACACAGCAACAGGCAGGTCCGACATGACACTGCTCTGTGGGAGTGGATTAACACAGAGACGGTCAGAAGGTCAACAGTCAATAGGTCAACAGGCGCAAAAAGGTCAGCAAGGTCAAACGGAAAAGGTTGACAGTGCAAAAGGTCGGCCTTTTTTGACTGTTGACCCTATGGTGCCGACCTAATTATTGTCGATCTATAATCCACCATTCGTGCTCTGCAGATCAGACCCTGCTTTGAAACCATGTTATCAAGGAATCACACTGGAGCAAAGGAAGGTGCCATATGGAAGGGATGGTGACATACTGTATATGTAATTGGGGATTATATTTAAATCACTGTTTTAAAATGTACTTACTGTGTTATTGGTGTAGGAAAGGGGTACAAAATGTGAATGGTTAATAGCTGAGCAGCACATGATAAACTAGAGCTGCACTGAGCAAACACTCGTGTCCAGACTTGACCTGGATAATCAGTTAGAGATCAGGGAGAGATAGAGCAGAACTCCTGACTCTAAACAACATTCTGTTCACAGGGAGTTACTAGTGTATTGTATGGTGAGAGGGAGGACCTGCTGGCACTACTAGCACTCCATGTACCGCCTTATAACTGTACACTACTACTGCCAGTGCCTATACCGCCTACTATTGCTTCACAGTACTGCTCCTTCCACCTCTCCAATTGCTCTACACTACATTACTACTCATTATACCTCCCCTTATTGCTCTACATTACTACTCCCTATACCTGCCCTCATTGCTCTACATTACTACTCCCTATACCTCCACTCATTACTCTAAGTCTACATTACTACTCCCTATACCTCCACTCATTGCTCTACATTACTACTCCCTATACCTCCACTCAGTGCTCTACATTACTACTCCCTATACCTCCCCTCATTGCTCTACATTACTACTCCCTATACCTCCACTCATTGCTCTACATTACTACTCCCTATACCTCCCCTTATTGCTCTACATTACAACTCCCTATACCTCCCCTTATTGCTCAACATTACTACTCCATATACCTCCCCTTATTGCTCTGCATTACTACTCCCTATACCTCCCCTTATTGCTCTACATTACTACTCCCTATACCTCCCCTTATTGCTCTACATTACTACTCCATATACCTCCCCTTATTGCTCTACATTACTACTCCCTATACCTCCCCTTATTGCTCTACATTACTACTCCCTATACCTCCCCTTATTGCTCTACATTACTACTCCCTATACCTCCACTCATTGCTCTACATTACTACTCCCTATACCTCCACTCATTTCTCTACATTACTACTCCCTATACCTCCCCTTATTGCTCTACATTACTACTCCCTATACATCCCCTTATTGCTCTGCATTACAACTCCCTATACCTCCCCTTATTGCTCTGAATTACTACTCCCTATACCTCCCCTTATTGCCCCTATTCCTCCCCTTATTGCTCTGCATTACTACTCCCTATACCTCCCCTTATTGCTCTGAATTACTACTCCCTATGCCTCCCCTTATTGCCCCTATTCCTCCCCTTATTGCTCTGCATTACTACTCCCTATACCTCCCCTTATTGCTCTGCATTACTACTCCCTATACCTCCCCTTATTGCTCTCCATTACTACTCCTTATACCTCCCCTTATTGCTGTGCATTACTACTCCCTATACTTAACCTTATTGCTCTGCATTACAACTCCCTATACCTCCACTTATTACTCTACATAACATTACTAGTCTCTGTATCTCCCCTTATTGCTCTGCATCACTACTCCATATACCTCCCCTTATTGCTCTTCATTTCTATTCTGTATACCTTCCCTTATTGCTCTGCATCACTACTCCATATAACTCCCATGATTGCTCTGCATTACTACACACTCTACTTCCCTTAATTCATGCCTCTTAACCAGAGATCCGTGGGTTTTCAGCAGAGGAGGCGGGGCTAAAGATTGAAATCACATCATTTAGTCCCGCCCCTTCTCCAAAGACCAGTAAATTGTGGGATTTGCAGTACTGGGGGGTCGGTGCTTGATGATGTCTACATCAGGCTCCCCCCCCCCCCCCCCCCATAGTGCTGCAGTGCTGACAGTCTCTCCTCTGGGCTTTTTTCCAGAGTGGAAACAAGTAAGCAAACCTGCTCTTAACATGCATGTTTTGTGTCTTGTGCACTCGTGCAAGTACCCACAAAGGGGGCATGACTTCGTCAAAAGGATGTTTGGCTTCGAATGATTGACACTTTTACCAGATATATGCTTCCCATTATGAGGGCACACCCAGCACTCTGTGAGTTGCCCAACGCTCCTGGTGTATGCAAATAGCATCTATTCACCGCTGCTTTGCCCCTCCACTGTAGGAAATTACTGCCCATGGATTGGACAGTCCCCAAAAAGCAATGTGACTGCCCCGTGGAAATCGGGACATTTAGGAGGTTTGTCTAATTGTGCTGCATTAATATTTCCTTTTCCTTCCCTTGTTTATGGATCATAGGGTTGACGTTGTCTATGGCGACAGTCAATAGGCCAACATGAAAAGATGTTTTTTGTGTCGACACTTGAGTACAGGGATGCCCAAATAGTGTACCGCTGTTTTCAGCCAGGTTCCTCGCTTCGCTAGCACTGCACTTGGCACACTTTGCCATTTCCAGTCAGAGTCCATGTGGAAGGTAAAGTAAGAAAAAGAAAAAAAAAAAAATGTCAACCATTGTCATGTGCATGTTGACCATTTGGTGTCGACCTATTGACTGTCGACCTATCATATGGATACTCCTTCCCTTATTGTTTCAGATTTATACTCCCTATACCTTCTGATACTGCTCTGCATTAATACTCCCTATACCATCTGATACTGCTCTGCATTAATACTCCCTATACCTTCTGATACTGCTACTGCATTAATACTCCCTATACATTCTGATACTGCTACTGCATTAATACTCCCTATACATTCTGATACTGCTACTGCATTAATACTCCCTATACCTTCTGATACTGCTCTGCATTAACCCCTTCAGTGCTGTTTTTTTTTGGGGGGGGGAGCGCTCCCCACTGAGTGAGTTTTTTATGGGGAGCGCTCCCTTATAAAAAAAAACACCACTGCCTCCCTGGGTCCGGGTAGCGCCTCTGAACTGTCAATCAGCCGCTGCCCGGACCTGCGCCCCGTCAGCCGGCTTGTCATAAGCCGGCACCGGGGACTTCAATAGAAAACCCAGAGGGGAGGAGGAGGAAGGAGGTGGTGCGGCAGAGGGGAGGAGGAGGAAGGAGGTGGCGCGGCAGAGGGGAGGGAGCCCGGCTCTAAACAGTGGCAATCCCGAGAATTTTCCGGGCTTTCCAGACTAGGCACTGAGACACAGCCCGGAAAATTCTCGGGATTGCCATTGAAGGGGTTAATACCCCTTATACCTTCCGATACTGCTCTGCATTAATACTCCCTATACCTTCTCAACGATCTTCATATTGATTCACAATTATATTCCATATACTGTACATCCCCTATACCTCCCCCTATTGATCTGCATTAATACAGTATGCGGTCATTAGGTCAACACTATTGGTCGACAGTCAATAGGTCAACACATGAAAAAGGTTGACATGAGTTTTTCATGATTTCTTTATATATAAAAAAGACTTGTTCATACTTTACCATCCCAGTGAGCATAGAGCAGGGGAGGGCAATTATTTCAGCTGGGCGGCCACTTAATAATTCCAGCAGATATTCGAGAAACCCCGCACTCCAGAAATAGGGGTTGTGGTCACTCAAAAAGGGGTGTGTCTGTGAATGTATTGTAGCTTACCATATACCTATTTACACATCATGCAACACAATAGTAGGCCCCTTATACTTGCCCCTTACATATTATGCCGCACAGATTGAGCCAAAAGTCACATTATGCCACACGGAAAGGAGCACCGATGGCTGATTAAGTACCACATATACCTTCCCTTATTGTGTCATGCGAATACTCCCTATACTTCCCCTTATGTATCTACAATAATTCTCCCTATATCCCATCCATATTTATCCACCTACTACCCCATATACCCTCTCCCTAGATCTTCTTCTATTACTCCATATACCCTCTCCCTATGTCACCTTCTATTACCACATAAACAGGGCCGTTGCAAGGCACCGGAGCGCCCCAGGCGAGTCGGGGTGGGGGCGCCCCGGTGCCGGGGGGGGGGGGTACCTGTCCTGCAGCGCTGTGTATTTAAATCTGGCGGCGGAGGCAGCGGGGGTCCCTGCAGTCCTTTAAAAATCACGAGCTCTATCCGCCGGGCTATGCGGAAGCGCTTCTAGTGTGAAAACACTGGCAGCACGCTGATTGGTTGAGATCAGCGTGCGCCGTGCTGCCAGAGTTTTCACACTAGAAGCGCTTCCGCATAGCCCGGCGGATAGCGCTCGTGATTTCTAATGGAATGCAGGGACCCCCGCTGCCAGATTTAAATACACAGCGCCGTAGGACAGGTAACCGGGCGGCACAAAATGCCGCCCTCCAGTGGCCGGCGCCCTAGGCAAATGCCTAGATTTGCCTAGTGGTGGCGCCGGCCCTGCACATAAACCCTCTACCTATATCTCCTATTACCCCATATACCCTCTCCCTATATCTCCTCCTATTACCCCATATACCCTCTCCCTATATCTCCTCCTATTACCCCATATACCCTCTCCCTATATCTCCTCCTATTACCCCATATACCCTCTCCCTATATCTCCTCCTATTGCCCCATGTACCCTCTCCCTATATCTCCTCCTATTACCCCATAAACCCTCTCCCTATATCTCCTCCTATTACTCCATATACCCTCTCCCTATATATCCTCCTATTACCCCCTATACCCTCCCCCTATACCTCCTATTACCCCATATACCCTCTCCCTATATCTCCTCCTATTACCCCATATACCCTCTCCCTATATCTCCTCCTATTACCCGATATACCCTCTCCCTATATCTCCTCCTATTACCCCATATACCATCTCCCTATACCTCCTCCTATTACCCCATATACCCTCTCCCTATATCTCCTCATATTACCCCGTACACCCTCTCCCTATATCTCATCATATTACCCCGTACACCCTCTCCCTATATCTCCTCCTATTACCCCCATATACTCCCTCCACATATCTCCTTTATTACTCCATATACCCTCTCCCTATATCTCCTCCTATTACCCCATATACCCTCTCCCTATATCTCCTCCTATTACCCCATATACCCTCTCCCTATATCTCCTCCTATTACCCCATATACCCTCTCCTTATATCTCCTCCTATTACTCCATATAACCTCTCCCTATATCTTCTCCTATTGTCCCATATACCCTCTCCCTATATCTCCTCCTATTACCCCGTACACCCTCTCCCTATATCTCCTCCTATTACACCATATACCCTCTCCCTATATCTTCTCCTATTACCCCATATACCATCTCCCTATATCACCTCCTATTACCCCATATACCCTCTGCCTATATCTCCTCCTATTACCCCATACACCCTCTCCCTATATCTCCTCCTATTACCTCATATACCCTCTGCCTATATCTCCTCCTATTACTCCATATACCCTCTCCCTATACCTCCTCCTATTACCCCGTACACCCTCTCCCTATATCTCCTCCTATTACCCCCATATACTCCCTCCCCATATCTCCTTTATTACTCCATATACCCTCTCCCTATATCTCCTCCTATTACCCCATATGCCCCCTCCCTATATCTCCTCCTATTACCCCATATACCATCTCCCTATATCTCCTCTTATTACCCCAAATACCCTCTCCCTATATCTCCTCCTATTACCCCATATACCCTTTCCCTATATCTCCTCCTATTACCCCATATACCCTCTCCCTATATCTTCTCCTATTACCCCATATACCCTCTCCCTATATCTCCTCCTATTACCCCCATATACCCTCTCCCTATATCTCCTCCTATTACCCCATATACCCTCTCCCTATATCTCCTCCTATTACCCCATATACCCTCTCCCTATATCTCCTCCTATTACCCCCATATACTCCCTCCCCATATCTCCTTTATTACTCCATATACCCTCTCCCTATATCTCCTCCTATTACCCCCATATACTCCCTCCCCATATCTCCTTTATTACCCCAAATACCCTCTCCCTATATCTCCTCCTATTACCCCATATACCCTTTCCCTATATCTCCTCCTATTACCCCATATACCCTCTCCCTATATCTTCTCCTATTACCCCATATACCCTCTCCCTATATCTCTTCCTATTACCCCATATACCCTCTCCCTATATCTCGTCCTATTACCCCATATGCCCCCTCCCTATGTCTCCTCCTATTACCCCATATACCCTCTCCCTATATCTCCTCCTATTACCCCATATACCCTCTCCCTATATCTCCTCCTATTACCCCATATACCCTCTCCCTATATCTCCTCCTATTACCCCATATACCCTCTCCCTATATCTCCTCCTATTACCCCATATATCCTCTCCCTATATCTCCTCCTATTACCCCATATACCCTCTCCCTATATCTCCTCCTATTACCCCATATACCCTCCCCCTATGTCTCCTTATATTACCCCATATAACCTCTCCCTATATCTCCTCCTGTTACTCCATATACCCTCTCCCTATATCTCCTCCTATTACCCACATATACTCCCTCCCTATATCTCCTTTATTACCCCATGTACCCTCTCCCTATATCTCCTCCTATTTCCCCATATACCCTCTCCCTATATCTCCTCCTATTACCCCATATACCCTCTCCCTATACCTCCTCCTATTACCCCATACACCCTCTCCCTATATCTCCTCCTATTACCCCCATATACTCCCTCCCCATATCTCCTTTATTACTCCATATACCCTCTCCCTATATCTCCTCCTATTACCCCATATGCCCCCTCCCTATATCTCCTCCTATTACCAATTATACCCACTCCCTATATCTCCTCCTGTTACCCCATATACCATCTCCCTATATCTCCTCCTATTACCCCATATACCCTCTCCCTATATCTCCTCCTATTACCCCATATACCCTTTCCCTATATCTCCTCCTATTACCCCATATACCCTCTCCCTATATCTCCTCCTATTACCCCATATACCCTTTCCCTATATCTCCTCCTATTATCCCCATATACTCCCTCCCTATATCTCCTCCTATTACCCCATATACCCCTCCCTATATCTCCTCCTATTACTCCATATATCCTCTCCCTATATCTCCTCCTATTACCCCCATATATCCTCTCCCTATATCTCCTCCTATTACCCCCATATACCCACTCCCTATATCTCATCCTATTACCCCATACACCCTCTCCCTAGATCTCTTCCTATTACCCCATATACCCTCTCCCTAGATCTCTTCCTATTACCCCATATACCCTCTCCCTATATCTCCTCCTATTACCCCATATACCCTCTCCCTATATCTCCTCCCATTACCCCATATACCCTCTCCCTATATCTCCTCCTATACCCCATATACCCTCTCCCTATATCTCCTCCTATTACCCCCATATACTCCCTCCCTATATCTCCTTTATTACCCCATGTACCCTCTCCCTATATCTCCACCTATTACCCCATGTACCCTCTCCCTATATCTCCTCCTATTACCCCATATATCTCTTCCTATATCTCCTCCTATTACTCCATATATCCTCTCCCTATATCTCCTTTATTACCCCGTATAACCTCTCTCTGTCTCCTTTTACTTTATATATCTCCCTGACTGCTCCCCACCTTAATCATACAACGTATTCATAGTGCAGAACTGAATATCAGAAGACTTTGCTAACATTCGGCACCTTGGCTCTCATGCATATATTTGTTTCCATGGAAACTAACATACTGAGCTTTCAATAGTTTTATGGCTGATTAAAAATAGATTTAATTAAAATCTGAAAAAAACATGACATTACATTACAGCAAGTTACTTACCTTCGGGTTGTCATTCACACTGAGAATTTTTCGCCCTGTTCAGCGATATTTCCCTGGGTGGACGGCCTTCCATTCCATAGCAAGGCTTTATGGAAAGCCATCCAATCCCTCGCTCTTCTGCTGGTAATACCAGGCCTCACCGCTCTCCGCTGGCCCATACACACTGGGCGGCTTTAGAGCCGAAAACAGTTTAGACGCGTAACTGAGCTGCTTTTAGAATTTATACAAAGATTTTTCTGGATTACCAGTGCGCTGGGTCGCTGCCTTAGGTAGTATTGAAGGATATGAATCACCTTACATACCAGACACACATTCGAACAAGAAAATACCAATACTGTCCTCTAGGCGCTGCTCAACAAGGGTTATTCCACAATTCCTCAGGACAAACACCCAAAAATAAATAGAAAAACAGCAATAGTGTAATACTGTTATGGTGAATTAAATGCAATCTTAAACAAGCTGAGATAACATCCAATCCTTAATGGACATGGGAGGACTCGTACCCTTTCAGTTGGTCTACTTTTTTAAGGTAGACTAAAACAGCATGTAGGGGGCGGTCAAATCACCGAATGATTCCCACGTGGTCCACTTTTCACTTGTAGAATATGAAATAAGAAAAGCTGGTATAGTGTAATACCGCTTTATTCACAGACAATAAAAAAATACAAATAACAGGCATATGGTACATAGGACTCTCACCAAACGATATTGTCCACACAGAAAAATGCAGACAACAAAGGCAGATAGATGTAACACAGGCGTCCCTGCAGCCTCCTCTGGTGTCGAGTCCCAAGTCCTTAGCCCTCTGCTCCACGGCCAACGCGTTTCCTGACCACAATGGTCTCTTTGTCAAGGCATATGGAGCTATAGCATCTGGTGCTATATTTATACCCCTATTCGGGGAAACCTATTTCCAGACATAGACTCATCCTATCCACTATTCCCCACCTTTCCCCAGTATTCCGTTTTGGCATTCTGTCCAGTTCTTGTATTTCTCTCAGCGTTTTCAGCTGCTGGCGCTTTGTAATTATCCATCTGATGTTATCCAGCGTGTTACTTCCTGGTTCCGCCGGAAGTGACGTTTTGCGTTCCAGCTTGCGTCATACCCGGAAGTGCTCCGCTCTGTTATGCGTTCCACAGCGCGCTCTTACATCCTGCTTTTAGATCAAAGTCACCTCTTTGGGCCTTATGGGCCTTTTCTCCGTTTCCTACATGTTATAATAATAATAATAATAATTCTAATAATGTTATTTATATAGCAATTTTCGATACTCTTTACCTAGAACGGCGTCGGGGGTAAAAAATCGTGGGCATCGCGGGTACATAAAAAACGGGTGCGACGCGATGCCCGCGATGCCCGGGATTTTCCCATAGGGATCAATGTTAAAACTGTGATTGGACGCGATTTTACTGTTAAATGCCTCAATGCCCGCGATTTGGCCATAGGAAACAATGTTAAATGGGCCACAGAGCCCTAATAGTGCCCTTGAACTGTGAAATGGCCCCCACAATTGTTAACGCCACCCCACGATCAACGTCAACCCGAAGCGTGGCGAGCGCAGTGAGCCCGCGAGGGGCGGCGGTACGCGTCCTCCGACCTTTTCATACCCCCACTATCCACGTCGGCGTGGAGTTGAGAATAGAATAGTGTGGCGAGCGCAGCGAGCCACCGTGCCCGAAGCGTGGCGAGCGCAGCGAGCCCCGCGAGGGGACGCGGATACCTTCACAGGTAAACGCGTCCCTTCGCGGGCTTCACAGGTGTCCGCGTCGCCATGGACACCTGAGAAGCCCGCGAGGGGACGCGTATAACTGTGAAGGTATCCGCGTCCCCTCGCGGGGCTCGCCACGCTTCGGGCTCGGTGGCTCGCTGCGCTCGCCACACTATTCTATTCTCAACTCCACGCCGACGTGGATAGTGGGGGTATAAAAAGGTCGGAGGACGCGTACCGCCGCCCCTCGCGGGCTCGCTGCGCTCGCCACGCTTCGGGTTGACGTTGATCGTGGGGTGGCGTTAACAATTGTGGGGGCCATTTCAGACTTCACGGTGACTATTTGGGCTCTGTGGCCCATTTAACATTGTTTCCTATGTAAAAATCGCGGGCATTGAGGCATTGAACACTAAAATCGCGTCCAATCTCACTTTTAACATTGGTCCCTATGGGAAATCGCGGCCATCGCATCGCACCCGTTTTTTAGTGCATTCGATGGTCGCGATGGTCGCGATGGGTGCCGTTCTAGGTAAAGAGTACCCAATTTTCTCCCGAGGACTCAAAATGCTTTACATTTGCCTTTACAGCACACAAAACAAAACAACTTTAAGTGGATATTAGTGAAATGCTTGAGAGAACAGGAAAGTCTTGAGTGTATTTTTTTTGAAGGATTCCACAGTGGGGGCCTCTCGCACTGTGCGGGAAAGAGTTTCATAAAGTCTGAGCCACAAAGCCGAAAGCTCTACCCTCAGATGAGTTCAGGCAGATTCTGGGTATTGTTAATAGTCCATCATCTGAGTAAAGGGGCATACACACGTAGAGATCTGTGCTAAGCAATTTTGCTGGTGTCAAGATCTCCCATGGAGAGCACATACACACGCAGAGATTTGTGCTAAGCAATTTTGCTTAAGCAAAAAAAGGCAGGGTAGTTTTTCAGAATGAGAGATTGCGATCAGTATCTCTCATTCTGTACACACAGAGAGATTTGCAGTAGCAATCTTAAGGGGTGTACACACGGAGCAAATTTGTGCTATTTTCTAAGCAATCTGACTAGATTGCTTAGAAAGTAAACACAGATCTCTCCGTGTGTATGCTCCGAGCGATTAAATATCTCTTGCTAACTAAGTCAGTGCATGCAGTCAAAATCTAGTCAAATTGCTTAGCAAATGACTGCAAATCTCTCTATGTGTACAGAATGAGAGATACTGATCGCAATCTCTCATTCTGAACCACTACCCGGCCTTTTTTTGCTTAAGCAAAATTGCTTAGCAAAATTGCATAGCACAAATCTCTGCGTGTGTATGTGCTCTCCATGGGAGATCTTGACACCAGCAAAATTGCTTAGAAAAATTGCTTAGCAAAATTGCTTAGCACAGATCTCTACGTGTGTATGCCCCTTTAGATTTGCTAAGCAATCTAACTAGATTTTGACTGCATGCACTGACTTAGTTAGCAAGAGATATTTAATCTCTTGGAGCATACACACGGAGAGATCTGTGCTTACTTTCTAAGCAATCTAGTCAGATTGCTTAGAAAATAGCACAAATTTGCTCCCTGTGTACACCCCTTAAGATCACAGTAATGGAGATGGGCAGTAAAGATTCAGAAGCTGCTTCAAGTACCTTGGGCTCTGGTCATGAAGGGCAAAGTCATTAAGCCAATCTTAAAAGCAATTCCAATCTTCAAGGTAGCCAGTGAAGGGAGAAGTTGGTTAATAACCTTATATATTAAATAGTTGGTTAATCACATATATTGGAGCCCAAGGTAGTGGACATTGCAGTAGTCTAGGCGTGATGATACAAATGCATGTATGACTGTAGGCAGATTGTCTGGGGGAATTAAGCACCTTATTCTGGTTCACTTCTTCTGTTAAATTCCTTCTTAGATGGACAAAACCATGGGCACTGCAGGGGGACAGGGCTGCCACTAGAAATTGTGGGGCCCGGGACTGATTTCTATTCCGCCCCCCCCCCCCCCCCCCCACAAAACATACTGCATAGCTACATACAAAACATACACAGCATACATTCATATACACACACACACTACACAGTATAAAGCATACCGTACACACTGGCCTCCTCCTCTGTTCTGTGCTGCGGTCCCGGTCCCCGAGATGGGTCTCTTTCCCACGATCCCCTTTCGGGGGGCTTCCTTCCAGTCCCCGAGTCATCTCCCCGCGATCCCCTGCCAGGAGTCCTCCTATCAGTCAGTGCGATCCCCTGCCAGGAGTCCTCCTTCCGGTCCCCGCGTCATCTCCCCGCGATCCCCTGCTGGGAGTCCACAAGTCTTCTCCCTGCAGTCCCCCGTCAGGCCTCCTCCTCTGATCTGCGTTGTAGGTGCAGGGCTCCTCCACCTCCCGGTCCCCAAGCCGGGTCTCCTCCCTGCAGCGGCGTAGCGAGGGTGGAGCTGGCGGAGCACGAGCTCCAGGCGCTGAGATTTCACATGGCGCCGGAGCCGTGCTCTGCCTGCCGCTTGCCCGCCTGCTGTCTGCCAATGGTCAGGGTGGGACAGTAAGGAGTAAGCAGCGTGTCAGTAAGGAGTAAGTAGCGACACAGCAGAGGAGTGTCACTCAGGGTGGCAGAGCTGAGCGGAGTGAGGAGACCGGCACAGCGTCCCACACAAGGCTGCCATCAGACGGGAACTGGCACAGCACAGTGACAGCGCCGCAGCAGGACAGAAGCTCGGCGGTGATTGACGGGACCTGGGCGTGAGGTAGGAGAAGCTAGCAGAGCGTCCTCCCCGCAGCCTGAGGCCCCGGAGCAGCACAGCAGTCGGACGGACTGTACAGTAGGGCAGCCCTCACCCGGAGCAGAAAGTTGTGAACGGTCAGAGACGGCAACGGATGCAGACAGTTAGGTACCCGCACCCAGATTGGCCAACCTGTACCCCAGTGTATCCCCTTCCAGTCTTTTGGTCCCACTGGCACCTCCTTCACCCAGGCAACATCTGACCAATACCATTGACCACTTTGCAAGTACTGCCCCTATCTCCTCCATGTTGGCAGGCCTCCCATTCTAGGGATAATCCACGAGGGCCCAGCCCATCTAACAAGGTGCCCAAAGTAAAGCCGCACTTCACAATAGCCCTAAGGAGTGGGTTTGGGTGCATACACTCTGTTTAAGAGGTTTTATATATAACAGCCTATTATCATTAAAAAAAATTGTGATAGATCAACCACTCCAATTCCTTTTTCTACAAGAAGCGCTATCTCCATGTGACTGTGTGAGTGTGCACTAGTAGGTGCGTGCTCCTTCTGTGAGGCACCAGCAGCATTGCAGGTATAGCATTCAGCTTCCTGGCTGTGAGCGCTCACTCGCTTGGCTTTGATGGCTGCATTTATTCCGGTGATGTGCATCATGCTGTGTAAAGGACGTATAAAACAAATAAAAAACTGAATAGAAACCGATCCAACACAATCACTGAACACAATGTATAATGGGCCTTACAGTTTGTTATATAGTAGGTAATGGGCATCATGTGTGGTCTTATGTGTAATTGGCATTACGGCATGTGGCTTTATGTGTAATGGGTATTACGAAGTTCGCTAAAATGTGCAATGGGCATTACAGTGTGTGGTATAATGTGTAATACCACACCCTCTTTTGTGATGCAATGCCTCCTTTCCATTAGGCTACGACCCGTTTTCACCATGCAAGAGCCCCGCCTACTACATATGATGGGTGAGGGGGGGAGGGGGGCGCAAAACATGCCCTTGCTTCGGGCACCATGGCACCTAGCTACACCACTGCCTCCCTGCGATCCCCAGCACTGGCAGGGCTGCTGCATTCACTGCCTGTGCAGTGTGCAGGGGTATTCAGCTGACTCCCGGGCCCCCATGTCTGCCGGGGCCCGGGACTCCAGACCCCACAGTCCCCCCGTCGGCGGCCCTGCAGAGGGGGCAGATGGAAAATGTGCAGAGTGAATTAGATTTGGGTGAATTATTTTGTTTCTGTGCAGGGTAAATACTGGCTGCTTTATTTATGCACTGCAATATAGATCTCACTTTGAAGTAAAACCCCACCCAAATCTAATTCTCTCTGCACAAGTTACATCTGCCCCACCTGCAGTGCACAGTTTTGTCCATCTAAGAAGGATTTTGTCAGAAAGAGTGAACTAGAATAAGGCCCAAAGTTACGTTGTTCTAGTCCTTTGTTTAGCTCACTTGTCATCTCATTCAGTTTGTCAGTATCCAGTGGGGATTTCAATTACATCTTCTTCACTGTCACCATCATCACTTTCAATGATTTTTTCATGATTCAAAACCTATAATTTCAGAGTCAGTACAGTGACGTATAACAGGTATTTCAATGTCAACCTCCATCCACTCTGCCAGGTTTTCTTCGTTCAGCCTACTTGATAGATCGTTGGCAGCAGTTCCAGTACAGAAATCCTGTGAAGGCAATACTGGGATCTTCATCAGGTGCATTTTCAAACACCATGGCAGGCCACAACTTATGCCACCCATTCTTTCGTGTTAATGGATTTACATTCTCCCAGGCACTAGCAACAAACCAAAGTACATCTTTCATGTTAAAGGGACAGATTCTCTAAGCTTCAAAAGTGATAAAATGGAGAGTGATAAACCACCAGCCAATCAGATCCTACCTGCCATGTCACAGACTGTGTTGGAAAAATGTCAGTTAGGATCTGATTGGCTGGCGGTTTATCACTCTCCATTTTATCACTTTTGAAGCTTAGAGAATCTGGCCACTAGTCTTTGATAAATGACTGAATAGGCTTTCCTGAATTCACCACATCTAGCATGTGTTTCATGAAAAGTGTGCGATACTTGGCCTTTATAGAGCGCAATATTCCTTCTCGATCAAGCGCAGTGCTTTTACCAGTTTTCATAGTTTTCCTAATGCTCATCTGCTTCTTAGATTCACTTTCTGCAATATTTTCTCCCTTTTCTTTTATCTTTGTCATACACTGTTGAGGAACCAAGACTGTATGTATCACACAGACACACCACGGTCAAGTTTTCGTAATGTCTCAACTTTTGCCTGCACCGATATAGACTTGTGTTTACGCTTTAAGTGACAGTAGTGCTGCTTTACCTTCCAAGAACAGTCATGGTACCTGTTCCACGACTGTTCTTGGAAGGCATAGCAGCACTACTGTCACTTGAACAGTGTGCAGATGCCATAACAGCCCCACTGCTGCCTGCTGTGTCACCTGCAGTGTCCTTGGAAGCTGTACCCATATTTAAATTCTACACGCATAACCCTCTGAGGCACTTATGTATTATATAGCTTCCCTTCTGGACTTGTAACTTGGTGGGGACTGCTATGCTATTACTGGTGCCTGTCCTTGTGTTTCCCTATTCTATCCCTATAGATTGTAGGCTTGCAGCAGGGCCCTCCTACCGCCAAGTCTGTCTGTTGTTACCCAGTTTGTTTTATCACTGTTTACTATTGTAAAGCGCAACGTAATCTGCTGCGCTATATATGAAACTGTAAATAAATAAATGCTGTCTTCCGCCCATGTGTGGTACTTGCTGGGACCTTGGACGCCATATCAGCCCCACTGCTGCCTGCTGTGTCACCTGCAGTGTCCTCGGAAGCGGTACCCAGTGGCACTTGTTTGTGCTGTCTTCCGCCGATGTGCTATACTTAATGTGACCTTGGACGCCATATCAGCCCCACTGCTGCCTGCTGTGTCATCTGCGGTGTACTTGGAAGCTGCACCCAGTGGCACTTGCTTATGCTGTGTGTTCCGCCGATGTGCGGTACTTGCTGGGACCTTGGACGCCATATCAGCCCCACTGCTGCGTCATCTGCGGTGTCCTTGGAAGCTGTACCCAGTGGCACTTGTTTGTGCTGTCTTCCGCCGATGTGCTATACTTAATGTGACCTTGGACGCCATATCAGCCCCACTGCTGCCTGCTGTGTCATCTGCGGTGTACTTGGAAGCTGCACCCAGTGGCACTTGCTCATGCTATGTGTTCCGCCGATGTGCGGTACTTGCTGGGACCTTGGACGCCATATCAGCCCCACTGCTGCGTCATCTGCGGTGTACTTGGAAGCTGCACCCAGTGGCACTTGCTTATGCTGTGTGTTCCGCCAATGTGCGGTACTTGCTGGGACCTTGGACGCCATATCAGCCCCACTGCTGCCTGCTGTGTCCTCGGAAGCTGTACCCAGTGGCACTTGTTTGTGCTGTGTCTTCCGCCTATGTGCGGTACTTGCTGTGACCTTGGACGCCATATCAGCCCCACTGCTGCCTGCTGTGTCATCTGCGGTGTCCTTGGAAGCTGTACCCAGTGGCACTTGTTTATGCTGTGTGTTCCGCCGATGTGCGGTACTTGCTGGGACCTTGGACGCCATATCAGCCCCACTGCTGCCTGCTGTGTCACCTGCAGTGTCCTTGGAAGCTGTACCCAGTGGCACTTGTTTGTGCTGTCTTCCGCCGATGTGCTATACTTAATGTGACCTTGGACGCCATATCAGCCCCACTGCTGCCTGCTGTGTCATCTGCGGTGTACTTGGAAGCTGCACCCAGTGGCACTTGCTCATGCTGTGTGTTCCGCCGATGTGCGGTACTTGCTGGGACCTTGGACGCCATATCAGCCCCACTGCTGCGTCATCTGCGGTGTCCTTGGAAGCTGTACCCAGTGGCACTTGTTTGTGCTGTCTTCCGCCGATGTGCTATACTTAATGTGACCTTGGACGCCATATCAGCCCCACTGCTGCGTCATCTGCGGTGTACTTGGAAGCTGCACCCAGTGGCACTTGCTTATGCTGTGTGTTCCGCCAATGTGCGGTACTTGCTGGGACCTTGGACGCCATATCAGCCCCACTGCTGCCTGCTGTGTTCTCGGAAGCTGTACCCAGTGGCACTTGTTTGTGCTGTGTCTTCCGCCTATGTGCGGTACTTGCTGTGACCTTGGACGCCATATCAGCCCCACTGCTGCCTGCTGTCATCTGCGGTGTCCTTGGAAGCTGTACCCAGTGGCACTTGCTTATGCTGTGTGTTCCGCCGATGTGCGGTACTTGCTGGGTCCTTGGACGCCATATGGTATTTGCTTTGACCACATACGCCATGATGCTTCCTGTGTCACCGGCAGTGTCCGCGGAAGCTGTACTCACTGACACTTGCGCCTATTGCGTGTTACGCCCATGCACAGAAAGTGTTCCGGATTAAGAGAGTTTAACCTCTTTTAATCCGAATATTGCTATGTCCGGATTAAAAGAGGTCCTTAAACTCTTTTAATCCGGACAAATCAAAATTCTCCAGATTAAAAGAGGTTCCGGACCAACGGTTGCCGGAAAATCGGTAGTGTACCTGTAATACATTATGAATCCTTTTATAAAGTATATGAAGTCCAAAGTCTGCAGACATTAAAATAAACTTTATAAAACGTGTAAGAGTATCAGATTCGATTGACTACTGGCCCTTCAGATTCACATTACAGCAAGATTTACTTTTTTATTTTAATATACCGCTCAATTATGTGTACTCACCCTATACAGCAAGAACAGTATAGTACAGTAGAACGTCAGCTTGACTTCCCCTCAGCGTCCGGGTAACTCAGCAACTTACAATCACCTCTTTCTAAATCTTTTAATTGATGCAATTAATTGCATCACTGTCCCAATCTAATCACATTGTATGTTGCCCTAGCAACGGCCTGCATACATTCTGTCTTAACTCATTGAATGCTTCACTTGCCGAATACTGGTATTAACTATAATCATTCCTGTAAACAATTCTGTATTTACACAGTCTCAGATGTTTAATGATCTTCATGGGTAGATCTGTTCCTATGATGTCTGTCACAGTGCTCCCAAAGGCCCCCATTCACTTATCCGATTTAGGCCGTGTGATTGACACGCACCCCATCTGACCCGATGCTCATCGGATCGGACCCTGCAGATTGATACTTCTGGAGGTTCAATCTGTTGGATTGGACCCATCAGAGGCGCATCACGGGTGCTTTTTAACACCCACCGTTGGCACACACCTATGTGAAGGGGGTGGGCAGTCGCATGGGCTGTGGGTGCAGGATGGCGTGCATGGGGTGGTGGAAGTCTGCAGTGTCTGGAAAGCACTGAGCAGACACTGCGGCCGGTGAGTGCGCTCGCCATTGATCAGCAGCAGGCTCATTTTTTTCACATTCTGCCGCTGATGTCCGCAGTGCCAGCCCGGCGCTTCCGGGACACTGCAGACTGCCCACCCAATGCTGCACCCACAGCCCAGACGTTCTGCCCCCCCCCGGGAATTACATGGGATAAATAGCATGCAATGTAAAAAATGCCACATTAAGTGCCAAATTGTAGTGAGCTCTCCTGGGCAGCTGACGGGGGGAGCTCAGGTCCGACTTGTCCGGGGACCTTAAACACTGCAGTGTGATTGACATTCTCCTGGCATTTGGGTTAGGAACAGATAAAACTGAAGCATCGGCTCCATTTTGAGTGTTCCTTAGCCAGTGGCTTCATCAATTAATGCAGCTTAATGGCTCCAGCAGTGTGAGACTAAAGCGGTGAACACACGCTTCAATTTTTCCCTGTTTTCAATTCAATTTTGCTTATAGAAGCAAAATCTAACACACATCGAATGGTTTTTAGGACACTTTCGATCTGCATTCGATTGGATGCGCACTCCCGTTTTCTCAAAATCGAAAAGCAAAATAGACTGTGCAGCCAAGGAAATATCTAAATTTGATCCAGCAAATCGAACGTGTACACTACCTTGAATGTAAATCAAATTCAATATCAAAATCTAATGCAAAAGTACAGATCTAATGCCAAATTGAATGGGAAGATCTTATGGCAGATCTAATCTAAAAATAAAATCTAACATCGAATCTAAAGCAAATCGAAGCGTGTGTACACAGTTTAAGGGTTTCTCAGATGTCCCATGTTCATGCATGTATAGGGGCTGATTCAAACTTGATTGCTGCTATGCACATTTGCAGAACCCTGCGACCAGATAGCCGCTGCTCAGATAGTGAATTCCTGCCTTGTACATGTCTGTAAATAACTTGCTAATGGATCGCAGATTTGAAAATCGATTCACAACTCACTACTGAATGAATTTTCCAGTCTGTACGTGTGTGTGTGTGTGTGTGTGTAACTCTGACCCTTCTACAACCTTGCGACAGAGACAGGCTGATAGAGACCAGAGTGGACGTCACACGGTCCCCCCAGAAAATGTTTGGTTGTCACCACCAAATGCCAGCTTCTTGTCAATCCAATAGCGAGGAGATTGCAGACTGCTGATTTTTATCGGTTTGGCCTAGAGCAGGCATGTCCAAACTATGGCCCTCCAGCTGTTGTGAAACTATAAGTCCCATCGGTACTTGTTTCCTAGAACGGCGCCCACGATTTTGAGCTTAGGCATCGCAAGGAAAAAAATTGCGTCGGTCGCATCGCATGCGGCCAAAAAATCGCATGCGAAGCGGCCAACACGATTACCGCTATTTTACATAGGGAACAATGTTAAATGGCCCAATTGACCCGATTTCACATAGGGAACAATGTTAAATGGCCCACAGACCCCCAAATACCCACCCTGAAAGGTGAAATGACCCCCCCCAATTGTTAACGCCACCCCACGATCAACGTCAACCCGAAGCGTGGCGAGCGCAGCGGTACGCGTCCTCCGACCTTTTCAAACCCTCACTCTCCAGGTCCGCGTGGAGTTGAGAACAGAAAGTGTGGCGAGCACAGCGAGCCTGAAGCGTGGCGAGCCCCGTGAGGGGACGCGGATTACTTAACATGTATTCCGCGTCCGCTCACCATGCTTCGGGCTCATATTCCGCGTGCGCTCGCCACGCTTCGGGCGCCGTTCTAGGAAACAAGTACCGTCCCATCATGCCTTGCCATAGTTTTGCTACTAGGGGATGCAAAAACTATGGCAAGGCATGCTGGGATGTGCAGTTTTACAACAGCTTGGACATGCCTGGCCTAGAGCATGCACACTACGATCCATACACATGAGCAGTCGTTCCATAATAGTCATTTGTATACTTGCACAGGATGTGATTTCATGACTATCTAAAAGCAGGCCCATTTCTGTCCCCTTGCCCATTCTTAAGGGGAATTAATCCTCTAAAACAGGCATTCCCAACCACGGTCCTCAAGGCACACCAACAGTGCAGGTTTTAGTGATATCCAGGCTTCAGCACAGATGGTTTAATCAGAATCCCTCAGATACTAATTAATACCCCTTTTACACCAAGGAATAACCCAGGTTGGACCCAGGTCGAACCCAGGTCAACGTTGGTGTAAAAGGGGTCAACCCAGGTCCAGTAACACTGGTCTCCTACCCAGGTCCTGACCAGGGTTCAACACTGGTTGGACCTGGGTCGTGGGCGGTGTAAATGGTCCCAACCCAGGTTGGGACATCCGGGTAGTGCTGAAAGGATACCAGAAGTGCTGGACGCCTTTCCACAGTGCGCTGCAGTGGCAAAAGACAGCAGCCAGGAAGGATACGGGCAGTGTACACAGACATCATAATTGGATGCAGTATCATTTATATTATTATTAATTTTTTCTTTGGGGGGGCTGGGGGAGCACATGGGAGATTCGGTCTGCTGCTGTAGGGGAAGGGGGCTGGGGAGAGCACATGGGAGATGCTGCACTTTTATACCGCTATGTGTGCTTGAGCACTGAATAAAACTTTTTGAAAAATATTTTACAAAATAAACAAACCAACATTCTTCAATGCTAACTAGTCATGTCTTTTAATTTTTATTTTAAATCATTGAAGGAAGGTTGGCTGGAAGTTTATCAGTCCTAAAATGGACATTTTTAATGTCATCCATAGGGAAAAGCAGGGCTGATCCAGGTTCAGTGTAAACGGCGCAGACCTGGGTCACAGTGCTGTGTAAATGGGGTATGAAGCTGGGTCCAACCTTGGAAACTCCTGTGTTCAAAGACCAGGGTCCGACCAGGGATTTTGGTGTAAAAGGGGTATTAGTCACCTGTGCTCAAGCCTGGATATCTACAAAACCTGCACTGTTGGGAGGAGCATGGTTGGGAATGCCTGCTCTAAGAGATAGTAAATCCATGCAGTGAATAGTGGTCTCAATAAAAGCAAGCACAGGTACTAGTTGCACTTGACACAATAGTGGGTACGGCTCCTTGTAGCAATGATTTCGAGCAAGGCACCTGCCTAGGGCCCAGCAGGTCCAAAGGGGCTCTTGGACGACCCCCATGAAATCCAGTGCAAAATCTGTGGCAGACCGGCCTGCACTCACAGAGTAACACTGCGGGAAGGTGCTAAGGAGGGAGTGTTGCAGAGGAAGGAGAGATCTTGTTCCTACTGCTGCCTTCTTGCTGACAGGCAAGCCAGCCTGTCCACACAATGGGCCTTATTCTAGTTCACTCTTTCTGACAAAATCCTTCTTAGTTGGACAAAACCATGTGCACTGCAGGTGGGGCAGATGTAAAATGTGCAGAGAGAATTAGATTTGGGTGAGTTATTTTGTTTCTGTGCAGGGTAAATACTGGCTGCTTTATTTTTACACTGCAATATAGATCTCACTTTGAAGTAAAACCCCACCCAAATCTAATTCTCTCTGCACATGTTACATCTGCCCCACCTGCTGCACACATGGTTTTGTCCATCTAAGAAGGATTTCGTCAGGAAGAGTGAACTAGAATAAGGCCCAATGTCCCCACATGAGAAAAGCGCTTCTCCTGTCTCCATCACCTGCTTCATGGAGCAGCTGTGTCACGATAGGCAAGTAAGGGGACCAGGGCAGGGAGGAATGAGAGGCTGGGCAGCGAGGAAGGGGGGCTACATCGAGGCTGCACATGCACACACCAAGATACTCTTGCGATGCTGCTGTCAGTCAGGAACAAAAATATAGTGCCATGGTATGTTTGAGGGAGGGACCCCAAACTGGCACCTTGCCTAGGGCCCCACGAGGACTACATTTAGCTCTGGCTAAGTGTGTACTAGCTACCATTTAGTAAATAGACCGAAGAGCCTCCATTTCTACTTAGAAACCCTTTCCCACACACAACCCTTTTATATAAGGAGTATACTTAGTTCCAAGATCGCACAACAATTTTCAGTAATGTCCAAAAGTCAAGGACTGTCAATCATTCTAGAACCTTAATCTCCTGTGCATGTACTGTGGACACGTTGCTTGATTTTGAGCTGCGGTTGGGATTACTATGTTGCTGGAATATCCAAACGTATATCACCTTAAATTTTTTCTTTAACTTTTGAGGGCCTGAGATGTGTTGCAATTTAGTTGCATCCAATGTGCCTGATTCAGTATGGGTTGTCGTCACACATGAACCTTTAGTCAATGTTGACTATCTAGCCATTGGGCCAGAGGGATCAAGCTTCAAAAAGTGATACAATGGAAAATGATAAACAGCCAGCCAATCAGCCCTTCCCATTTTTCAAACCCAGCCTGTATCATGGCAGGTAGGAGCTGATTGGCTGGTTGTTTATCACTCTACGTTTTATCACTTTTTGAAGGTTGATACATCTGTCTGTCAGCCATCCAGGTAATAACTGTCAAACAGTTAAAGCCTTAAGAGCTCTAGTGAAGACAGTATGGAGTAAAGCTGGCATACATGACTGAAGTATAGCAACAGTGTATGAGCATCCAAGCCCTCTGGAGCCTCCCAGAAGCTTCCCGTCTGGGCCTTAAGACTGCAGATTCAGGAACCTCTAGCAGAAACTAGGGAGCAGTTAAGTCTCCAATACACAAAAAAGTTTTATTTATTTCTAAGGAGGATTGAAAATGCTGCTTGTGTAGGATAATTTACTGTAAATTACATGTGGACTACAGATATAATTTGGCCAGATTTTGCACCAGGTGATAAATGTCAAATACAAAAGAAAGCTATTTTTAGAATTCTCATCATCACTACTGATTGTTCTACTGAAGCTCTGTACTGCTGGTCAAGGTGACCCAAACAACTCCACAGACAAGGATGAAGGAGGCTGCAGGTGGTTTTTTTGTCAGCAGAAGAAGTTTCATGTTAAAACCCAAAGGGAGGGGTGGACACATTCACAGGACCATCATTTATATGGTAATCCCAGATGTTTTAGAGAGACCTGGTGCTAGAAACCTCCTACATACATTTACATAAACATCATACTATGCGCCATCATTGGCCGAGAACGGCAATATTTAAATCTGAAACTTAGTTGCCAAACGAACAAACAACACATTCGGTGTGCATTCAATTCTGACCATACTAAAGGAGGTTATAAGATCTGGTCATTCATGGTCATCAAGCAGCCTTATTACAGCCATCTACTTTGGCTATAAAAGGTTTATGCTTCTTTTTACCTCTGATAGTTCCCTATAGAGTATCAGAAAATAAGTAAACATTTGCAAGCAAAAGAAATGACATAGTGCTGCAAAGCATTTGAGCTCTCATGGGTAGGGCCAGCAACAGAAGACTTGGGAACCAATACATATTCCCTCAACGAATCCAAGACCACCACACTGCCACCTCCAGAATCCACATGTGCTAGCTGTTGCACCTTAGGTGGAGGAATGACTGCCTGCCTCCGCTGCAATCATGACGCTTATGTCATCATTTGTAGCCCAGCAGCTTTGGGGCCCGTTGGGTATGGTTTAGCAGCGGCTGGATATGGTCTGTCTCTGGCTGTGCAGTCGGCTTAATGGACTAGGGGGCTGAGCGGGTGGATGAGTACATCACTGCCACTTTTTGGGACCCCTCAGATCGTCGGGGCCCAAGACAGCTATCCCTTTTGACCCCTCCCCTGCTGCCGAGCCTGCTCACAGGTATCGCACTCTTAACACTATCCAGGCCACCTGTGATACTTGTCTTATCTCCATATAAGTTCAGTAGGCTCATCCTTACCTAGTGTACAGGCTCACTGCTGAACACATGCAAAGCATCAGCAAGCAGTAAATTCAGCAATATTTAGACTACAGTACAGCCTGTCACCTGCCCACAATGGCAGATGATCTCCAGCCCACTACATCAAATAAACGATTTAGTGCCTATGCATTGCTGCAAGAAATAAATAAGGAAAAAAAAAACACATGTGAACAACTTTCTAGATTTAGCCAAGAATGCAATGCAAGAGAATTCTATTTTGATCTGTGACAGGAAGCCAAATACAGTCTGCAGGAGTCCTATAACCTTCATAAGAGCAGCAAAGAAGACTTAAATTCAGTAAGAAGTTAACTTACTACACTCATGCTGGACATACACTAAACTAGACCAATTTTCAAACAACCAGTTGGTTGGTTGGACAGAAACATTAAAGATGCGTACACACGGGTAGATTTGGCAAAAGATCTGGGCATTGCTGACCGACTGAAACGACCAATCGCTCAAATCGTTCCGTGTGTATGAACGATATATCGGACGATGCGCGTACCCGACGGTCGTTGGTAGAGGTCGCTGATCTTTCCTGCATGCAAAAAGATCAGCGACCAATCGTTAACGATGTGTACCAATCGTTTCATGTGTATGCACGATGAACAATTTGGTAAGGCTGATTAACGATGGTGGAGGGTGCCAGTCAAAGATCAATCGTTTGCTCAATCGTTCATCATTTGTCACCAAATCGTTTGTGCAGGAGGTTCAGAGGAAATTGTCAACGAGATTGAATCGTTGGCCAAATCTATCCGTGTGTACGCACCTTAAGTCAAATTGTTTATATAAAACAGATTCAACTATAGAACCTTGTCTGACCAACAGTTTATGCCCATTTGCTCCCATCCAGTAACATATTTTTACTCCATCCAAACAACTAGTTATGTATGGCCAGCATTAGTGAGACACTTATCTGCAGTAACATACCAGAAGGTATTTGTGAAACAAATCAGACCATAAAGCAGGAAGCTATTGGGGGCTGCAGGTGGTGAAGCAGAGGTCCATTGGTGATGTTTAGAACGGTTCACTCTAAGCAAACCATAAGACAAAACTCCTCCCACCTAAAAAAAAGGACATGCTTACTTTTTGTGGCATGATGCTTGCTGCAAAGTGGAGTTTGTGGTGTTGGACAAAGAGGCATTTAGTCCATGTTACCACCGAAGTGACAAATGGAAAAAATGAATTCCAGTAAATGCTTTTTTTTTTTTTTTAACCTGAAGGATACTCATTGCTCTTAATAAGTAATAAAGGGGGAGCCTGGTGAAGTGATAAAGTGGAAGGTGATAACGAAGCAGCCAATCGTCTCTTAACTGTCATTTTAAAAAATTCAGCATGTAGCTTCACAGTTAAGAGCTGATTGGCTGCTGCATTATCACCGGCCACTTTATCACTTCATCAAGCTTAATAAATCTCCCCAAATATCAGGAGTACACATGCTGTAGTGGAATTATAGGACAATCAATTTGTTCATCCTGTTTAAATTAAGTGTAATGTGCACACATTTCTACATATAAATACATAGCGAATGCACACACAAAAAAAACAAAAACAAAAAAAACAGGGGGAAGATTTATAAAAGCCAGAAGCGAGATATTATCACCAAATCAGCTTCAGCCATTGTACATGCTGTGCCAGTTGGTATTATATTTCTCTCCAAGCCTAGATATATTTCATCAGTTTCTTCCCTGCACATTCTCCATTTTACTCCACATGATCATCAAGCATCACAACCGGGTGATATTTGCCCTCGTAGAGTTTTTCATTCTCCTGCGAGTGAAGGTCATTAAAGGAAATGGTTCTCATGTTTGCAGGAAGGTTGGCGAACTCCTCCTCATTTACATCAAAGTCTATCATCTTGTTCTGGATAAGCCACCAGTGTCCAAAGAAACCGATGTCCAGGACCCTGTGTGGAAAGTCAGACCAGCGGGGCTGCAAGTGCGGGCACTGGGTGGTGTAGAGATCGCAATCTGGATCATAAGGCGCCTCATATACCAGCGAAAATAAAAGGAGGTTGATATGGCGCAGGCGGCCCCCATTCCTCAGCTCGATGAGCCGCTGCACGTGCTGGTCGGACTTCCCACTCCGCGTCCAGGGGGAGAGCAGGAGAAGAGATGCCGAAGCTTCCAGCAGACAGCACTGGAAGGAGTCCTCGGATGGGGCTGTGGAGGAGCACACCCCTACACCGGCCAGCAGCGAAAGGTACATGGTGGCTTTTCCCGGGCGCTCCTTGGCACCCACAACGATGTCCTTGCAGGCCTCACCATAGTCACGCAGGAGGTTTTTCGTCCAGAAAACTGCCAGGGGAGCACAGAGAGTCAGCAATGCAATACTATCAATAAATGTACTTCTTAGCTGTTCTTGGTCAAACCCAAACAGCTGTCCCAATTTTAGAAGAATTCACTATTTTTAAACAAAGTGGTTTACACAAGACGGAGCAGAGACTCCCAGTAGGTGGACAGATTGGATTAGGCTTGTCCCAAACATTGGCATAGAGATGGACATTGGAAGACCATCATCAGATGATGGCTGAGCTTCCACCATCAATTTATTTCAAGGTTATGGTAACTAACTATTGAATCAGATGAATTACATAGAAAAAAAAAAAACTATCAATCGAAATTGAACATGTGCAAACCCTCTGAGCATGGTCACCCCTGAATAGGACTGGAGGCAGGACCCAGTACAAGCATCTGAACATCATTGAATGTCCACCATTCGATGGCAAAACATCGGAATGCCGCCATCATAGTTGTATAAAACCATTGATGCCCATGCCCACGTTAGCAATAGCATACCTGTAGCATGTACAGGTGGGGGTGGCTGGGCTACTTTAATACTTTTGCTGGTACTTGTGTAGTTTCACGGCGGCAGTTACGTAGTTAGCGTAGTGTCCCTGTCAGAATTAGCGTAGTGTTCCCGCGGCCAGCATAGTTAGCGTCCCTGTCAGTATCAGCGTAGTGTTCCCATGGCCAGCATAGTTAGCGTCTCTGTCAGTATCAGCGTAGTGTTCCCGCGGCCAGCATAGTTAGCGTCCATGTCAGTATCATTGTCGTGTTCCTGCAGCCAGTGTAGTTAGCGTCCCTGTCAGTATCAGCGTTGTGTTCCCGCAGCCAGCGTAGTCAGTACATCGAGGCTAGCTGGAGCTTACGTAGTTAGCGGTCAGTCAGCATAACACAGTCAGTCAGCGCTTATTACATTGTGTGGGAACCATTGACCATTTTTAACCTGCCTGACATGACAGGTGTGAATGTGTTCCTGAAACACCCCCACTATCCATGTCAGCCCAAAGCGTGGCAAGACCCGTGAGAGTACGTGACGATCACAGCGAGGCGAGCGGATACTTTATAAAATCAACTCCACGCCCACGTGGATAGTGGGGGTAGGAACTAAGGTGGCCAATCCCGGGATTTGGCCCCCCAAAACGCCGGGATTTCAATCCCGGGATTGGAGTTTCCAATCCTGGGACTTCGGGATTGGACTGCACATGTGCAGTCTAATTCCGGGCAGCGTCTGAGCACCCGCTCAAACGCTGCCCGGCTTCTCCCATACCCGGCGTGCGGCCTGCGCAGCGTGACGAGGTCAGAGGGCACGCTGCGCTGGGCACCGCCGTACCGCCGCTCAGCCTTCCGCCAGCCCGCCCAGCCATCCTACCCGGCCACATAGCCAGCAGCCCTCCCGCCCGCATACCCGGCTCCTGGCCACCCACTCAGCAACCTCCGCAAAAGTAAGTAAATAGTGGGCGGCCAGGGCATTTTTATTATGCATGTGGTCATCTGTATTGAATGTTAATCAAGTAATCAAAAGCTTCAAACCTGCATCCACCTTGGCTGTAGTAATCGGTCGTTCTTTTTCCAGTAAACTTTAAAATATCTATACCACAGTCTAACCTCTACACTTGGCTTTATATCAGAGCCTGAACACTGCTGTTCAATTTTTGCACTTGTGTTAAGGTGCCCATACACTAGTAAGATTTATCTTCAGATCTGGCTGGTTGGAACAAAAACACGGTTATGGATGAGTGACAGTTTGTCAGTTTTCCAGCATTTTCAAGCAATTGGTCAACTGTCATTTGCTCTCATCCATAACCATGTTTTTGTTCCAACCAGCCAGATCTGAAGATAAATCTGCGTGTGTATGGCCACCTTAAGATAGAGATAGGGATGCCAATCCCGTGATTGAGCATTTTTCAATCCCGAATCCCGGGATTGAAAAAAATGCCCCGGGATTGGCATCCCTAGTAGGAACAGATCACGAGGACGCGTACTGCGTCTGCTTGCCACGCTTCGGGCTGATGTGGATAGTGGAGGTTTGAAATGGAGGCATTTGCCAGTATGTTATATGGAGCACTGGCAAATAAGTCCTTTACGACAAGCGTATGATGGAGAGCCTCTCCGACGGTGCCCACATGATCCCCTCTCCGCCAGCACAGGGGATCTGGCAGTTACCGGCGCTGTGTAAGAGGCGCTCACTAGGCTTGCCTGGGACAGTACGGTGATTACGCTGCCTGACGTGGACACTGCGCTGACTATGCAGGGCTCCTGCTGGGACACTACATTAGGCTGCCGTTGGGCTACGTTGATAGCGTAGTGTAGCCTGCCGCTGTGAAACTACACAAGTACCCTTTTGCTTTTAGCCAGAGGGGGACGCACACTAATTAGGGTGAAGCAACAGTTATAAGAATCAGAGCGAACAGTGCGTCAAATCCCCGCGACGACCACATGTGCCCCTGCCCGGGTAACAAGGTTACGACCCCCCCGATTATCGGTCACTGCTATAACCCTCGCACCCCTCGGACTCTACTCACCCATCTTCCAGCTTTTTATCCGCTCCCAGCGGCCCGGCTTCGTTTCCGCTACCGCCGGGGCCGCACTAGCAGAGCACGACCTCCGCCATAGCGCACTCACAGCACGCCGAGTGGCCATCTCTTTCTGTCACAGAGACAACTTCCGCCCTCGTCTCTGCCCTTAGTTGAGCTACACCAATATTATTCCGCAGGAAACGGTGTTTACCGCCGGTAGGTTCCGCGGATGAGTTTTTTTATTCGTTATTTATTTTTACTAACACAAACATTTCTCATTATAAATAAAACAGATTACTATAAACATTATGCAAGTAAATATGAAGATCCACGAAACATAACGTTTTATATAATCATCGCGTTCGAGAAGAGTTGGTATGGCCCGTGCTGTTGTACCGAGCTCCCCCCTGCAGTTGGTACAGCCCAGCCCCTGTCAGCTGAGTTGGTGACGCGGCGCTGTGTGATGGAGGCAGCAGCAGAGTAGCAGTGGTCACATGACCAGGTGGCGCCGCTGCTGCAGCTGACGACATGGCGGCCACCGATCAGCTCCAGTTCCAAGGTACGTGGCGGTCCTACACACACATCGGTACCGGAAGCAGGTCCCTATCTCTCCGGCGACATCGGCTCACACTGCTGAATATAGCGCCGTGCAGACGCTCCATAGAGGGCACTTGCTGTAACGGTGACGTGTACGCTGCGTGCTGGTAGTACATAGCAGTTATACTCTTATCTGCAACGTGACACGTAAACGGCGGTGCATAGCGCCTATGTACCATCACCCTGCGGAGTTCTGCTTAGATATGTCCCATCAGAACTGTCCTGTAATCTGATGGGACTGCCATGCTATGGAATCCTATCCTTGTGTATCCCTCCTATTCTCCCTATAGATTGTTAGCTTGCGGGCAGGGCCTCTATGTCGGTGTGTTTCTACCCATTTTGTTTAATCACTATTGTTTCCAATTGTAAAGTGCAACGGAATATGCTGTGCTATATAAGTAGCTGTAAATAAATATGAAGAGCCCGAGAGAGATAAACCAGGCAATCACACCTCTTTTACACCTAAATCCTGAAGCCAACCTGGTATTTAGAACATATTTCCAAGCCAGGTCGGATACAGGATTTGTTCCATTTACACTGCGGTCCCGAGCGGCAGTGTAAAAGTTGGCGCTTGGAGATAACATCGTCACCAAGCGCAGGGACCACCGTTTGCCGTGCAGGGGCTCGGGACCGACACGCTTGGGTCAAGCCCAGCACCAAGGTAATCTGCTGGGCAGCCCCCAGCCTCAGTGCTCGAGGTGAACGGATGCTGCACACCACACAAGTCACCTCCTCCCTGCCTCCTCTGCTGTCTGCACTCCCATCCAACATCCATACTGACCGTAGGATGACCCGGCATACCTATTTACACTGCCCCCCACTTGGATCCTCTCCGTGTTCCATCCTGGTCAGGACCAGGGTGGGATTCGTGGGGAAATGGACCCAGATTATTTTTTTTTCAGCTCGCTTCGTGGTTTTTATCTGTGGTCCGACTCCGGTATTAAGTCGTAGAAAGTGATACAGTGGAGAGAAAGAAAGCACCAGCCAATCAGCTATTTGAAATGTTGGCATGCTACGTAATTTATATTTCTACTTTATCACTCTCCTTAATTTGGTTATGGACCACCCAGGGCTGCTGTCTCAAATTGCGGGGCCCCCATAAGGAAAAGGTGGAGTGCATACCTAGGCGGAGCTGTAGATAATGTAGGTGGAGCTACAGTGTAAATGGGACACGCACCACCACCACTTCTTCTTAGCCCGGGTACACCACAACTCAGGTGATGGAGTGTCTATACTATGGTCCTTATTCTGGTTCACTCGCAAAGGCAAATTCCTTCTCAAATGGACAAAACCATGTGCACTGTAGGGGGGGGGGGGGGGCACATGTAACATGTGCAGAGAGAGTTAGATTTGGGTTGGGTTTTACTTCAAAATGATATCTATATTGCAGTGTTGAAATAAAGCAGCCAATATTTTTTCTGCACAGAAACAAAATAACACCCAAATCTGAATCTCTCTGCACATGTTACATCTGCCCCCCTGCAGTGCACATGGTGTTGTCGATTTAAGAATGCCTTTGCAAGTGAACCAGAATAACCCCGGTGTGCTAGTGGCACGCCTGGACCCTAGTGGAGCATTTGGTAAAGGGCATGTGGTTAGCACCGGGTGTGTCCGTCTCTCCCATGCTGCTTGGCTCGCCTGGCGAGTAAAGTTCTTCCAGCTTCCTGGATCCAGCATGCTGCTGGTCCCGTTGCAGGGCTCCCCTCCTTGCCAGGCTATGGTTGTCCATGCCGCCAGCTACCTGGCACTTCACCCTCCTCGTCATCAGGCAGAGCCCGGGGTCACTGTCGGCTCCGCCTTCCTCACCGGGCAGCCAATCAGAGCTACGATGGCCATTCGCTCAGTGACTGATTTAACGTGTCAAGGAAGGGGTGGAAATCCTGAGTCGTTCGGGAACATGAGACGGTGGCAATGAGCATGCTCTCACATAAGGTATGCATCAGAGACGTCGACAGACACACCAGCATTAGGAATATGGCAATGGCTTCTGATTGGCTGCCCTATGCAAGCCCCAGCTCATGATTGGCTGCCAATCAGGAAGCTCCCGCTGGCTCGCGGCTAGTGCTGCTGTCGCATTCCTAATGCCGTTTCTGTCCGTGTCTCTGGCAGCCCAGTACTTAGCGCAATGCTGCCATCCGGGCCCCATTTCTATCTGGCCCCGGGTCTTAAGTACCCCTAGAGCCCCCCCTATAGAGGTTAAAACTTAACTTGCTGGAATCAGACTTTCTTACTTTTATCTGTATGTGTAGAGTTTGATGAAGCCGCTGACCTCCTCGCTGCAAGTCCAAATGCCACAACCAAGAGCCTCAGCGAGGAGAAGAGGCCAGATCACGCCACTTTGCATGTGGGTGGAGACAGTGAGGAAGAACAGGGGGAAACTGATCAGACAGAGGTAATTGTAGCTCATTGGGTTTTTTCTGTTGTTTTTATCTGACCGTTTCTTTTTATTGGTGAATGAATATATGACCTCTTATCTTCGTTCTATTTGCCTTTGTGATTCTTTCATTTCAGCTCCTCACACCTGAGAAGAAATCCCCTGGCTTCTGGACATTCCAATACTACCAAGATCTTTTTGATATAGACACGTATCAAGTATGTAAATGCAGATTTTAGCCGGGCTCCACTGTGTATGTACAGAAATATGAAATTGTCGCTCCTTTATATAGTGCCAATATATGACAATGAGCTGTACACTTACTTGTATAATTTAGAGCAGAGAAGGGAATGGGGGGACATGATAGAAACTTTCAAATATATCAAGGGTTTTAACAAGGTACAGGTGGGAGACATTCTTCACAGGAAGAGGAGCAGCAGAACGAGAGGACATGCACTGACACTAGAGCGAGGAAGATTCAGGGGAAATTTGAGGAAGAATTACTTCACAGAAAGAGTAGTAGATAAGTGGAATAGCCTCCCATCAGAGGTGGTAGAGGCAAATACAGTTTTACAATTTAAACATGTTTGGGATAGATATCCTTCCACAGAAATAAGGATCAAATATGGTTTGAGGTAACATGTTTAAAAAAGGGGCAGATTAGATGGGCCAAGTGGTTCATATCTGCTGTCAAATCCTATGTTTAGAGGCTCAGTTCCAGCTTAAGGTCCATACACACTGGGCATATATGTCCAGCGTGTCTGGATAACGATGATGGGGAAAATGGCTGGGGGGGGATGCTTAGTGCATACACGCTAAGGGATTTTCCCCCTGATCAGTAATTTTCCCCGGGGTGAACAGCTTTTCATAGCGAGACGAAATTCCCACAGATGAGCAGCCGGGGCAGCGATTATGCGGGGCGTGAATCAGTGCTTACCGCTCTTCACTGCCCCGTACACACTGAGTGGCTTTCAGCTGAAGTCTGTATGAGCCTTTAGTGTTCATTCTAGCCCACTGCACCTTTCAAAACTGGTGCTGTTCCTTCTTCCTGCCTGGGGTGTCACTCTCTGCTCTGGTCTTTCTAGTACAGTCTGGTCTGTGTCTAAATACAGTCCAAACTGCACTAGAAGCATCAAAACAGACAGTGACACCCCAGGCAGGAAAGAGGAACTGCACAGGTTTTGAAAGGTGCAGGGTGCTAGAATGAATGCTAACTCCACGGTGGGGTTTACAATCTATTTCCCTACCACACAATAATGCAGGGCTTGACAAAGTAAGTTACAGGTGTAGGGGTTTCAAAGCATGTCATTTAAATTAGTAGGTTCCCACTGTGTTCAGACGGGTGTGGTATGGGGGGGTGGGGGCAACAGTCTGGATTCTGACTTCGGAATCCTAACCGCCGGTACTCCAACTGGGGGATGTGCGCAATAAAGCCCCTTGTGGGCTTGCTGTGCTCGCCACAGGTTCTATTCTCTCTCTGTAGGGGGGTTGTGGACCTCCCATGAGGGAGAATAGCCCCTGTAAGTCAGGATCCTGGGTACTTGTGTACTAGCACGGCGCCCGGATAATTAGTCGCCCGATTTTTTTTAATCGCATCGCATGCCATACACCCGATGGCATGCGATGCGATTTTAACTCATATTCGATATTACATTGTATAAGCACCCTAATGGGTGCTTACAATGGTTAAATGCACCCCCACGCCACCCCCCACTATAAACGTGAACCCGAAGCGTGGCGAGCGCAGCGGTACGCGCCCTACGACCTTTTCATACCCCCACTATCCACGTCGGCATGGAGTTGAGAATAGAAAGTGTGGCGAGCACAGCGAGCCACCGAGCCCGAAGCGTGGCGAGGGGACGCGGATACCTGTGAAGCCCTGCCAGGGGACACATATACCTGTGAAGGTATCCGCGGGGCTCGCCACGCTTCGGGCTCGGTGTCTCGCTGCGCTCGCCACACTTTCTATTCTCAATTCCACGCCAACGTGGATAGTGGGGGTATGAAAAGGTCGTAGGACGCGTACCGCCGCCCCTCGCGAGCTCGCTGCGCTCGCCACGCTTCGGGTTCACATTTATAGTGGGGGTGGCGTGGGGTGCATTTAACCATTGTAAGCACCCATTGGGTTGCTTATACAATTTATAATCGCATCGCATTGTATGCCATATACAATGGCATACTATTTTAAAATTGTATGCCATTGTACAACATCGGCCGATATCGCGTTGCATCGCATACCATCGCATGCGATATGGTCTGCGATGTGATGGGCGTTGTGCTAGTACACAAGTACCGGATCCTGACTCAGGTTTTAACAGTAAAGCTGCCCATACACGGTCCGTTTAACGCAGGGGTGTCCAAACTTTTTGCCACGAAGGCCAGATTTGGTGAAGTATAAAAGTGTGGGGGCCGACCATTCAGCCTGAAATTCTTTGAATCATTAATCACATCAGAATGGTCCCCAACTCTGCCCCCATTCACTGTATTTCCCCCAGCCTGCCCCTTCACTGTATTTCCCCCAGCCTGTCCCCATTCACTGTATGTCCCCCAGCCTGCCCCTCCTTCACTGTATGTCCCCCATTCACTGTATGTTCCCCACTCTGCACCGATTCACTCTGTCCCCCAGCCTGCCCCCCTTCTCATAATATCCATCAGTGCCTCCATTCATTGTATGTCCCCAAGCCTGACCCTCCTTCACTGTATGATTTCCATTCACTATGTACCCCACTCTGCCCCCATTCACTGTATATCCCCCAGCCTGCCCCTGCTTCCCATTCTCTGAATGACCATCACTGCCTCCATTCACTGTATGTCCCCCAGCCTGACCCTCCTTCACTGTATGTCCCCCACTCTGCCCCCTCCCTTCTCTGTATGCTCTGTCCGCTTCCAGCTGGAGGCTGCGGGCCGCTTGAAATGACAGCAAGGGCCGCAATTGGCCCCCGGGCCTGACTTTGGACATGCCTGGTAGCGGATCCGTTCGGGACTTAAATAGTACACATCGCATCGCATGCCTTGTGCATGCAGTGTGCATGTGATGCGATGAACAGCTAGTACAAAAAGTATGCTCATCACATACTTTTTGTACCGTATGATGAGATGCACGGGAGCGCGCATCTCATAGTACAGACCGGACGGTCCGGGAACGGAGAAAAAAATTGGGGGTCAGTTACCTAGGTAACTGTAGGGGCGCCTGTATGAGTGGCTTTCGCTAGCAGCTGTAAAAAAAAAGGGGGTGTCAATCCCTATAGAAAATGCAAGAAAAGAATGGTAGACTGCGCTCATTGATTACAGAGTGAGGAATTAAAAATAATATTTTATTTATACAAATAGCATGCTATAATAAACATAAAAAACAATGTACACAGTAATAAGGTACACAATATAAAAGATGGGGAAGGGGGAATGGCAGGGATGTATGAAAATAGCTGCGTCCACTTGTTAAAGTGATATCACCTGGTATTGAGTCCACAGTCCAATGGATAACCGTTTAAATTGAGGAGCAGATGGATTGTCTAAAACTGGCCGTGGCGGTACTCAAAAGTAGTTTTTTCTTCTTCCAATTGTAGTAGGGGGTAGCGATCCTCCCAATTTGGATAGGAAATAGTAGTTGAGTGTCCGCTGAAGGACCCTGGGTGGGTATTAGATAGGCGGCTTGCCTTCAAGAGGTGAGTGCCTCACTCCAGGTTGGTATGGCCGGTGATGGTGAACAAGTAGAAATCTCCAAACGGTTCTCAGTGGAAATAGGTGGCAGTGGAGGGCAGCGTTTTGTGGTGGGCAGTTAGGAGCCTGGTCCAACGCGTTTCACTGCACAGAGCAGCTTTTTCAAGGACGGGAACGGACCATCTATGGGCAGCTTAAGACCGACGTCGGAATTCCAACTGTTGGGAGGTCATCTGACACTGTGTGTGGCTCCGACTCTCTTCTGGCCAAGATGAAATTTAAGCTACAGTTGGAAGTGTAAATTGACAGCGAGGATCAGGGTGTTGGGCCTTTGGATGTCACTGTGTGTACAGCCTCATAGTCCCCTGCAACCAGCTATGCTTCCAGGAATGCCATGCTCCAAAGACACAGTTACGGCAATGAGAGAGGCTCTGAGCTCTGGATAATGAGCAGCGCCAGGGGGAGAGGCAGAAACTGCTACAACACCATGAAGTATGTGAAGTCCTGCAGGGCAGCTGTGTGTTGCTGAACTACAGATGTGGGGGATGACTTGCTGCTGCGAGGGACAGCCATTGAAGCAGCCATGGCTGTGTGTTGACCATGGGAGGAGTGCAGGAGGGGACTGCAAGGCGCAACAGGAGGGGCATCAAGTATGGAAGGCTGCAGGACTATCTGTACAATGTGCTGCATAAACCTCAGGGCTGGGATTTAGTCTCCCATGTATTTGTGTAAATATAATCACTTTCTGGTCGGGATGCTGCTGGTAGAATTCTTGGCACCAAAATACTGACTCGTGGTCAGAACACTGACGCCAGAATACCAACATTGCTCTCAATGCCAGAGCCGGAATTCCAGCTGGCGGCATTCCAATTGTAACAATTGACCAATTATGCAAAAGACAATTAATAGAAATGTCCCAGATATGAATCTCTTATGTTATGAGAGGTCATATTCTAACATGTGATGCAAATTTGTAGTGTGTATGTCGGTATCGTTAACAATGCACGTTACTGCTCCTTGTTAACCACTCCCCCCTCCTTGCCTGAGCATGCAGACTATATGCACAACTGCGTACCCACCCGTGACATCACTGATCTATATCATTCAGTGTATATGTACTGATATAAAATACCTACCAGTGGGAAAGGTTTGTGTTCTGTTCCATGTGCACCTGTTCCAGATCGGGTGAGTGTGATGTCCCCTTAGTTCTGATGCGCAGTCCCGTGCGCATCGGACCTGAGTCGGAGGTCGGACTGTCATGAATGTCCGACCTCAGACCCTCCTCCTGGGGCGGGGTTACAGGGGTCACATGTGATCCATCACGTGAGCATGCAACCATGCCGCCCAGGAAGGTCCAGGACGGGGCAACTGCAGGGCAATGGCTGGCCATACACCGCTTTGTGAGAGATCTCAGTAGTGTATGGCCAGCTTTAGGCAAAGGTTTATTAAGCCTTCTGTATTGATGTTAAAGTTGCCTGAAACAACCAAACAGTTTCTGTCTATCATACTCGAAGAACAGTTGATAAATGCAAGCCAGAAGCTGATTGGCTGACTTTTTTTAAAGCACAGCCTGTAAAATGACGGAAACTACCAACCAATCAGCTTCTATCTAAGCTTTTCTTGATCTCCCACAAAGATTCTTTAAACCAGATGTTGTGGGACTACATGTCCCAGCATGCCCAGACAGTTTTGGTATGCTCTTATAGGAAAAAAATGTGGCAATAAATGTTGGAACACGTAGTTTCACAACATCTGGAGGGCCACAGGTTGGAGACCCATGCTTTAAACTGTTGATCAAGAAGATCTCTCTTTTGTGTAGGAATTGATCAATCTTATATCAACAAATATACTGTTCGGCCAGTTTAATAATTTTTTACATTTTAGGTCTTAGACCGGATCAAAGCTTCCTTCCTCCCTATTCCTGGTAGGAACTTTGTGAAACATCACCTGCGCAATAACCCAGACTTATATGGTAAGTGTGCGCTCTCCCAGCTCACGGAGCCTGACATTTCTATCCGTACACTCACTCTATTCCCTCCTTTTACAGGGCCATTCTGGATATGTGCCACACTGGTGATCACGGTGACCGTTGTCGGGAACCTGGCAACATTTATTGAAATGAATGACCGGCCAGGTTATATCTACAGTCCACAATTCCACAAGGGTGAGTCTAGCTCACATAGGGGTTTATTCTAGTTCATTCTTTCTGACAAAATCCTTCTTAGATGGACAAAACCATGTGCACTGCAGGGGGGCAGATGTAACATGTGCAGAGAGAATTAGATTTGGGTGAGTTATTTTGTTTCTGTGCAGGGAAAATACTGACTGCATGATTTTACACTTCAATATAGATCTCACTTTGAAGAAAAACCCCACCCAAATCTAATTCTCTCTGCACAAGTTACATCTGCCCCACCCGCAGTGCACAAGGTTTTGTCCATCTAAGAAGGATTTTGTCAGAAAGAATGGACTAGAATAACCCCCATAGATCTCTTACCTGCACACACTTCAGGATCCGTTCGGTAAGCTTAACCTATCTTCTATTGACCAGTGCAAGTGTGTTCCTCTTCAAACAGAAATAATATCTTGCTCAACTGTTTACATCAGTGGAAATGAAGGCGCGTCGAGACTAAGTAAAAACTGGACCCGGACAAGACCATGGAACATCGGACCGGAGCTTGTAGTGTCCAGTCCAGGGGTGTTTCGTCCGGTCGATGTCCTGTCCGGGGGGGCTGCCTATGATAGCTTTTACCAGAGACATGGGGAAGGGGAGATTAAAGCCTCCCTGTGTGGTCCAGACCGTTCTGGTTTTTGCTACATGCTCAGACCCTACAGGGAGGCTTTATTCTCCCCCTATTCCTCTCCCTGATGACAGCAATCGCAGGCAGCCCCACCTTCCCCGACAGGGCACCTCCCGGACCGGAGGACCTGACACTACAAGCTCCGGAATGCAGAGTTTGATGTCTGATTCGGCATTTCAGGGTCTTGTTTTGCGCTTTGTAAATGAGTCCTTGTTGTCATCACAATTTGCACTTATTTGTGGCCATCTGATGTATTCATTGATGGTCTTTTCTGCTCTTACAGTGACGGTCGCTGGTATTGCAATATACACTTATGCCTGGCTGGTGCCTTTAGGGCTCTGGGGCTTTCTGCAGTGGAGGAAAGGAGTGAGCCAGTCTGTCGGGACCTACAGCTTCATGGAGACTGTGTGCGTCTATGGGTATTCTCTGTCCGCGTTCATCCCATCCACAGTAAGTATAGAAATAGCAGCTCTTCCTCTATAACAAGGAAGAGCTGCTATTGCTTCGTTAAATACGACTGCTTATTCGCTGGTATGCCGCCCCTGGGTCGTCAATGTCTAGGTTGACCACTAATGGTTGACATACTGGTCAGCATTAACACCGTTGACACAAGCTTAAGGTCAACATGGACATGGTCAACACTCAAAAGGTCAACACGAGTTTTTCATGTTTTTGTCCTTCCTCCACTAGGTGCCACTGGAGCGTAGACAGTGGGGATAGAAGGGCGACCACAGGGAGCTAGGGCACTCTATGTAATTTCAGTGTGGTCAACTCCTCCCCTTCTACCCCCCCCCCCCCCCCCCCCCCCCCCGGCAGTCTTAGATTGTGCCCTGAGGGAGCTGGGCATGTTTTATGACTGCTCCTGGGCAGAGTTATTAGATTAGGGAAAATACAAGCAAGAGGACAGGCAGGCAGTTAGCTGTCTCTGCCTGCCTGCTACGCGGGAAGCTGCCGGTGGGGACCCGGTCGCTGCTTCAAAGCACTGCGCCCGGGATCCCGGCTGAAGGGACCTCAGTCTCCGTGTGGCGTCACGCACCCCATAATGCAAATGGCGGCGATGGACGCTTCCCGAGCCAAGCCGCCGACCGGCCAGCGCTGACGGCTATTGTGAGTATTACTGACCTCTCTCCAGCTAGTGGAGGTCAGACTGCAAGGCGGCTAGCAGAGGGTTCTTTTTTTTATTAACCTGGCACCGGGAACGGAGCGGCCGGAGGGGGCGGGGCTTAACGCGGGCAGCTGTAGTTAACCCCGCATAGTCCAACCCTCCTCAGCGATGCGGGCGGCCATTTTTGTGTCATTTGGCGCCTCTGCACGCTGCTGATAAGCCTCCGGTGACCGTCCTGCTATAGACTCTACCCAGTCTGTGAGGTACACAGTGGGGGTTTAGAGTAGGGTGAGACAGATTGGGCTATACAAAAGTATAGGCTTCAGTGCTTTTATTATAAAGCAAGTTTGGCCAGGCCAGCTCTTAACCCTTTCTCTGCTGTCTCCCCTGTCAGTCTCACTCCTAACCTCTGTACTGTGAAGTGAGTGTGTGGTGTCATATACTGTTCATTATGGCAGGAGTGAACACCAAATGCAAGGGCTGTAAGGGGAGGTTTACTCCTTCTGAAGCTGGAGAAACCTTCTGTGAGAAATGTACTGTCCCCTCCTCATCTAAGGCTCAGGAGGTTCCTGTGTGGGCCTCACAGCTCACAGATGTTATGACACGTCTGTCTTCTGAACTCTCTGCTTCACAGAAAGACAGAGAGCAGGCCAGAGATCAGCAGATCTCTTTAGCCACGGCTGTACAGGGGTTAACTAAGCCCTTACTCCTGTGGCTCCTGTTGAACGGGGCCAGGCATCCTCAACTGCACCCCCTCTTCTTTCACAAGGGTGAAGGCAGTTTACTCATGTCGCCGACTCTGACTCAGATGACATGCCTGATTTAGAGGAAGGAGAATGCTTTATTCCAGAGGCTCAGGATCCTCAGATGGTTGTTCTTCCCGACGCTGATCCTGTGGTACATGGCTTAGAGGATTTAATTGCCATGGTTAAATTAGCCACTGATTATGTGGATACCTCTGAGACTCCAGAAAGACCTTCGCTGTTCGGAAAAAAACCCAAGCAGTCATCAAACTTCCCTCAATTGGAGGAGTTAGATGATTTTGTTACACAGGCCTGGAATCATCCAGATAAAAAATGTCAAATTCCTAGGAAATTTTATGTTTCTTATCCACTTCCTGCAGATAGTAGGAAGAAAGTGGAGACGCCTCCAGTGGTGGACCCATCGGTGACTCGTCTATCTAAGAAGACGGTACTGCCGGTGCCTGGTGCCACGTCTTTAAAGGATGCTTCTGACCGTAAGTTAGAACTTACCTTAAAGTCTATATTCACTGCTGCAGGAGTGTTACAGAGACCAGCGCAGGTAGGATTCTGGGTGAACAAAGCAATGGGGGTTTGGGCCTCCAAGATTTCTGCTAATTTAAGGGATAACCCAGATCCGAGTGAACTTATGTTGTTGGCCGAACACATTCGGGAGGCCTCTGACTACCTGATGGAGGCTTCGGCTGACATTTGTAAAATGTCCGCTCGTATTTCAGCTTTATCCATTTCTGCGCGTAGGGCATTATGGCTCAGACAGTGGCAGGCGGATGCGGAGTCCAAACGGGCGGTTGAAGCTTTGCCATTCAAAGGAGAGGTCTTGTTTGGAGCAGAACTAGACAAATGGATCTCTCTAGCAACGGGTGGTAAGTCTTCTTTCCTCCCTACAGCGGCTCCACCTGCTCCACGTAAGACTTTTCAGAGTCACACTTTTAGGTCCTTTTGTCCCCAAAACAGATTTCGAGGTAGGACTATAGGAGCGTTCGTCGCCCAGGAAGAGGTATTGCCACAGTCCAGCAGGAGGCTAAATCCACCCCAAAACAAGCATGACTGTCTCCTCTCCCTGAAGGAGACCCTTAAGGTTGGGGCGCGTTTGAGACACTTCAAGCATGTGTGGCTTCAATCTTGCCAGGATGCTTGGGTACGGGATCTGGTGTCCAACGGTTACCAGATAAAATTTATGCTTCCTCCTCCTCAGAGATTTTTCAAAACAGGTTGGCCGGCCTCTCCAGAAAAGGCAGATGTTCTAAAGGAAGCAATTGCCAAGCTTCAAAGGATGGAAGTGATTCTACCAGTCCCGATGGAAGAAAGGAACAAAGGGTTTTATTTGACTCTATTTCTGGTACCGAAGCCGGACGGATCGGCTCGTCCCATCCTGAACCTGAAACAACTGAACCCGTACCTACAGCCTCGAAAATTCAAGATGGAATCCATTCAATCTGTAATAGCAGGTTTGAGCCAGGGGGAGTTCATGGTATCCCTGGATATCAGGGACGCCTACCTGCACATCCCAATATGCCTATCTAATCAGGCCTTTCTGAGGTTCGCAGTTCTGGATTGCCATTGGCAGTTTCAAGCCCTGCCCTTCGGACTCTCCTCAGCACCACGGGTGTTCACCAAGGTGATGGCGGTAATGATGGAGATTCTTCGCTCAAAGGGTGTTACGATAATCCCATATCTCGACGACCTCCTTCTGAAGGGCTCTTCACAGGAGGAACTCTTGACAAACCTCAATCTAACCAAGAAGATACTCGTAGAACATGGCTGGATCCTGAACTACGAAAAGTCCCAGCTGCAACCATCTCAGAGAATGCAGTTTTTGGGATATGATCCTGGACACCATACAACTGAAGGTTTTCTTACCGGAAGACACGATCAGATCGCTTCAGGAGTTGGTACGTCTAGTACTACAACACAGGAAGGTCTCGGTGCTTCTCTGTACACGTCTGCTGGGGAAGATGACAGCCTCCTTCGAAGCAGTCCAGTATGCTCGCTTCAGGTCAAGACCTTTTCAACTCAATCTTCTGAGACAATGGTCAGGTTCGCACCTGAACCTACAACGTCTGGTGACCCTGTCCCCGTGGGCGAGACTTTCCCTTTCGTGGTGGCTTCATTCAGCCAATCTCAGGGAGGGAAAACGTTTCGCTCTTTGGAACTGGACAGTCATCACAACGGATGCGAGTCTCCGAGGATGGGGAGCACTAACTCTGGACCATCAATTTCAGGGACGCTGGACTTGTCAGGAATCTCGCCTGCATATAAATGTCCTGGAACTCAGAGCAGTATACTATGCTCTCATCCAAGCACAACCCCTCCTTCAAGGTCGACTAATACGGGTTCAGTCCGACAACGCAACAACGGTAGCCTATATAAACAAACAGGGCGGCGCAAGAAGTCGGGCAGCCATGAAGGAGGTGAGCCGAATCCTGCTATGGGCTCAAGACCATGCGACGCCATTTCAGCCATCTTCATTTCAGGAGTGGAGAATTGGGAGGCCGACTACTTGAGTCGGCAGGATGTCCACCAGGGAGAGTGGTGCCTTCATCCTCAGATCTTTCAGCGATTGGTTCGAAAATGGGGTTGTCCTCAAGTCGACCTGATGGCATCACGTTTCAACCATCAGCTTCCGTTATACTTCGCACGGACCCGAGACCAAGCAGCAGCGGGGGTGGATGCCCTGACGGCTCCCTGGCCATTCAGTTTTGTTTACCTGTTCCCTCCATTTCCGTGGGGGGGGGGGGGTAGAAGGGGGGGGGGGGTAGAAGGGGAGGAGTTGGCCACACTGAAATTACATAGAGTGCCCTAGCTCCCTGTGGTCGCCCTTCTATCCCCACTGTCTACGCTCCAGTGACACCTGTGGACTCGGAGAAAGGGATTTACGGTAAGTACAGAAATCCTGTTTTTTGGGTGTAGACCGACTTGGTTCATACTTTACTATTCAAGTGGGCATATAATAGTGTGCCCGAAGCATGGCGAGCGCAGCGGGCCATGTGAGGGGACGTGGTACATGTATACAGTGTCTATGTCAACCTATGTAGACGCAGACAACAAAAAATGACAACAAAAAATGGTGGAAAACGTGTGTCAACCTTTTCATTGTCGGCCATGTGGACAGTAAGCTTGTGTCGACCTGGCAATGTCCACCATTTTCAGTTGTCGACCATTAGGGGGATAACTTTGTAACCTATAGTTACGACTACTCTGATACCCAGTGATTGGCAGTCTGCAGCACTTCGGGCAGGGAGGTGCCAGTGACAGCTGTTGTTTCAAGCAACGGAGGCATGTCACCTCCACTTTGTAGGAGTTCCAAGGCCAGGATATTCGTCTCCTGACAGAGATTTCCTGGCCTCATAGGTGGAGCTGTGGCGGTCAGCATGCACCTCATAGGTCTGTCAGCTTGCCGACAGTGTTGCAAGTGCTCCGATGTTGCATTCTCCTAGCCCTGGATTACACATACATGTAAGAAGCGCCTTCGTGTAGCATTACCATATCTGTGCATCACTGCTGCTTCCAAGTAAGTCCACCGGAAAAAAATGGTAATAGGTAAAAACCGGAACCGGACAGAACCCCGAAATGACAGATTGGACAGGCTCCATTCATTAGTCTCTGTCATAGTGTCCAGTCCGGGGGGTTGTCCCGTCTGGAGGGCTGCCTGTTACACTTGTCACCGGGCTAAGCCTCCCTGTATGGTCCGAGGGTTTAGTAAAAGCTGGAATGGTCTGGACCATGCAGGGAAGCTATAATCTCTCCTTCCCTGCCTGTCCGGTGTTCCGGAGTCCGGTTCTTAGTCAGGTTTGTGGGATGGGCTGTGTTTATTCAAGTTTTCTTTCTGAAAACCACACTGTCCTCTGCATGAGTTGCAGTGATAGTGGCTCTTCCATGGATAAGTGTTGCCGTATCCCTGTGTCCTGAGGTGTTAAATACTCTCTAATTAGTAAAGATTAGCCAGGACTGTACCAAGGATCTGTACAGGGGTAACGCCATGAATCATCTCTGCTCTGTTTTTCAGGTCCTGTGTGTGTTCCCTAATGAAATCTTCCGCTGGATCATCCTGCTGGTGGCCATGTGCCTCTCCGGCTTCGTCCTCATTCTGGCCTTCTGGCCGCATATCCGCAAAGACAACAAAATGGTATCTGTTGGCATGGTAACCAGCATGTTGGTTCTACACGTGCTCCTGGCTATCGGCTGTAAGGTACGTACATTATAAAGATGATTTACAGGGGAGTACTCCGGGCCCATTTAACATTAAAGGTTGGGTTAACCGCAAATATGTTGTATCGTACAAATGTATGATTGGGGGAACACCAATATCTGCTGCGATTCCTCTATTCCCGACTGCAGCCGCCAACCCAATAGGTTTCTATGGAGGGGTGTGGATTGTATTGTCGACAGTCATTAGGTCGACACAGTTGGGTCAACAGGGGTGAAGGTCGAAAGGTGTCTAGGTCGACAGGTCACTAGGCCAACATGGGTTTTTTCACTGTTTATTTTTTTACCTGAATGTTGACACAGTCGACATGGACACAGTTGGAAGTCAACCACAGCCCCTCGCATCGCTCGCTATGCTTCGCATACGCGGTAGGCGGGACTGCGGATGCACAGGTTATCCGCTTCCACTCCAATCACATCGCAGGGAAGGGATACCTTTGGTGCCCTTGTGCATGCAAGTTCTCCTTGATACACGCTGCTGATGTAATTGCATATTGCAAATGTGATTATTAATAAATGGGTCCCTTACAGGTCAATAGTTTTCAATGCAGTAATTGATGTGACTGATCTCTTGATTGGGTGAATGTCAAAGCCCTTCAGGACCGGACTGTATTTTCTGCAGACCGCAGGTCTCCTATAGGTCCTTATCATAGTGAAGCCACCTTCGTTTGATATAAGGAAATCTGAGACCACTGCACTTAAACAGGAATTTCACAGAACCAAAGACAGGAGCGTTCAGTTGGTGCCGTATGAGAGAAAGTATAAGGGGTCTCAGGTGCCCGGAATGGTTTATAGTTCATGTCCATGCCACATTTTAATATTAAAATGTTTTTGTTAAACAAAAATGATACAACAACTTTAGGATTTTCTGTGCCATATCTGATATTTTGCTAACAGAAAGCGCTGTCATAGCACTCTGTACCCCATGGCAATTCCAGTGTCCCCCAGTAATGAGAAGAGAGCATTTAATGTTGGAAAAAAAAAGGAACATATATCACTTTGCAATTTAACTGACTGGGCTTGACCAGGGTAAATGGCTTGACCAGGGTAAATAACTGACAGGACCTGGGTCGAGGGCAGTGTAAATGGGTATGCCGGGTCATCCGACCCACCTCCAGTTTAAAGCAATGGGTGAAGCTCAACCTCAGGACCGCAGCGTCCTGTAGTCAACATGGAGTTTGGGGGCAGTAGTGGAGACAGGAAGGAGGTGTATGGATACCTGTGTGCGGCATCCATTCACCCTGCGCACTGGTGCCGCCCAGCAGCTTACCTTGGTGCTTGGCTTGCCCCCAGCCTGACTATCAAGGGTCCCCGGCACTTGGAGATGTCACTACCTGCCCAGAGTATTCATAATTGGTATAGATACCAATTGTAAAGTTCAGAATGCTGATGCTATATTAGTAAATTCTAATATCCATAATGATCACTAAGCGGGAGAGTCAGGAACCGTATGCAGCTCAACTGGGCTTAATCGATCTTTTTGACGTCTCTGCAGGGTGGCAAAGTGGTTAGCAATGCTGCCTCAGTTCTGGTACTCCCAATAGATGAGGTCACTATCACTGAGGCACTTATTTCTTGTACGTAAACCTGCATAAACACAGGGAAAACAAGGGGAATAAATGTTTTTTTTTTCTATTTCCTACAGGTGTATTTCTTCAGGACAGTGGAAGGCAGCACTACAGGAGCCTCTGTCATTGTCTCTACTACACCACAATTGCACATAACCACACAAAAGCAGTAACCGTGTCTATGTGTGTACATGGACAATATTATGAAGGACATTTACACAGTGGGACAGATATACGGCACTTTGGGTTTTGCATTACCCATAATCAGACATTATTCTTACGTCCAATGGAAATTCAGTTATTCTGTGCTCATCAAATTCCTCTCTATTTTTATTGGTTGAGATTATTTACTTAGGGAAAGACCAGGGTTGGATAATAAAGGGCAGGTTTCTCTTGTAAGGCGATTGCTTCTTTTCAGACAATGGTGATAACACTGGACTCCCGCTGCTGGTGATAATTATCATTTTATATGGTGCCATCGGAGGTTCGCACGACCTAACATAGTACATAAATGAGCAAAAAAAGACAATGTAGAAGTGCCATGTATATACACATTGCTGCATCATGGAACAGGACACTGAAATAAGGATCAGGGTGGCAGAAAGCGGGGGACAGGTGCCGCTGTAGGAGTATGGTGTAGAAAGCGTTCTAATGGTGCACACACACTGGCTGATATATATTGTTCCCGGACATATCGCATCGACAGTGGCCAATGGCCAATATACCGGTGCATCGTGTGGTGGGCATGGGTGATCATCACCCACCCGTACAGTCGCTGCACAAGCCGGTGATGTTCCAAAGCACAACTGGGCTGGTGTGTGTAAGTTCCCGTCCAGTTGTCCGTACTGTATATGCAGAACATACTGCCCGATCCATCTAGAGATACATCTATAGGTGTGTACCCAGCTCGGGCGTCAGCACTGAGGATACATTGGAGTGAAGATTACCATAGTCCAACCTGGAGATGACAGCCAGTGGATGAGGGTCTTAGTAGAATCGTGGGTGAGAAAGGGTCTGATCATGGAAACAGAGATGGAAACGGCAGGACTGTAAGACTGAAGAAGAGTGAGGAATCAAGGATAACTCACTCTATCCCCATAAAGAACATTACGTGCAAGGTGATAATGCTCCAGCCAATCAGCTCTTCTCAAATTACATACTGGAGCTGATTGGCTGGTGCATTATAACCTTGCCCATAATGTTCTTTATGGGGATAAATACCACTTCTCCAAGCTTCATACATTTACCCCTATAGGAGATAGTTGTGCTGTTACACTTAGGGAAGCCAATCCCGGGGCATTTTTCCAATCCTGGAATTTGGGATTGAAAAATGCCCAATCCCGGGATCGGCTTCCCTACTATTAAAAACCCACCTCGGCCGCCCCGCATATTTACTTACAGATGCGTGGTGCGGCCGGGTGGGTGGGCGAGATGGGGTGATGGAGCCCGGGCTGGTCCGCTGGTGGCCCGGTGTGCCGGCAGGTCCGCTGCTGGGCGGGCGGGCTGGTCCGGGGACAGGACGGCTGGGCGGGCTGATCCGGGGACAGGATGGAGGCAGACAGCCTGTGCGGCCTGAGCAGTGTGACCTCTGACGTCACGCTGCGCAGAGCCGCACTGCCCGGGACGGGAGAAGCCGGGCAGCTGCTGAGCACCCACTCAGACGCTGCCCGGAATTAGACTGCGCATGCGCAGTCTAATCTCGAAATCCCGGGATTGGAAACTCCAATCCCGGGATTGAAATCCCGGTGTTTTGGGGGCCAAATCCCGGGATCCCGCGGATCCCGATCCCGGGATTGGCCACCCTAGTTACACTGCTAAGGCTTAATGCTGAGCAGGTTCTGGGGTTTCCTCAGGGGCCAGGTTGCCCGAAACATTGACATACACCTTGGGCAGTATTCAATGCTCCCGATTCAACGTTATTTTTTTTTTTTTGGTGAATCGGGCTGTTTTCACTCCTTGCGGTGAAAATCTGATTCACCCTATTCAATGTTCACTGTTTGCCAAAAGCGACCAGTGAGTGCCGGGCAGTTCTCTGTTTCATGGGATGGAGAACTGCTTCCAGCATGATTTTCGCCATGATTCAATGTTTTGCATTCAACATCTTTTTAAGGTGAACTGGAATGTGATCTTTAAAATCAAGTTTTTTTTTTTTTTTGGGGGGGGGGGGGGGGATATTAACAGTAATTTTATTCTGTGAAGGGGCATGCTATTTGGATTACATGAATATATATATATATATTTAATTATTATTATTTTTTTTTTTACACATGACGTCAGCAGGGGGAGCCGCTCATTACATATTCACTGCACACATATGCATATGTAATGAGCGGGACCAGCGCAGCAGCTACCTCCACTGCATCCCCTGCCAGCTCTCCTCGGGGGCGGCCTGTGTCCCCGGGAGCCCTCCATCTCCCCCACAGTGTCCGGCGCAGGCGGGTGTGGTATGGGACTCCGACAGTCATTATCCCGACGTCGGGATCCCGACTGCCCGGAGTCAGACAGCATGGCGAGCGCAAAAAAGCCCCTTGCGGGCACGATGGCTCGCTACGCGAGCCACCTATTCTAGTCTCCCTCTATGGGGGTCGTGGACCCCCACGAGGGAAAATAGCGGGTGTCCGTCAGGCACCCGGCTGTCGGCATTTTGACAGTTGGGATCCCGACTTCGGGTAAATGACTGTCGGGATCCCGACTGTCGGGAACCTGTCCGGCACCCGGCGCAGGCAGGGAGGATTCTATCTCCCTGCCTTGCACCGTCCCCCCCTAGCTCCCTGCGGGGGGTGGGGGGGGGGAGGTGGGGTGTGTGTGTTTAAAAATCCCCGCGTTGAATAGGGTGAGAGGGAGGCCTGGCAGCGAATGCTCCAGCCCTCCGGAACTCTACAAATGTGCAGCTGTACATAGAGAAAAAGGTACTTGTGTAGTTTCACGGTGCCACCGCGCGCACAGTGAAACTTGGCAGTCTGCCAGACTCTGTGTTTACTGTGCGCGTGCCGCTCTAGCTGTTCTCAGCGCAGTGCGTGGCTGCTTTCCTTATGTAAGCTATGTTATCAGCATAGCGCTGGGCAGCAGCAGTGCACCCAGCGTTGACAGGTCACTGTGGTACTTGTAGTTCCACAGTGAAATAGGCAGTCCTGCGCACCGCTGACAACCCGGCAATTTAGACTCCTCCGGCAATTTAGACGTCTAAATCCAGACTCCCTGCAAACCGGGGGGCATCTAAATTTAGACGGTAAAGCCTCTAAATTTAGTAGGGTCTAGGGGTACACTATTAAACCTGTTCACAATGATACTAGTCGACGTAACAGCTATCGACCTTGTTAATTCCACTATCCACGCCAACCCGAAGCGTGGCGAGCGCAGCGGTACGCGTCCTACGACCTTTTCATACCCCCACTATCCACGTCGGCGTGGAGTTGATTTTATAAAGTGTGGTGAGTGCAGCGAGGCGAGGGGACGCGGATACCTGTGAAGCCCGCGAGGGGACGCGGATACCTGTGAAGGTATCTGCATCCCCTTGCGGGCTTCACAGGTATCCGCGTCCCCTCGCTGCGCTTGCCACACTTTATAAAATCAACTCCACGCCGATGTTGATAGTGGGGGTATGAAAAGGTCGTAGGATGCGTACCGCTGCGCTCCCCACACTTCGGGTTGGCGTGGATAGTGGAATTAACAAGGTCGACAGCTGTTACGTCGACTAGTGTCATTGTGAACAGGTTTAATAGTGTACCCCTAGACCCTACTAAATTTAGAGGCTTTACCGTCTAAATTTAGATGCCCCCATGTTAGCGGTTTGCAGGGAGTCTGGATTTAGACGTCTAAATCTAGACTTCTAAATTGCCGGGTTGGCAGCGGTGCGCAGGACTGCCTATTTCACTGTGGAACTACAAGTACCACAGTGACCTGTCAGCGCTGGTTGCACTGCTGCTGCCCAGCGCTATGCTGATAACGTAGCTTACATAAGGAAAGCAGCCACACGATGCGCTCAGAACAGCTAGAGCGGCACGTGCACAGTAAACACAGATTCTGGCAGACTGCCAAGTTTCAAAGTTTCACTGTGCGCGCGGTGGCGCCGTGAAACTACACAAGTACCGAGAAAAATATCATTGAATACCTGCCCCTGATTTCTTCTGCAGGAGGCGTCAAGGGCCACAGGGATGACAGTGGGTAGAGAGCGGATGAGCGAGACCATTCTAGCACCAGAAAGGTTAAACTTCTTGGCTGTCCTGTCCCAGGACAATCAGGCTCCTCCCCTCCTCTACCCCGCCTCCAGGCCCAGCTAGTTTCAAATTTAGATATGCTGGCAGGAGCCAACACGCACTTAGAAAAATAAATAAAGTCTTTTAAATTAGGAAATAAGGCTGCCCCTCTCTATTTTTGACATGACAGCAGCCAGTGGCGCCACTACCTAATGTGCCTATCAGACGCCTGCACTGCCTCCCCATCACCCGGGCTTGGCAGCCGCACACCATTCACTGGTGCGTGACTGTGGCTGGCCCTGGGCACTGGGGGACCGACAGCCGTGACGGGCACTGGGACACCGACAAAGGGAACGCGCTCCCCGCACATGCTTGAATGGCTGGAACAGCCTGGCTGCGTTAGCACGCAGCTGGACTGGTCCGCCATCGATCTCGCTAGACCACCAGGGAACCAGTGTGTGGGGGCAGTGGTGCCGGAAAGTGGGAACGCCAAGTGTGAGCCACCATTTTACCGTTGCCGCATGAGGTCATAGTCCCTGGGTGGCCATTTGCTAGTAGTGGGAGTGGGCTCCCCTCACACAACCCCTCCCCTGATCCCTTTCTGCCTGCATGTGGATAGAGGGACACAGAGAGCTCTCAGACATTCCGGGGTTCCATCTATTCACTGCCGGGCCACTTGGGCAAGTCCCCCTGTGCCTTTAGTACAAGGATCAAAGGTTACAGTAATTTATGTTCCTGCCGGCCATAGGGCCTTCTGGTTCACTCTCAGAGCAAATTCCTTCTCAAATGGACAAAACCATGTGCACTGCAGAGAGAATTAGATTTGGGTGAGTTATTTTGCACCATGTGCACTGCAGAGAGTTAGATTTGGGTGAGTTATTTTGCACCATGTGCACTGCAGAGAGAGTTAGATTTGGGTGAGTTATTTTGCACCATGTGCACTGCAGAGAGAGTTAGATTTGGGTGAGTTATTTTGTTTCTGTGCAGGGAAAATACTGACTGCTTTATTTTTACACTGCAATTTAGATTTCAGTTTCAACACACCCACCCAAATCTAACTCTCTGCACAAGTTACATCTGCCCCACCTGCAGTGCACAGGGGGTTTTGCCCATTTTGAGAATAAATTTGTACTGTGATCAGATCTGAATAAGGGCCTACTATATGTGAGTAGGACAACCATGAAATAAAAATGGCGGTTGATAATTTAACCACTCCAATTCAATGCATTCTGTAGATGTAATGAACGAGACAGAGGCATATCGGTCAGAGAAGTAACAGATATTTGTTTTTACAAATTACTGCATATCAGATTAGGAGCAGAAGCTACATACTAGCTATACACTCACCTAATATATTTTTTTCCATGAGTTTCTTGTAACTGCTACAGTGTCAGTATAATATACTACCCTAAGATGTTGTATCCTTCATGTGAAGTATAACATGTGATATAGGGATTACAATAGATACTATACATAACCAAGATATAGCAAATAAACACTTTAACTTCTACAGCCCCTAATAACTTCTACAGCCCCTAAATTCGAATTATGTATTTTTAGATTTAAAGTAAAATAAAGCATTTGTGTTTAAACTGCTATCATTGTATATAAATATCTATTGTGAGCTCTACAGACATACTTCACCGAGCGATTTTCCATTTTGCTACTATACTTTGTATTTCTTCTAAAAACAGGTATACACAGTAAAATCCCACCTTCCTTGGGATGATAGGAGGAATATTCAAAACTGACCAATGAGATTAGACCAAATTTCAGCGGGACTAAACAAAATCATCCCAATGATATGCGCGGCTTCTTTGTTCTTTAGGTCCTCTTCTAAAAACAGGTATACACAGTAAAATCCCACCTTCCTTGGGATGATAGGAGGAATATTCAAAACGGACCAATGAGATTAGACCAAATTTCAGCGGGACTAAACAAAATCATCCCAATGATATGCGCGGCTTCTTTGTTCTTTAGGTCCACCATATTGGCTAAGTTTTCCGGCCTCGGTCTGCGAATCATCTCAAAAATAATGTTATCTTAACATACTGTTATACTTAGCCAGCCCCGAACCGAAACACCGCTGCTCCTGTTACCGCTGTTTCAGAGGGAGCAGCAATTGCCTGTGTGCCTCAGCAAGTATTGTGTGATCGCGAAACTCACCTTCGATTGAATAGAGCCACTGGAACTGCATTTAAACTACAAAATGCAACAGTCGGACAAAGTAAAAAATTCATACCACACGAATACTTAGTAACAGTTCAATCCGATCAGATGCAGTAACACTGCCTATGAAGTTGCTGCACTAGAGTATATACTCTATACTTCATGATATATTTTATATTAAGTGTAGACGGCCATGTTCTAAATTACGGGAACTGGTTTCATAGTTCACTCATGCAGAATAATTCAGTAAATAAATGATAAACCATCAGTCTCAGCCCGATTAGAGAGGATGTGGGTGGCTCTGAAAAGAGCCTTTGTGTTGGTGTGGGTGGGAGAAGGGGAGATTACTTGGCGCTGGTGTACTTGGTGACGGCCTTGGTGCCCTCGGACACGGCGTGCTTGGCCAGCTCTCCAGGCAGCAGCAGACGTACGGCGGTCTGGATCTCCCTGGAGGTGATGGTGGAGCGCTTGTTGTAGTGAGCCAGGCGGGAAGCTTCCCCAGCAATGCGCTCAAAGATATCGTTGACAAAGGAGTTCATGATGCCCATAGCCTTGGAGGAGATGCCGGTATCAGGGTGCACCTGCTTCAGCACCTTGTACACGTAAATGGCGTAACTCTCCTTCCTGGTCTTTCTACGCTTCTTCCCATCCTTCTTCTGGGTCTTGGTCACCGCTTTCTTAGAGCCCTTCTTGGGCGCCGGCGCAGACTTTGCTGGATCAGGCATTGTAGCTTATCAACAAATAACCGCTTCAAATTCGAGAAGAAATGACTGTGTGCAAAAGTGCCGTACGTCGGCTATAGCTGCTCTATTTATAGGGATCTTATGCAAACGAGGCATCGCTGCTGTAAGCTACTCTATTGGGTAGAATTGTCGTGTGACGAAAAGCAGCATCGTTGACTCCACCCTTCAGATACGGATTGGTCTGTGGATAAACTTGAGCTGCATTGGTTAATTTGTAAGCAGGCCAATCACAGAGCAGACAGCATCGGGTAGCTGAGTATATAAGAGGAGGGCGGTATTTTACACTTACACTTTCGCAGGTTTCCATCTGTATTTGTAAAGCTTTTTTGCTCCGTTAGCTATTATGTCTGGAAGAGGTAAACAAGGCGGCAAAACCCGGGCTAAGGCCAAGACTCGTTCATCCAGGGCTGGTCTCCAGTTCCCAGTTGGTCGCGTGCATCGTCTGTTAAGGAAGGGAAACTATGCGGAACGAGTGGGTGCCGGTGCCCCGGTCTACCTGGCCGCGGTGCTGGAATATCTGACGGCTGAGATTCTGGAGCTTGCCGGAAACGCTGCCCGCGACAACAAGAAGACCCGCATCATCCCCCGCCACCTGCAGCTGGCTGTACGCAACGACGAAGAGCTCAACAAGCTGCTCGGTGGGGTGACCATCGCCCAGGGAGGTGTTCTGCCTAACATCCAGGCAGTGCTGCTGCCCAAGAAGACCGAGAGCCACAAGCCAGCTAAGAGCAAGTAATTCAACGGCAAAAAAATACTTTACCTAAAACACAAAGGCTCTTTTCAGAGCCACCCACCCCGACCTTAAAGAGCTGATTCATGTTTAAAATGTATACATGGAAGTTATTCGCCCGAATTAGCGGGACAGGTGTAAGTGCCACTGTGGCCTTTCTACGCTTAACAACAGGGACGTAAATTGAGTTTAACGTGTGTAGTGATATTGCATTACCGTCCCGCGTAACATGCCCCGCTTATCTGAAGGGAGACTTGTGCCTAGCCCTGGAAAGAGATGAAGGAGCTAGAACTGAGACTTTTCTTGTACTTAACATCAGTCGTTTTACTGTGAAGGCCGGTAGTCTGTTCGTTCCCTGGATAGATGAAGATTGTGCCTGTTTCGTGCAAGTAACAGGCTGGTGACAAATCACGGAGAAGATAAGAAACAGCCGAGGCTTGAGCCAGTAATGTACCTTATGCTTAAGTCTCATATAAATATATATATATGAAAGAATGTCCAATTATAATAGCTAGTAATGTAACTTATGCTCAAGTCTGTATACGTATACAGATTTTTTTTTTAAAGTGCCCCATGTTGTGAAGGACGGAAGGCGAACACAAGCTGTGTGTCTGGTAATTAAGGCCTTTAGCGGACAACCGGGCACCTTACCATGCCTCCAGTGTGAACACTACTATGTCATTGATGCTATAGCTCGTTTAGAAAGATTTGGTGGCTCTGAAAAGAGCCTTTGTTGTCGTTGTTGGGTTTCTAGAAGTGCCAAGTATCTATGCCCTCTCCCCACGGATCCTGCGGGCCAGCTGGATGTCTTTTGGCATGATGGTCACCCTCTTGGCGTGGATGGCGCACAGGTTGGTGTCCTCGAAGAGCCCCACCAGATAAGCTTCGCTGGCCTCTTGCAGGGCCATGACAGCAGAGCTCTGGAAGCGCAGGTCGGTCTTGAAGTCCTGGGCGATCTCACGCACCAGGCGCTGGAAGGGCAGCTTGCGGATGAGAAGCTCGGTGGATTTCTGGTAGCGGCGGATCTCACGGAGAGCCACAGTCCCGGGTCGGTAGCGGTGAGGCTTCTTCACGCCGCCGGTAGCTGGGGCGCTTTTCCGGGCAGCCTTGGTTGCTAGCTGCTTGCGGGGAGCTTTCCCGCCAGTAGATTTGCGAGCGGTTTGCTTTGTCCTGGCCATCCTTCTTCAACACGCACTTCAGCACCTCAGTCTGTTCTGTAGAAAGAAAAGTGAATCGAATTCAGCCGCTGCCATCTCCATTTATACACAGTGCTGCGCTGTCATTGGGTGAGCTAAGGGCATCCACCCTCCTGATTGGCAAAGTCATTCTCGTTTTCAAACGAGTCCTCTATGACGTTCCGTTTTCTCCCTTTATTGTATAGAACAGGCGGGCGCGGGAACGAAATGACGCGAGGAGGTTAGGTCACGTGTTAGTCACCAGAATGAACGAGAAGTATGTGCTGGCATCATGATCCGAGCGAGAAGGGACACCGACCCAATGGTCCCTTATATGCATAGCACACGGCGGTGATACTACATTGCACCATCACAACAAGGAACTCTGGGCTAAAGCGTTTTGGAAAATAAACGTAAACATATTATATTACATTACATACCATAGCTACCATGGGCGGGGAAAGTACTGCATGGGAACAATAGAAGTGCCTTACAGGTGTCTGAAACCCGGGAGATCGTACTATGAGATTGCTGTAACAACAACAGGTCACAGTATCTGCAGAGCATGGCACTTTCACAGTATTACGATCACTGATGGATCGCCGAAGCAGAAAAAAAAAATATATATTTATGAGGTCAGACTCAGAGCCGGATTAAGCCCTCGGTCAGCCCACACACCGTGCCCTCCCCAGTCCCACCGCCACACTTACCTCAGGGAGGGAGAGAAGGACACACGAAGGCTGGGACTCCAATCCAGGACTCCTCTCTATCTGCTGCCTCTCTCCAACCTCCGCTGCTGCTGGCGGTGGAGGCTTTTTAGGTTTGACAGCAGGAGCAGAGCAGCTCCGGACAGAGGGTCCCCTAAAATACGGGGGCCCTGGGGAACTGTCCTACTTCACCCTAGTACTGCTCTCTGCATATGTTAGAGCTAGCTCTGTTCTCATATTGTCTGAGTGGCTTTGAAAATAATCAAAAGTACCGCATGTATGATACTAATGGGAAACATTGTTATAGTATTGCTACTATTCTATTGAAACATTAGTGATATCAATCTGTGACAAAGTATCCACTTAGACCACAAGGTGAATGTCAGAAAACTGAGAAAGTAAATGTAATATTACTCTATTTTCCGCTTTTACTTTCTCAGTGGACGCTTTCTAGTCTAGATCGTATTGAGGTTTACAGTGAAGATGCTCTCGGTGCAAATAATAATCAGTTACAACATAATACGTATATTGTTGTTAGAACTGGATTTATATTGATGCACAGTCTATTAGTTAATTTCCATTTCCCCATGACAATTAAGGGGGGGGGGGGGGTTAATATTTTTATGACAGTCAGCGGAGTTCACAAACCATCTAGGGTAGTATATGGCTATAAGAACAATGAATATACAAGAGACCTGAGTGTACAGTAATAGAGAATAAAAACGATTGTTGTTTCCTAGCACGGCCACAATCGTATGGATCGTGTACCTTTAAGTTAAGGTACACGATCCATACGATGGACCCGATTTCCTTTGAAATCAGGTCCATTTTGCCGGCTAGGAGACAATATCGGGGGCATCGCGTCGGTCGGGACCATTAACAATGGTCCCGACGCGACCGACGCGATGCCCCCGATTTCCCCATAGGCTTCAATGTTAAAAAATATTTTAACATTGAAATCTTGTCGGGAAAGGTAAAATATCGGGGGCATCGCGTCGGTCGCTACCATTAACATTGGTCCCGACGCGATGCCCCCGATTTTTCCATAGGCTTCAATGTTAAAATATTTTTTAACATTGAAATCTTGAAAAAATGTGAAAAATGTGAAATGGGCCAATATGACCCATTTCACATTATAGATGTCCCCGTCGTCACCCCACGATAGACGCCAACCCGAAGCGTGGCGAGCGCAGCGAGCCCGCGAGTGGCGGCGGTGCGCGTCCTCCGACCTTTTCATTCCCCTACAATCCACGTCGGCGTGGAGTTGAGAATAGAATAGTGTGGCGAGCGCAGCGAGCCACCGAGCCCGAAGCGTGGCGAGCCCGGCGAGGGGACGCGTATACCCCCGGCGAGGGGACGTGTATACGCGTCCCCTCGCCACGCTTCGGGCTCGGTGGCTCGCTGCGCTCGCCACACTATTCTATTCTCAACTCCACGCCGACGTGGATAGTAGGGGAATGAAAAGGTCGGAGGACGCGCACCACCGCCCCTCGCGGGCTCGCTGCGCTCGCCACGCTTTGGGTTGGCGTCTATCGTGGGGTGGGGTGTACGCCGTGACATTTGGGGGGGTTGGGAATATTTTACATTGAATTCAATGTAAAATCGGGTCCCAGGGACCCGATTTACATTTCATTAAAAAAAAAAACCGGGTCCAAAATCGGTCGGTCGCGTCGATCGCATCGCATGCGACCAAATCGCATGCGATGCGATCGACCCGATTTTTCCGACACGACCACCCCGATGTAAATCGGTGTGGCCGTCGACACGACCACCCCGATGTAAATCGGTGTGGCCGTGCTAGGAAACAAGTACCATATTTTTTATTTATAAGGCGCCACACGTGGTACGCAGCGCCGTACAAATAGAACATATTAGAACAGTACAGGGTAAACAGAACTAGACATAACAGTGACAGAAGATCAAAAACAGCGCAATTAGCAGCACATCTCTTGGTACACAATACAGCAGATATATAGGGAAGTGAGTGAGAAGAGATGCAGGTGTAGATTGCAGGTGAGTAAGAGAGCTGTAATTGAAATGTAAGAAGGGTGCTGTGAGTACAGGAGGGGAGAGGGCCCTGCTCTATGGAGCTTACAATCTAGAAGGAGGGGGAGACAGACAGGTGACAAGATGTACAGGTAAGGAGACCTGAGGCAAGAAGTAAGAACGGCAGGGATAGTCAGGACATGAGGCAGCAGGTAGAGAAAGCGGACAAAGTAGTCCTCTCCCTCCTCCTATCCTCCTCTGTAAAATGTAAAGTCTAATGTGATGCTCATCATAATGATACTCGCACACCGCTTCCATTGGGCCAATATAGTGTACTACTAAATTTGGGCTCGCTATTCAGTCTTTTGCTCCAGGTGCTAATTTCAACTGTGCATTTTAAATAGATATCCGGTGTGGCATCTTTCTTGTGCAGAAGAACAATTGCTTGGGGGAAATCTTTGCCAATACATATTTTTTGCCATATATAAATTCTCCACAGTTTGGCTGATTTTTTTCTCTAATCTTGGCCAGCAAGTTGGTGGGCCTAACTGCTCATGGTGTCCTCTAAAAGGTGCCAGTCTCTCCTCCAGCATGGTGATTTACCACTGGACCGCATGCTTCATATCAGGCGCCCCTCTGCACCTACAGTATCCATGCTGGCTGCATTTATTAGGACGCTACTTGGTCTAAAAAAACATATAGTAACACTATTATTTTCGAACAGTTATTTGTTGGTGCACCACTGATGTTCAAGTATTCTTCCTACAAATATGTTTCCTTTTTTTCTATCCTCTATTTATCTAATCTCTACTTTCGGCTCCCTTCTCTGCCTTTTTCAAAACACAACCGTGTCAACGTGGCGAGGCCATGGAATGTCACATAGCTACATGGATTATTTTGAGACAATTTAGTGCCAGTGTCACCAGCATTCCTCACATCCAGAACAATACCAGACAATGGAATATGCTAGGTGTCCTGAGCTTGTCATTGTAGCCAGAGTGGCTAGATAACATATGAGGATGCTTCCTGCCTGTGTTATCCACCTGAGCTCTTGTGGAGTGTGGATGTCGGCTGCCCTCTCTGCTAGATTAACGATGACATCTTTATGTAACACATGGCTGGCCCCCTGGTCCAATGTGTTGGACGCCTCCTCATACTGGAGATTTTCAACAGTTCTGGCACCAAAATCACGATCTGAGCTACTGACCCAAGTACTGTAACGTCATTCCTCTTGGCTAGAGATCCATTTCATTGCAGCAAGACATGGGACTAGATAACCATAGCCATCGTACTAGCTGTATGGGCTATTACAGGAAGCGACAAGCAAACTCCTCAGAACCAAAACAAAAATCCCAGCAGTCGAGTCTAGAAAGTATTTTGACCTTGTCACAGTAGCAAGAATTCTTTAGACAAGAGTGCCGTTACCTTGAAGCCACCTGCCTGTGTGTGTGCCAGTACCATGATGCCACCTGCCTGTGTTATCCAAATGTGTGTACAGGAGTTCACAAATCATCTAAATGCGTTTGAATATGCGCCCTGTCCTGCACAAAGTGTCCCGCAGGCGACTTTTGTCATCCTCTGGACTAGAAGGAGGCAAAAAAGTCCCGAATGGACATATTCTCCTCACAGAAGAAGAGAGATGTGTTCCATGCCGGGCACATCTAGCCTGGTGCGGGTCAGCTGCCACTGGCTAATCCTGGCCTCCTTCTTAGCGCTTAAGCTAGCGGTTGCCATATGGTGTTAGGGGAGACCTTGGAGTACGAAGGTGGTGAAGAGAACCGGTCCTCTGTTCCTCTCATGCCATAAAAAATGCACCTTTTCTGCGCTAGCAAAACACAGGGCGAGAGCAGATCTTGTGAAACTCGAAAGCTAGGACAAGGTTTACACGGCTGCTTGTTCCGCCAATAGGAGCACAGAACGCTCCCCTCTGATCAGCCAATCACAGCACATCCGGCAGGTTATATAAGAGACATCAGCTGCTCAGGGCACTGACTGTGTGTGACTTAACGATACCGCGTTTTTTTGTTGTTGTTGCTGATCTATCCAACCGCACCATGGCAGAGACCGCACCCGCCGCCGCTGCTGTTCCGCCTTCAGAAGGCGCAGCCAAAAAGAAGAGGCAGCCAAAGAAAGCTGCTGGAGGAGCCAAGAAAAGCGCCAAGTCTTCTGGACCCAGCGTATCCGAGCTGATCGTGAAAACCGTGGCCGCCTCCAAAGAGCGCAGCGGGGTTTCTCTTGCCGCCCTGAAGAAAGCTCTGGCTGCCGGAGGCTACGATGTGGAGAAGAACAACAGCCGCGTGAAGCTGGGCGTGAAAAGTTTGGTCACCAAAGGAACTCTCACCCAGGTGAAAGGCACCGGCGCTTCCGGCTCCTTCAAGCTCAATAAGAAGCAGGCGGAGAGCAAGAAGGTCGCCCAGAAGTCTCTGAAGCCCAAGAAACCTGCTGCAAAGAAAGTGGCCAAATCCCCGAAGAAGCCCAAGAAAGCTCCGAGTGCAGCCAAGAGCCCGAAGAAGGTGAAGAAGCCAGCAAAGGCGGCTGCAGCTGCCAAAAGCCCAAAGAAGCCTAAAGCGGTGAAGCCGAAGAAGGCGGCCGCCAAGAGTCCGGCCAAGAAGGCAGCGAAACCCAAAGCCGCCAAGAGTCCGGCCAAGAAGGCGGCGAAGCCCAAAGCCGCAAAAAGTCCGGCCAAGAAGGCAGCCAAGCCCAAGAAAGCCGCGGCAAAGAAGTAATGGCTGAACCGCCGCATCCTCGCTCCCTTGTTCTCCCCCCAAAAGGCTCTTTTCAGAGCCACCCACCCTCTCTCGACAGAGCTGTGAGCGCACGGCGTGGCCTGATGGCTGCGCCCTTCAGTAAGTAATCAACAGGTGCACCAGAATGTTGTAGCTTGCCCCTTAAATTCAGTCACTTCACAATTCGACAGATGTGCTTGGAAGTGGGAATAATGAAACAAGTTAAGTATCAACTCTTTAATAAACGCTTCATAGCGCATATAGCGTTTTGGTGCGCGTTTCAATGAATCACTGTAAACCGGGGGGCGCATTCACCTGTGGCACCATACCTCCCAGCCGGTTCTGCCCTACATCCTCTGTATAGGGCCAGCGCAATCTGTGGCAGAGCTGTCAGGGAAGATGCGTGATTCACCACTATAGAACTCTTTAGCTCAGCCTCGTATTTTTTTTTTTTTTTTTTTATTATCCCCAGCTGGAGTAACTGCTGCAAATCGTGAGGTGCAAGGGTTTATACACAGTATATAGAGCTTAGTAAAACGCAGAGAAAGGCGGACTGGATCGTTGTTAAATCTGCGTTCATCGTGACCCTTTCAAACACAATTGTCCGGAAAACGTATATGCCTCTGTGCAGTGGTCGCTACCAGCGTGGTTTGTACCGCAACCCTGTCAACAAATTGCGGATTACCAAATTACACAATCACCGACACTAAAAAGGAACCACTGCACCCGTGGCACCTCACTGCCTGCATCCACTAACGGTGCGGCTAGTGTGAGGGAATGAATTCATATTAGGACCCGGCAAATAGCCGCATTACACAGGGAGGATGTAACAGCGCTCTCGTAGAAAAGATGGGTGGCCCTGAAAAGGGCCTTTGTGTGTGGGTGACTGAGTGAGATGCTCCTGGGAATTTAACCCCCGAACCCATAGAGAGTACGGCCCTGGCGTTTCAGAGCATAGACCACGTCCATAGCGGTCACAGTCTTCCTCTTGGCGTGCTCGGTGTAGGTGACGGCATCACGAATGACATTCTCCAGAAACACCTTCAGCACACCGCGGGTCTCCTCGTAGATGAGTCCAGAGATACGCTTAACACCCCCTCGCCTAGCTAGACGACGGATGGCAGGCTTGGTAATGCCCTGGATGTTGTCACGGAGAACCTTCCTGTGACGCTTAGCGCCTCCTTTGCCGAGCCCCTTTCCGCCTTTACCTCTTCCAGACATTCTCAAAAATCCTTCTGTGACAAACAGTAAGAATGAGTATAGTTTCCTGTCAGCGGCTTTTATAAAGTGGAAGAGCGGACCTGATGGGTGACTTGGACTTAAAGGCGGAGTCTTGTATCGCCTTGCCATTCGTTCATAAGCACAACCCTTTTATTGTTTTCCTTTCGTTCATTACTAGAAGATATTGTTTTATGTTTAGATTTATATGAACTGCTCTCTTGGTATTGTTTTCTTCGTTAATACCCAGTGTAACATTTCAGCTTGATTAATACCCAGTGTAACATTTCAGCTTGATTAGAGAACTAAACTATTCAGCTACGTTGTGGTGAATATTTGTGTGGATGAAACGTAATGACCAGACCGGTCCCGACGATAATAGTTTTATTTTTTTTACATTTTATTATACGTGGAATAGATATAGATACATTGTATATGTTCACTTTGAAAGTGGGGGAATTGGTAACGACAAAGGACCCACACAATGAGAGTCGCTCAGATATCGGCGGGAAATTAAAAACATCACCAAAAACATTCCCACTGGGAAACTGCTTCTGATAATCACAACTACTGTAACGTTTCCATAGCTCCCGGACTCGGTGTGTGTGTGTGTGTGTGTGTGTGTTACAGTGGGAACCGAGTTTGCCTGAGCAGGAATTACGTGTTCACCCTTAATTAAATGCATCGAAACGGAACCGAGTCACAGAAGTAACTGGGTACAATAGAGCTACGTTAACATACTGCACCCTTCATTTAGAAAGACAGTGATCCATTGGCAACGGTGCTCATCGAAAATTCGAATGTGATGTTTAAAGGCACCAACTGTTACAATTTAACAGTACTTTGCAACGTTTCCATCCAACAGAATGCTTTCGATTTTCGGCAGCTGCACACGGGGAACATTGCTGCCCTATGGGTCGCATGTATCTTTTCTTTTTCTATTTATTTATTTAACCAGTGACATATGCAATGTAACGAACCGGTCCTATATTTGAAACTGGATTCAGATCCTAGAAAGATAACTACAGAATGCAGCTTTGCAAGTGGTAAGTAAAGGCACTTTTTTTTTTCTGAACCAGTAGGGTTAACAATAGCTAGAGGGTACGTCACAAGTCAGTTATGTCTGTCGGTGTGCACTTATCCCGTGAGCCTGGACACAGCAAAAACCATCATAGTTACAGCTCGATTAGAGAGAAGGTGGGTGGCTCTGAAAAGAGCCTTTGTGTTGGTGTGGGTGGGAGAAGGGGAGATTACTTGGCGCTGGTGTACTTGGTGACGGCCTTGGTGCCCTCGGACACGGCGTGCTTGGCCAGCTCTCCAGGCAGCAGCAGACGTACGGCGGTCTGGATCTCCCTGGAGGTGATGGTGGAGCGCTTGTTGTAGTGAGCCAGGCGGGAAGCTTCCCCAGCAATGCGCTCAAAGATATCGTTGACAAAGGAGTTCATGATGCCCATAGCCTTGGAGGAGATGCCGGTATCAGGGTGCACCTGCTTCAGCACCTTGTACACGTAAATGGCGTAACTCTCCTTCCTGGTCTTTCTACGCTTCTTCCCATCCTTCTTCTGGGTCTTGGTCACCGCTTTCTTAGAGCCCTTCTTGGGCGCCGGCGCAGACTTTGCTGGATCAGGCATTGTAGCTTATCAACAAATAACCGCTTCAAATTCGAGAAGAAATGACTGTGTGCAAAAGTGCCGTACGTCGGCTATAGCTGCTCTATTTATAGGGATCTTATGCAAACGAGGCATCGCTGCTGTAAGCTACTCTATTGGGTAGAATTGTCGTGTGACGAAAAGCAGCATCGTTGACTCCACCCTTCAGATACGGATTGGTCTGTGGATAAACTTGAGCTGCATTGGTTAATTTGTAAGCAGGCCAATCACAGAGCAGACAGCATCGGGTAACTGAGTATATAAGAGGAGGGCGGTATTTTACACTTACACTTTTGCAGGTTTCCATCTGTATTTGTAAAGCTTTTTTGCTCCGTTAGCTATTATGTCTGGAAGAGGTAAACAAGGCGGCAAAACCCGGGCTAAGGCCAAGACTCGTTCATCCAGGGCTGGTCTCCAGTTCCCAGTTGGTCGCGTGCATCGTCTGTTAAGGAAGGGAAACTATGCGGAACGAGTGGGTGCCGGTGCCCCGGTCTACCTGGCCGCGGTGCTGGAATATCTGACGGCTGAGATTCTGGAGCTTGCCGGAAACGCTGCCCGCGACAACAAGAAGACCCGCATCATCCCCCGCCACCTGCAGCTGGCTGTACGCAACGACGAAGAGCTCAACAAGCTGCTCGGTGGGGTGACCATCGCCCAGGGAGGTGTTCTGCCTAACATCCAGGCAGTGCTGCTGCCCAAGAAGACCGAGAGCCACAAGCCAGCTAAGAGCAAGTAATTCAACGGCAAAAAAATATTTTACCTAAAACACAAAGGCTCTTTTCAGAGCCACCCACCCCGACCTTAAAGAGCTGATTCATGTTTAAAATGTATACATGGAAGTTATTCGCCCGAATTAGCGGGACAGGTGTAAGTGCCACTGTGGCCTTTCTACGCTTAACAACAGGGACGTAAATTGAGTTTAACGTGTGTAGTGAAATTGCATTACCGTCCCGCGTAACATGCCCCGCTTATCTGAAGGGAGACTTGTGCCTAGCCCTGGAAAGAGATGAAGGAGCTAGAACTGAGACTTTTCTTGTACTTAACATCAATCGTTTACTGTGAAGGCCGGTAGTCTGTTCGTTCCCCTGGATAGATGAAGATTGTGCCTGTGTCGTGCAAGTAACAGGCTGGTGACAAATCACGGAGAAGATAAGAAACAGCCGAGGCTTGAGCCAGTAATGTACCTTATGCTTAAGTCTCATATATATGAAAGAATGTTTAATTATAATAGCTAGTAATGTAACTTATGCTCAAGTCTGTATACGTATACAGATTTTTTTTTTTTTTTTTATAGTGCCCCATGTTGTGAAGGACGGAAGGCGAACACAAGCTGTGTGTCTGGTAATTAAGGCCTTTAGCGGACAACCGGGCACCTTACCATGCCTCCAGTGTGAACACTACTATGTCATTGATGCTATAGCTCGTTTAGAAAGATTTGGTGGCTCTGAAAAGAGCCTTTGTTGTCGTTGTTGGGTTTCTAGGAGTGCCAAGTATCTATGCCCTCTCCCCACGGATCCTGCGGGCCAGCTGGATGTCTTTTGGCATGATGGTCACCCTCTTGGCGTGGATGGCGCACAGGTTGGTGTCCTCGAAGAGCCCCACCAGATAAGCTTCGCTGGCCTCTTGCAGGGCCATGACAGCAGAGCTCTGGAAGCGCAGGTCGGTCTTGAAGTCCTGGGCGATCTCACGCACCAGGCGCTGGAAGGGCAGCTTGCGGATGAGCAGCTCGGTGGATTTCTGGTAGCGGCGGATCTCACGGAGAGCCACAGTCCCGGGTCGGTAGCGGTGAGGCTTCTTCACGCCGCCGGTAGCTGGGGCGCTTTTCCGGGCAGCCTTGGTTGCTAGCTGCTTGCGGGGAGCTTTCCCGCCAGTAGATTTGCGAGCGGTTTGCTTTGTCCTGGCCATCCTTCTTCAACACGCACTTCAGCACCTCTGTCTGTTCTGTAGAAAGAAAAGTGAATCGAATTCAGCCGCTGCCATCTCCATTTATACACAGTGCTGCGCTGTCATTGGGTGAGCTAAGGGCATCCACCCTCCTGATTGGCATTCTCGTTTTCAAACGAGTCCTCTATGACGTTCCGTTTTCTCCCTTTATTGTATAGAACAGGCGGGCGCGGGAACGAAATGACGCGAGGAGGTTAGGTCACGTGTTAGTCACCAGAATGAACGAGAAGTATGTTCTGGCATCATGATCCGAGCGAGAAGGGACACCGACCCAATGGTCCCTTATATGCATAGCACACGGCGGTGATACTACATTGCACCATCACAACAAGGAACTCTGGGCTAAAGCGTTTTGGAAAATAAACGTAAACATATTATATTACATTACATACCATAGCTACCATGGGCGGGGAAAGTACTGCATGGGAACAATAGAAGTGCCTTACAGGTGTCTGAAACCCGGGAGATCGTACTATGAGATTGCTGTAACAACAACAGGTCACAGTATCTGCAGAGCATGGCACTTTCACAGTATTACGATCACTGATGGATCGCCGAAGCAGAAAAAAAAATATATTTATGAGGTCAGACTCAGAGCCGGATTAAGCCCTCGGCACACCGTGCCCTCCCCAGTCCCACCGCCACACTTACCTCAGGGAGGGAGAGAAGGACACACGAAGGCTGGGAATCCAATCCAGGACTCCTCTCTATCTGCTGCCTCTCTCCAACCTCCGCTGCTGCTGGCGGTGGAGGCTTTTTTAGGTTTGACAGCAGGAGCAGAGCAGCTCCGGACAGAGGGTCCCCTAAAATACGGGGGCCCTGGGGAACTGTCCTACTCCCCCCTAGTACTGCTCTCTGCATATGTTAGAGCTAGCTCTGTTCTCATATTGTCTGAGTGGCTTTGAAAATAATTAAAAGTACCGCATGTATGATACTAATGGGAAACATTGTTATAGTATTGCTACTATTCTATTAAAACATTAGTGATATCAATCTGTGACAAAGTATCCACTTAGACCACAAGGTGAATGTCAGAAAACTGAGAAAGTAAATGTAATATTACTCTATTTTCCGCTTTTACTTTCTCTGTGGACACTTTCTAGTCTAGATCGTATTGAGGTTTACAGTGAAGATGCTCTCGGTGCAAATAATAATCACATAACACGTATATTGTTGTTAGAACTGGATTTATATTGATGCACAGTCTATTAGTTAATTTCCATTTCCCCATGACAATTAAAGGGGGGGGGGGGGGGGGTAATATTTTTATGACAGTCAGCGGAGTTCACAAACCATCTAGGGCAGTGGTTCCCAAACTGTGTGCCGTGGCTCCCTGGGGTGCCTCGGGACACTTGCAGGGGTGCCGCGGCTTGGTGGTCCAGGACCAACTCAAATTATGAATGGTTAATTATTTATGAGCAAAACCAGTGCTGGTGGCTGCCAATCATACAATGTGTACAAACAGAAGCTAATCCTGCCCTTTACCACATAACTGCCGCTAAGAATCGCATATAAACCCAATCTAATAAAAAAAATTTGGACCTAGGGGTGCCATGAAAAAAATTCTGATTCTCTAGGGTGCCGTGAATCAAAAAAGATTGGGAACCCCTGATCTAGGGTATTATATGGCTATAAGAACAATGAATATACAAGAGACCTGAGTGTACAGTAATAGAGAATAAAAACGATTGTTGTTTCCTAGCACGGCCACAATCGTATGGATCGTGTACCTTTAAGTTAAGGTACACGATCCATACGATGGACCCGATTTCCTTTGAAATCAGGTCCATTTTGCCGGCTAGGAGACAATATCGGGGGCATCGCGTCGGTCGGGACCGTTAACAATGGTCCCGACGCGACCGACGCGATGCCCCCGATTTCCCCTCAGACTTCAATGTTAAAAAATATTAACATTCGTCCCGACGAATTAACATTGGTCCCGACGCGATGCCCCCGATTTTTCCATAGGCTTCAATGTTAAAATATTTTTTAACATTGAAATCTTGAAAAAATGTGAAAAATGTGAAATGGGCCAATATGACCCATTTCACATTATAGATGTCCCCGTCGTCACCCCACGATAGACGCCAACCCGAAGCGTGGCGAGCGCAGCGAGCCCGCGAGGGGCGGCGGTGCGCGTCCTCCGACCTTTTCATTCCCCTACTATCCACGTCGGCGAAGCCCGAAGCGTGGCGAGCACAGCGAGCCCTGCGAGGGGACGCGTATACCTGTGAAGTTATACGCGTCCCCTCGCCACGCTTCGGGCTCGGTGGCTCGCTGCGCTCGCCACACTATTCTATTCTCAACTCCACGCCGACGTGGATAGTAGGGGAATGAAAAGGTCGGAGGACGCGCACCGCCGCCCCTCGCGGGCTCGCTGCGCTCGCCACGCTTCGGGTTGGCGTCTATCGTGGGGTTGGGTGTACGCCGTGACATTTGGGGGGGTTGGGAATATTTTACATTGAATTCAATGTAAAATCGGGTCCCAGGGACCCGATTTACATTTCATTCAAAAAAAAAATCGGGTCCAAAATCGGTCGATTTTTCCGACACGACCACCCCGATGTAAATCGGTGTGGCGTGCTAGGAAACAAGTACCATATTTTTTATTTATAAGGCGCCACACGTGGTACGCAGCGCCGTACAAATAGAACATATTAGAACAGTACAGGGTAAACAGAACTAGACATAACAGTGACAGAAGATCAAAAACAGCACAATTAGCAATTAGCAGCACATCTCTTGGTACACAATACAGCAGATATATAGGGAAGTGAGTGAGAAGAGATGCAGGTGTAGATTGCAGGTGAGTAAGAGAGCTGTAATTGAAATGTAAGAAGGGTGCTGTGAGTACAGGAGGGGAGAGGGCCCTGCTCTATGGAGCTTACAATCTAGAAGGAGGGGGAGACAGACAGGTGACAAGATGTACAGGTAAGGAGACCTGAGGCAAGAAGTAAGAACGGAAGGGATAGTCAGGACATGAGGCAGCAGGTAGAGAAAGCGGACAAAGTAGTCCTCTCCCTCCTCCTATCCTCCTCTGTAAAATGTAAAGTCTAATGTGATGCTCATCATAATGATACTCGCACACCGCTTCCATTGGGCCAATATAGTGTACTACTAAATTTGGGCTCGCTATTCAGTCTTTTGCTCCAGGTGCTAATTTCAACTGTGCATTTTAAATAGATATCCGGTGTGGCATCTTTCTTGTGCAGAAGAACAATTGCTTGGGGGAAATCTTTGCCAATACATATTTTTTGCCATATATAAATTCTCCACAGTTTGGCTGATTTTTTTTTCTCTAATCTTGGCCAGCAAGTTGGTGGGCCTAACTGCTCATGGTGTCCTCTAAAAGGTGCCAGTCTCTCCTCCAGCATGGTGATTTACCACTGGACCGCATGCTTCATATCAGGCGCCCCTCTGCACCTACAGTATCCATGCTGGCTGCATTTATTAGGACGCTACTTGGTCTAAAACCATATAGTAACACTATTATTTTCGAACAGTTATTTGTTGGTGCACCACTGATGTTCAAGTATTCTTCCTACAAATATGTTTCCTTTTTTTCTATCCTCTATTTATCTAATCTCTACTTTTGGCTCCCTTCTCTGCCTTTTTCAAAACACAACCGTGTCAACGTGGCGAGGCCATGGAATGTCACATAGCTACATGGATTATTTTGAGACAATTTAGTGCCAGTGTCACCAGCATTCCTCACATCCAGAACAATACCAGACAATGGAATATGCTAGGTGTCCTGAGCTTGTCATTGTAGCCAGAGTGGCTAGATAACATATGAGGATGCTTCCTGCCTGTGTTATCCACCTGAGCTCTTGTGGAGTGTGGATGTCGGCTGCCCTCTCTGCTAGATTAACGATGACATCTTTATGTAACACGTGGCTGGCCCCCTGGTCCAATGTGTTGGACGCCTCCTCATACTGGAGATTTTCAACAGTTCTGGCACCAAAATCACGATCTGAGCTACTGACCCAAGTACTGTAACGTCATTCCTCTTGGCTAGAGGTCCATTTCATTGCAGCAAGACATGGGACTAGATAACCATAGCCATCGTACTAGCTGTATGGGCTATTACAGGAAGCGACAAGCAAACTCCTCAGAACCAAAACAAAAATCCCAGCAGTCGAGTCTAGAAAGTATTTTGACCTTGTCACAGTAGCAAGAATTCTTTAGACAAGAGTGCCGTTACCTTGAAGCCACCTGCCTGTGTGTGTGCCAGTACCATGATGCCACCTGCCTGTGTTATCCAAATGTGTGTACAGGAGTTCACAAATCATCTAAATGCGTTTGAATATGCGCCCTGTCCTGCACAAAGTGTCCCGCAGGCGACTTTTGTCATCCTCTGGACTAGAAGGAGGCAAAAAAGTCCCGAATGGACATATTCTCCTCACAGAAGAAGAGAGATGTGTTCCATGCCGGGCACATCTAGCCTGGTGCGGGTCAGCTGCCACTGGCTAATCCTGGCCTCCTTCTTAGCGCTTAAGCTAGCGGTTGCCATATGGTGTTAGGGGAGACCTTGGAGTACGAAGGTGGTGAAGAGAACCGGTCCTCTGTTCCTCTCATGCCATAAAAAATGCACCTTTTCTGCGCTAGCAAAACACAGGGCGAGAGCAGATCTTGTGAAACTCGAAAGCTAGGACAAGGTTTACACGGCTGCTTGTTCCGCCAATAGGAGCACAGAACGCTCCCCTCTGATCAGCCAATCACAGCACATCCGGCAGGTTATATAAGAGACATCAGCTGCTCAGGGCACTGACTGTGTGTGACTTAACGATACCGCGTTTTTTTGTTGTTGTTGCTGATCTATCCAACCGCACCATGGCAGAGACCGCACCCGCCGCCGCTGCTGTTCCGCCTTCAGAAGGCGCAGCCAAAAAGAAGAGGCAGCCAAAGAAAGCTGCTGGAGGAGCCAAGAAAAGCGCCAAGTCTTCTGGACCCAGCGTATCCGAGCTGATCGTGAAAACCGTGGCCGCCTCCAAAGAGCGCAGCGGGGTTTCTCTTGCCGCCCTGAAGAAAGCTCTGGCTGCCGGAGGCTACGATGTGGAGAAGAACAACAGCCGCGTGAAGCTGGGCGTGAAAAGTTTGGTCACCAAAGGAACTCTCACCCAGGTGAAAGGCACCGGCGCTTCCGGCTCCTTCAAGCTCAATAAGAAGCAGGCGGAGAGCAAGAAGGTCGCCCAGAAGTCTCTGAAGCCCAAGAAACCTGCTGCAAAGAAAGTGGCCAAATCCCCGAAGAAGCCCAAGAAAGCTCCGAGTGCAGCCAAGAGCCCGAAGAAGGTGAAGAAGCCAGCAAAGGCGGCTGCAGCTGCCAAAAGCCCAAAGAAGCCTAAAGCGGTGAAGCCGAAGAAGGCGGCCGCCAAGAGTCCGGCCAAGAAGGCAGCGAAACCCAAAGCCGCCAAGAGTCCGGCCAAGAAGGCGGCGAAGCCCAAAGCCGCAAAAAGTCCGGCCAAGAAGGCAGCCAAGCCCAAGAAAGCCGCGGCAAAGAAGTAATGGCTGAACCGCCGCATCCTCGCTCCCTTGTTCTCCCCCCAAAAGGCTCTTTTCAGAGCCACCCACCCTCTCTCGACAGAGCTGTGAGCGCACGGCGTGGCCTGATGGCTGCGCCCTTCAGTAAGTAATCAACAGGTGCACCAGAATGTTGTAGCTTGCCCCTTAAATTCAGTCACTTCACAATTCGACAGATGTGCTTGGAAGTGGGAATAATGAAACAAGTTAAGTATCAACTCTTTAATAAACGCTTCATAGCGCATATAGCGTTTTGGTGCGCGTTTCAATGAATCACTGTAAACCGGGGGGCGCATTCACCTGTGGCACCATACCTCCCAGCCGGTTCTGCCCTACATCCTCTGTATAGGGCCAGCGCAATCTGTGGCAGAGCTGTCAGGGAAGATGCGTGATTCACCACTATAGAACTCTTTAGCTCAGCCTCGTATTTTTTTTTTTTTTTTTTTTATTATCCCCAGCTGGAGTAACTGCTGCAAATCGTGAGGTGCAAGGGTTTATACACAGTATATAGAGCTTAGTAAAACGCAGAGAAAGGCGGACTGGATCGTTGTTAAATCTGCGTTCATCGTGACCCTTTCAAACACAATTGTCCGGAAAACGTATATGCCTCTGTGCAGTGGTCGCTACCAGCGTGGTTTGTACCGCAACCCTGTCAACAAATTGCGGATTACCAAATTACACAATCACCGACACTAAAAAGGAACCACTGCACCCGTGGCACCTCACTGCCTGCATCCACTAACGGTGCGGCTAGTGTGAGGGAATGAATTCATATTAGGACCCGGCAAATAGCCGCATTACACAGGGAGGTTGGAACAGCGCTCTCGTAGAAAAGATGGGTGGCCCTGAAAAGGGCCTTTGTGTGTGGGTGACTGAGTGAGATGCTCCTGGGAATTTAACCCCCGAACCCATAGAGAGTACGGCCCTGGCGTTTCAGAGCATAGACCACGTCCATAGCGGTCACAGTCTTCCTCTTGGCGTGCTCGGTGTAGGTGACGGCATCACGAATGACATTCTCCAGAAACACCTTCAGCACACCGCGGGTCTCCTCGTAGATGAGTCCAGAGATACGCTTAACACCCCCTCGCCTAGCTAGACGACGGATGGCAGGCTTGGTAATGCCCTGGATGTTGTCACGGAGAACCTTCCTGTGACGCTTAGCGCCTCCTTTGCCGAGCCCCTTTCCGCCTTTACCTCTTCCAGACATTCTCAAAAATCCTTCTGTGACAAACAGTAAGAATGAGTATAGTTTCCTGTCAGCGGCTTTTATAAAGTGGAAGAGCGGACCTGATGGGTGACTTGGACTTAAAGGCGGAGTCTTGTATCGCCTTGCCATTCGTTCATAAGCACAACCCTTTTATTGTTTTCCTTTCGTTCATTACTAGAAGATATTGTTTTATGTTTAGATTTATATGAACTGCTCTCTTGGTATTGTTTTCTTCGTTAATACCCAGTGTAACATTTCAGCTTGATTAATACCCAGTGTAACATTTCAGCTTGATTAGAGAACTAAACTATTCAGCTACGTTGTGGTGAATATTTGTGTGGATGAAACGTAATGACCAGACCGGTCCCGACGATAATAGTTTTATTTTTTTTTACATTTTATTATACGTGGAATAGATATAGATACATTGTATATGTTCACTTTGAAAGTGGGGGAATTGGTAACGACAAAGGACCCACACAATGAGAGTCGCTCAGATATCGGCGGGAAATTAAAAACATCACCAAAAACATTCCCACTGGGAAACTGCTTCTGATAATCACAACTACTGTAACGTTTCCATAGCTCCCGGACTCGGTGTGTGTGTGTGTGTGTGTGTGTTACAGT